>NC_092333.1:277651666-277999583 GCF_046630445.1 Rutidosis leptorrhynchoides
TATCAGCTCTTAGCAGCCCATGTGAGTCACCTAACACATGTGGGAACCATCATTTGGCAACTAGCATGAAATATCTCATAAAATTACAAAAATATGAGTAATCATTCATGACTTATTTACATGAAAACAAAATTACATATCCTTTATATCTAATCCATACACCAACGACCAAAAACACCTACAAACACTTTCATTCTTCAATTTTCTTCATCTAATTGATCTCTCTCAAGTTCTATCTTCAAGTTCTAAGTGTTCTTCATAAATTCTACAAGTTCTAGTTACATAAAATCAAGAATACTTTCAAGTTTGCTAGCTCACTTCCAATCTTGTAAGGTGATCATCCAACCTCAAGAAATCTTTGTTTATTACAGTAGGTTATCATTCTAATACAAGGTAATAATCATATTCAAACTTTGGTTCAATTTCTATAACTATAACAATCTTATTTCAAGTGATGATCTTACTTGAACTTGTTTTCGTGTCATGATTCTGCTTCAAGAACTTCGAGCCATCCAAGGATCCGTTGAAGCTAGATCCATTTTTCTCTTTTCCAGTAGGTTTATCCAAGGAACTTAAGGTAGTAATGATGTTCATAACATCATTCGATTCATACATATAAAGCTATCTTATTCGAAGGTTTAAACTTGTAATCACTAGAACATAGTTTAGTTAATTCTAAACTTGTTCGCAAACAAAAGTTAATCCTTCTAACTTGACTTTTAAAATCAACTAAACACATGTTCTATATCTATATGATATGCTAACTTAATGATTTAAAACCTGGAAACACGAAAAACAATGTAAAACCGGATTTACGCCGTCGTAGTAACACCGCGGGCTGTTTTGGGTTAGTTAATTAAAAACTATGATAAACTTTGATTTAAAAGTTGTTATTCTGGGAAAATGATTTTTATTATGAACATGAAACTATATCCAAAAATCATGGTTAAACTCAAAGTGGAAGTATGTTTTCTAAAATGGTCATCTAGACGTCGTTCTTTCGACTGAAATGACTACCTTTACAAAAACGACTTGTAACTTATTTTTCCGACAATTAACCTATACTTTTTCTGTTTAGATTCATAAAATAGAGTTCAATATGAAACCATAGCAATTTGATTCACTCAAAACGGATTTAAAATGAAGAAGTTATGGGTAAAACAAGATTGGATAATTTTTCTCATTTTAGCTACGTGAAAATTGGTAACAAATCTATTCCAACCATAACTTAATCAACTTTTATTGTATATTATGTAATCTTGAGATACCATAGACACGTATACAATGTTTCGACCTATCATGTCGACACATCTATATATATTTCGGAACAACCATAGACACTCTATATGTGAATGTTGGAGTTAGCTATACAGGGTTGAGGTTGATTCCAAAATATATATAGTTTGAGTTGTGATCAATACTGAGATACGTATACACTGGGTCGTGGATTGATTCAAGATAATATTTATCGATTTATTTCTGTACATCTAACTGTGAACAACTAGTTGCAGGTTACTAACGAGGACAGGTGACTTAATAAACTTAAAACATCAAAATATATTAAAAGTGTTGTAAATATATTTTGAACATACTTTGATATATATGTATATATTGTTATAGGTTCGTGAATCAACCAGTGGCCAAGTCTTACTTCCCGACGAAGTAAAAATATGTGAAAGTGAGTTATAGTCCCACTTTTAAAATCTAATATTTTTGGGATGAGAAAACATGCAGGTTTTATAAATGATTTACAAAATAGAAACAAGTACGTGAAACTACATTCTATGGTTGAATTATCGAAATCGAATATGCCCCTTTTTATTAAGTCTGGTAATCTAAGAATTAGGGAACAGACACCCTAATTGACGCGAATCCTAAAGATAGATCTATTGGGCCTAACAAACCCCATCCAAAGTACCGGATGCTTTAGTACGTCGAAATTTATATCATATCCGAAGGGTGTCCCGGAATGATGGGGATATTCTTATATATGCATCTTGTTAATGTCGGTTACCAGGTGTTCACCATATGAATGATTTTTATCTCTATGTATGGGATGTGTATTGAAATATGAAATCTTGTGGTCTATTGTTACGATTTGATATATATAGGTTAAACCTATAACTCACCAACATTTTTGTTGACGTTTTAAGCATGTTTATTCTCAGGTGATTATTAAGAGCTTCCGCTGTCGCATACTTAAATAAGAATGAGATTTGGAGTCCATGTGTAGCGACCCGACCAAATCGTCATTGACGGCGCCGACTACTTAGGTCCCGTTGCGTGGTCGTAGTCCCTATATGAGACTCGTTTGACCAAAATTATGTCGCGTTCATTTGAAAGGTACAAAGTTTAGTTTAGCAAACGGATCGACAATAAGTTTAAGTTTACAAAGTTATAAGGTATGAATGAATAACTTGCGACATAATTAGTTTGAAACCACAGTTGCTAAAAATAGCGTAAGTATGTAAACAAAAGTTTGAATCCAAAGGTGCTATCACTAGCGTATGTATGTATGTATCTTGACTCCAAGCAAATAATCAGAGTGTATGCATGTATGCTTGACCCCAAGCAAGTATGAGTGTACGCGGAAGCATATATCAAATAGCCAAGTATGAACCTCGAGTGCACGAGTATAAAAGTACTTCAACAAGTAAACGTGTGCATGAAAGTTGCTTAGCCTTGACCCAAACAAGATGAAGTTGGTATCAAATTGTAGAGGATGAAGAGAGGATTCCAAATATGTAATTTGTTTTGAAGTTTGCTTCCAATCCCGAATTTAGATGATGATTCTATGAAGTTGGGGTTTGTGTGTGTTCTTGAGATGGAGAGAAAAGGGATGAGGGAGATGATGGAATGGATGAAATGGGTTGACTAGTTGACCTAGTCAACTAGTTTGCCCATTTGGCAACTCCGGTCCCTCGAGTTTCAAAGCGGGTGCGGGATTTAACCGATCGAGTATTTTTAAAACGCAAGTTAACGAGAGATGTTATAATTAAATGACGGAATTATTATGAACGTTAGTCAACGGAAACTACGAATTTAAATAACGAAATGTATTATTTAAAAGAAAAAGACGGTGTTAAAAATAAATTTAACGGAAAAAGGCGGGATGTTACATTATCCACAACTCAAAAGAAATTTCGTCACGAAATTTAGTTGGAAGTAGTAGTTGTTGAATCTTACTCGAGACCTTGCGTTGTAAATTCTACGAATAAGTGAAGGTACGTCCTTGAGTATTTCCACGAATTTTGACGGTCGGGATCATATGTTGTTTTAAGGTTTGGCTTCCATGATTCATGGTTTCAACCGGTCCTCCTAGGAAGTGAGGGTTATCGTCGATAGTGAGTTCATCAAAGGAGATAACAAGTTCTCGTTTCGCAAAACACGTCTTTGAGTTGATACATCGAATGTAGGATAAACGGAGACCCAAAATGAGTCGGAAAAGTCTAAACGGCTAGCGACGGGTCCAAAACACCCCAAGAATTTAAAGGATCAAAATACCGCGGATTTAGCTTCCTACGTTTTCCCGAAACGGATTGCACCTTTCCAAGGTGCGACTCTTAACGTGACGCGGTTTCCCACGTGGAATTTGAAATGTTTACGTCTAACATCGGCGTAACTCTTGGTGATTACGAGTCGCGTAGGGTTTTACCTGAATATGAATAAATTTTCTCGGTTGCTCATGAATAACCTCGGCCCCGGTGAATTGATCATCGTTTACTTGGTTCGACAAAGGAGAATGACGTTTCCGGTCACATGTGGTTTCAAAAGGAGTGACGTTAAAACTCGAATGAAAATCATTGTAGTACGAGGATTCGGTTAAAGGAAAATACTTTTCTCAAGTAAATTTGAAGTTGGTAATACAAATTCGTATTATGGTTTTCAAGACTTAAATCGTATGTTTGTTCGGTCCGTCGGGTTGTGGATGGTACGCGGTACTCATGTCTAAACGTGGTCCCGAGGCTTTTTGTAAGGTACTCCAAAATCTAGAAGTGAAACGAGGATCTCGATCCGAAACGGGGTATATTTCCCTAAGGCATATTGAACAAGTTTGCTAGGAATTGAAAACGTTAGCTAGGACAAGTTTCTCAAGAAAATTCGCGTCGCGGAAGATTTATCGGTTTCCAAAAACGTTCGTCGGGGCAAGTTCTCCTCGGTTTCTGAAAGAAAAACGTTCGTCGGAACTATTCACCCTCAAGGTGAATACTAGTATAACGTGGAGAGTCTCTCTCCATTGGGAATTTTTAGAATAAGGACCTCCTGAACCGGAAGTACGAGGGTGATGCAAAAGAAGTTTCCGCCCCGATGTGAGCATAACGAGTAAGTTGTAGTTAGTCAATAAGACTGTGCGAGGACGAGCTAGTATACCCGTGTGACATACGGTTGAAATCGAATGGAATCGGCAATTCATTCGGAAGCATAAATATAATTTGACAATAATTGAAGGTGTGTCCCCGGTATGGTTGTTATAAATATTCTCGGAGTTTTCGGATGTCCAACCATGAAAAGATGAAGTCATGTACATGGCACATGGTGGTGTTTAGGTTGATCGAGTCTAACCACCATCACGTGTCACTAGAACTTTGGTATGTCTTACCGTAATATAACCACGTTGATCGAGTGTCGTTATATTACGCTAACTCATACCTCCATCCCCACATCACTCTATAGATTCAAGTTCGTGTCATCGCGAAAATCTAAAATGAACAAAATGTAACGACGTCTCAAACGTGACTCGTATTAAATCGAAATAGTTTCTACAACTCTAAAGAAGTGTTTCCCCGCGGGAAGTGTATAAACGATTGTTAACGTCAAATCGGTTCGATTCAAACAATAATGTATTTAGGTATGAAAAGAGTAACGAGTCATGATAACGAGTAATACGCAACCGTAGCGATAATGGTGATGACGATACTCATCTAGAGTAGTGACAGTGACTTTACAACATTCATGGATAGTAAGACGAGACGGGGGAAATAACAACCAAGGAGTCAGAGTTCCCGAATGAGTGTGACTAATGAAGTCGTCGTCATCCATACGTGTATGAATCATGAATTTACGTGTGTTACCAAAAAGTGGCGGAATACGAGTTCGTATGATGAAGGTTGGGTACCATTAAAAGTTTGCCTAAGAATGATTCAAGTATAATGCACAAGTAGTCAAGTAAGAGCTATCTATAGCAAATGTATGTCAGAATGCAAATGCTAACTATCCGGTTGTAGTCTAGACTCACTAATGCGTCCTAACGACTCTGTTAGACACACTAATGCACATCCTAGTTCCCTACAACCAACGCTCTGATACCATCTGTAGCGACCCGACCAAATCGTCATTGACGGCGCCGACTACTTAGGTCCCGTTGCGTGGTCGTAGTCCCTATATGAGACTCGTTTGACCAAAATTATGTCGCGTTCATTTGAAAGGTACAAAGTTTAGTTTAGCAAACGGATCGACAATAAGTTTAAGTTTACAAAGTTATAAGGTATGAATGAATAACTTGCGACATAATTAGTTTGAAACCACAGTTGCTAAAAATAGCGTAAGTATGTAAACAAAAGTTTGAATCCAAAGGTGCTATCACTAGCGTATGTATGTATGTATCTTGACTCCAAGCAAATAATCAGAGTGTATGCATGTATGCTTGACCCCAAGCAAGTATGAGTGTACGCGGAAGCATATATCAAATAGCCAAGTATGAACCTCGAGTGCACGAGTATAAAAGTACTTCAACAAGTAAACGTGTGCATGAAAGTTGCTTAGCCTTGACCCAAACGAGATGAAGTTGGTATCAAATTGTAGAGGATGAAGAGAGGATTCCAAATATGTAATTTGTTTTGAAGTTTGCTTCCAATCCCGAATTTAGATGATGATTCTATGAAGTTGGGGTTTGTGTGTGTTCTTGAGATGGAGAGAAAAGGGATGAGGGAGATGATGGAATGGATGAAATGGGTTGACTAGTTGACCTAGTCAACTAGTTTGCCCATTTGGCAACTCCGGTCCCTCGAGTTTCAAAGCGGGTGCGGGATTTAACCGATCGAGTATTTTTAAAACGCAAGTTAACGAGAGATGTTATAATTAAATGACGGAATTATTATGAACGTTAGTCAACGGAAACTACGAATTTAAATAACGAAATGTATTATTTAAAAGAAAAAGACGGTGTTAAAAATAAATTTAACGGAAAAAGGCGGGATGTTACACCATGCTTATATGATATTGTGTAAAAACTGCATTCAAGAAACTTATTTTGTTGTAACATATTTGTATTGTAAACCATTATGTAATGGTCGTGTGTAAACAAGATATTTTAGATTATCATTATTTGATAATCTACGTAAAGCTTTTTAAACCTTTATTGATGAAATAAAGGTTATGGTTTGTTTTAAAATGAATGCAGTCTTTGAAAAACCTCTCATATAGAGGTCAAAACCTCGCAACGAAATCAATTAATATGGAACGTTTTTAATCAATAAGAACGGGACATTTCATAGAGGACCCGAGTTCACCTGGGAGCGTGAAGATCAGATGAAGAAGAAATACCCGCATTTATTTCCAGAAGATACGTCAACACCTCCAACTGCTTAAAATTTCGGGACGAAATTTATTTAACGGGTAGGTACTGTAGTGACCCGAACTTTTCCATGTTTATATATATATTAAATGAAATTGTTATTTACATGATTAAGTGTTTTCAACATGTTAAGCAATCAAACTTGTTAAGACTTGATTAATTGAAATAGGTTTCATATAGACAATTGACCACCCAAGTTGACCGGTGATTCACGAACGTTAAAACTTGTAAAAACTATACAATGACATATATATGGTTATATATATAGTTAACATGATTTTATTATAAGTATGTATCTCATTAGGTATTTTAACAATGAGTTATATAAATAAAAATGAGACTATTAATTTAAGAAACTCGAAAACGATATATATAACGATTATCGTTATAACAGCGTCTTACTAGGTACATATGAATCATATTAAGATATTGATACACTTGGTTAATTATGTTAAATGATAAGTAAATATATTATTAAGTGTATTAACAATGAAATACATATGTAAAAATAAGACTACTAACTTAATGATTTCAAAACGAGAGATATATGTAACGATTATCGTTGTAACGACATTTAACTGTATATATATCATACTAAGATATATTATATATCATAATATCATGATAATATAACAATTTAACATCTCATTTGTTATAATAAACAATGGGTTAACAACATTCAACAAGATCGTTAACCTAAAGGTTTCAAAACAACATTTACATGTAACGACTAACGATGACTTAACGACTCAGTTAAAATGTATATACATGTAGTGTTTTAATATGTATTCATACACTTTTTAAAGACTTCAAGACACTTATCAAAATGCTTCTACTTAACAAAAATGCTTACAATTACATCCTCGTTCAGTTTCATCAACAATTCTACTCGTATGCACCCGTATTCGTACTCATACAATACACAGCTTTTAGATGTATGTACTATTGGTATATACACTCCAATGATCAGCTCTTAGCAGCCCATGTGAGTCACCTAACACATGTGGGAACCATCATTTGTCAACTAGAATGAAATATCTCATAAAATTACAAAAATATGAGTAATCATTCATGACTTATTTACATGAAAACAAAATTACATATCCTTTATATCTAATCCATACACCAACGACCAAAAACACCTACAAACACTTTCATTCTTCAATTTTATTCATCTAATTGATCCCTCTCAAGTTCTATCTTCAAGTTCTAAGTGTTCTTCATAAATCCCAAAAGTTATAGTTTCATAAAATCAAGAATACTTCCAAGATTGCAAGTTTACTTCCAAGTTTTCTAAATCCATTCCAAGTAATCATCCAAGATCAAGAAACCTTTGTTACTTATAATAGGTTATATTTCTAATACAAGGTAATAATCATATTCAAACTTTAATTCAATTTCTATAACTATAACAATCTTATTTCGAGTGGAAATCTTACTTGAAATTGTTTTCGTGTCATGATTCTGCTTCAAGAACTTTCAAGCCATCCAAGGATCCTTTGAAGCTAGATCTATTTTTCTCATTTCCAGTAGGTTTATCCAAGGAACTTGAGGTAGTAATGATGTTCATAACATCATTCGATTCATACATATAAAGCTATCTTATTCGAAGGTTTAAACTTGTAATCACTAGAACATAGTTTAGTTAATTCTAAACTTGTTCGCAAATAAAAGTTAATCCCTCTAACTTGACTTTTAAAATCAACTAAACACATGTTCTATATCTATATGATATGCTAACTTAATGATTTAAAACCTGGAAACACGAAAAACACCGTAAAATAGGATTTACGCCGTCGTAGTAACACCGCGGGCTGTTTTGGGTTAGTTAATTAAAAACTATGATAAACTTTGATTTAAAAGTTGTTATTCTGGGAAAATGATTTTTATTATGAACATGAAGCTATATCCAAGAATTATGGTTAAACTCAAAGTGGAAGTATGTTTTCTAAAATGGTCATCTAGACGTCGTTCTTTCGACTGAAATGACTACCTTTACAAAAACGACTTGTAACTTATTTTTCCGACTATAAACCTATACTTTTTCTGTTTAGATTCATAAAATAGAGTTCAATATGAAACCATAGCAATTTGATTCACTCAAAACGGATTTAAAATGAAGAAGTTATGGGTAAAACAAGATTGGATAATTTTTCTCATTTTAGCTACGTGAAAATTGGTAACAAATCTATTCCAACCATAACTTAATCAACTTGTATTGTATATTATGTAATCTTGAGATACCATAGACACGTATACAATGTTTCGACCTATCATTTCGACACATCTATATATATTTCGGAACAACCATAGACACTCTATATGTGAATGTTGGAGTTAGCTATACAGGGTTGAGGTTGATTCTAAAATATATATAGTTTGAGTTGTGATCAATACTGAGATACGTATACACTGGTCGTGGATTGATTCAAGATAATATTTATCGATTTATTTCTGTACATCTAACTGTGGACAACTAGTTGTAGGTTACTAACGAAGACATCTGACTTAATAAACTTAAAACATCAAAATATATTAAAAGTGTTGTAAATATATTTTGAACATACTTTGATATATATGTATATATTGTTATAGGTTCGTGAATCAACCAGTGGCCAAGTCTTACTTCCCGACGAAGTAAAAATCTGTGAAAGTGAGTTATAGTCCCACTTTTAAAATCTAATATTTTTGGGATGAGAATACATGCAGGTTTTATAAATGATTTACAAAATAGACACAAGTACGTGAAACTACATTCTATGGTTGAATTATCGAAATCGAATATGCCCCTTTTTATTAAGTCTGGTAATCTAAGAATTAGGGAACAGACACCCTAATTGACGCGAATCCTAAAGATAGATCTATTGGGCCTAACAAACCCCATCCAAAGTACCGGATGCTTTAGTACTTTGAAATTTATATCATATCCGAATGGTGTCCCAGAATGATGGGGATATTCTTATATATGCATCTTGTTAATGTCGGTTACCAGGTGTTCACCATATGAATGATTTTTATCTCTATGTATGGGATGTGTATTGAAATATGAAATCTTGTGGTCTATTGTTACGATTTGATATATATATAGGTTAAACCTATAACTCACCAACATTTTTGTTGACGTTTAAAGCATGTTTATTCTCAGGTGAATACTAAGAGCTTCCGTTGTTGCATACTAAAATAAGGACAAGATTTGGAGTCCATGTTTGTATGATATTGTGTAAAAACTGCATTCAAGAAACTGATTTCGATGTAATATATTTGTATTGTAAACCATTATGTAATGGTCGTGTGTAAACAGGATATTTTAGATTATCATTATTTGATAATCTACGTAAAGCTTTTTAAACCTTTATTGATGAAATAAAGGTTATGGTTTGTTTTAAAATGAATGCAGTCTTTGAAAAACGTCTCATATAGAGGTCAAAACCTCGCAACGAAATCAATTAATATGGAACGTTTTTAATCAATAAGAATGGGAAATTTCAGGGGTAATTTCTATAACATCATCAGAATCCTCATCGCGATCTGATTCATCAGAAAATTGGTAATCTTCCCAATATTTTGCTTCCTCGGCGGAAACACCATTGAGCATTATTAATTTTGGTCCATTGGTTGAGGATTTTCTTTTATTTATCTGTTTTTCAGTGGTTTCTAATATTTTCTCCCCCGGAACCTCTTCTTCTTCCGATTCCTCCTCTTCCGGTTCCTCTTCTTCCGGTTCCTCTTCGGGAATTTGTGAATCTTCCCAATATATGTTCGAATCTTCATTATTATTAGGTGAGTCGATGGGATTTGTATTAGAGGTAGACATTTATCACACAATATCAAACACGTTAAGAGATTAATATATCACATAATATTTACATGTTAATAATATATAGTTTTCAACAAAAAAAATGTTATGCAATCGTTTTTAAAGAAAATACGGTCGAAGTCCAGACTCACTAATGCATCCTAACAAATTCGGTTAGACACACTAATGAAAATTTCTGGTTCTCTAAGACCAACGCTCGGATACCAACTGAAATGTCCCGTTCATATTGATTATAAACGTTCCATATTAATTGATTTCGTTGCGAGGTTTTGACCTCTATATGAGACGTTTTTCAAAGGCTGCATTCGATTTTAAAACAAACCATAACTTTTAAAATAATACAACGATTATCAAATAATGATAATCTAAAATATAGCGTTTTCACATGACCATTACATAATGGTTTACAATAATATTACACATCAGTATATGCATTCGAATGCAGTTTTTAAACAATATTATAAAAGCATGGACTCCAAATCTTGTCCTTAATTTAGTATGCAACAGCGGAAGCTCTTAACAATCTCCTGAGAATAAACACGCTTAAAACGTCAACAAAAAATGTTGGTGAGTTATAGGTTTAACCTATTTATTTATCAAATTGTAATAATAGACCACAAGATTTCATTTCTCATAAATACACATCTCGTATCAGGCATTTTGCAAACTGCATAGAGATAAAAATCATTCATATGGTGAACACCTGGTAACCGACCTTAACAAGATGTATATAGAATATCCCCATCATTCCGGGACTCCCTTCGGACATGATAAATTCGAAGTACTAAAGCATCCGGTACTTTGGATGGGGCTTGTTGGGCCCAATATGTAACATCCCATTTTTCCAGTACATATTTAAAGGTACAAACTTAATTATTAGTACGCTTATAACTTGTGCGTTTATGTGATTAAAACACCTAAGTGTTAGTTATTGTGTAAATATATATATACGAATACGTATGTATATATATATGTGTTTAGAATATATGCATGTATAGGTATATGCATGAGTCCTTGTTGATGTTAAGTCTTGTGAGACTAAAAGATGAAGTTTAGACGTGCATAGGAAGCATGAACAAAGTGTACAAGTTAAATAAATCGTTAAGTTGTGTAAGTTGCCGAATGGCTCAGTGGAAGGCAATTGTCGCGCCGCGGAAGCCTTTATCGCGCCGAGACATTTAACTCAAACCAGAGTCAGGAGGCATGATAAGAAGGGTCGAGTTTTCCTTTATATGTCGCACCGCGGAGAAGAAGGCCGCGTCGCGACCAATAACTAGAATCTGGGTCAGGAATGATTTAAGACAGCTCGTAAAATACGTTAAACGCCGTACCGCGTCAATTGTGGCCGCGCCGCGACCCACTGGGTGAACTGGTTTCAGATTTTTGTTTTAAAATAAGTGGTTCAAGGGCAAATTCATCTTTTTACGTTTAGATCTGATTGGAGCACTAAATCTCCACCACTTATCCATTTTATTCATTTTCATTTCCCTTTTCTTTCTCCATTTACTCTCAAAACATAAAAACCCATTTGAATTCAAGTGAGATTTGTGAGTGAGGAATTGAGAGTTGATCTTTGGAGCAAGAATTAAAGTTGTTCTCCTTTTTCTTAGCTACGAGTGGATAGTGTTGGTAAGTCTTAACTCTATGTTTTGAGTTTTAATTAGTTTATGCTAGGGTTTGGTTCATTTGAAACTTCTAAGACCCATTTGGGGGTAATATGGGTGGATTTGGGTTATGTTGATGAAAGGAAACCCTAAATAGTTATAATCTAGGGTTTAGTCTTATGATTTGAGGTTGTAAGTGTTAAATGGTATTTTTAGTCACTAATACACTTGTAATTGAAGGAAGAATTGTAAATGGGTCATGTTTGGCTAAAATTGTAAGTTTCAGTATTAAAATGGGTCAAAAGAGTAATGTTGACCTAGTTTGGGCGAAATGGGTATGAATTACCCTAAGTTTGCGTTAGTTAAAGTTAATAGACGTTAAATCACTAGCTTTAGTGATTTAACATGTGTCTTGGCCAATTAAGGGTGGTTTTGGTGTAGTTGAGTTATTTATTGCAAATTGGGTCATTAAATGCTCAAGTGTAAGTAATGTGGCTAGTTCCACTAGTTTGTGTAATGAAAGTGTACTTAATGTATTACGTACATTGCTTTGAAGTTCGAAAGTGCATAATCATCATCCTTGTGTTAAGGTGAGTGGAATAATTATGCGTGTACGTATATAATGTATTTATCTGTGTAGTATGAATGTGGCATTGTCGCGGTGTTCAAGACACCACATTCTAAGTAACGAGTAGTATTATCGCGGTGTTCAAGACACTACTCTTTGTTTGATTGATATGTGGTATTTTCGCGGTGTTTAAGACACCACATTGTCATGGGAGTGGATGTCGCGGTGTTCAAGGCTCCACTCATTGTTTTGATTAACATGTGGAATCATCGCGGTGTTCAAGATGCCACATTGTCATGGGGGTGAGTTAGTCGCGTTGTTCAAGACATCACCCGGGGGATTAGTGATTACGCGGTGTTTAAGTAACACTAATGGATGTTATGAACTCCGACGGTCTTTTACGAGTACCGTTCCCTTGTACGATTGGTTAACCATGGTTGTGTGAATTCGTATCTAGCATAATTAAATTGTGAACTATATGCTATTGTTGTTGCTAGCTTCTTGTGAATTGTGGATAGTAGTTTATGCATGATGTTTGCTTAGTTATCGAATTGCTAGCTTGTATGCGGTATGGGAAGTGATTGCAAGTAAGTAGGTTATATATGAACATGTATAATTATTGCATTCACTTAGCATTAGCTTACCCCTCTCATTGTTTATCTTTTTAGATACAGGTGCGGATAAGGGGAAAAGGGTTGTTGGGCACTAGGTGTCCTTTGATGATGTTTCGTTGGAGCTTTTGGAAGTTGGCCTAACGTTTTGGATAGTTTAGTCCCAAACCATGCTCGAAGTGTCGTTTGGATTATAAACTATCATTTGTAGTGGGTCGAACTTGTATTAAACTTAATTAATGGCTTTCGTGCCTTGTAAACATTTAAATTGTGGTACGTTTTAAATGGAACTTTTGGAATGGTTTACATAATTTATTGGCGCGTAAATGTGTATTATTTTAAAAAAAATTATCGTATGGAATACGGGTTGGGTTATTTCAAGTGGTATCAGAGCATGGTCTAAGGGATTTAGGCGACTTGAGAGGGGTGCCTAGACTTAGACTTTATTGTGTGTGCTCTTTATGCGGGACTTGTAGGACTTCGGGTCGGATCGGGAATTGTTAGTGCATAGGTTTATGTGAACTAACCTTGCGCTATTTGTTTTGTGTTGTAGTTGAAATCATCAAGCGAGATAGACGTTGTACTAATGAGTTAATGCGACGTGCTCGCGTGGCAATGACTAGCTACCATTGTTACGGGAGAAAATCGTGTCAAACAAGCGATGTACGATGATTGTTGAGCAAGATGGGGTAGTGTGGTGTATATGTATATATACATACGTGTTATGTCTTTTCGTTTCATTGTTTAATCTATTTCATTTCTTAAGAATGAAGACAGAAGATGGGTACGAAACGAGTGAACCTATTCAGGAAGGGAAGGATGAGATAATATTAAGGATTGAGGCCGAGTTCGAACGCTATATCTCGATTTTCGCCGACAAGGTTAAACAAGCTCTCCAAGAGTCGTTCGAGGGAATAGTAACCGAGAGGTTTCCTAAACCTCAAGGTAAAGGTGATGAAGGAACAATTATGGGGGTTAAATCTCATGCTTCAAAATTTACTGATCACCCTATGGGTAAGAGAGAGTTCGAATCGAGAGATGCTCCTAGAAAAAGGGCGAGAAGTACGCTCGAAGGTGTTGAAAACGTGAAGAAGAGGAGAAGGGAAGGTTATGGACCTACGTGTTTTAGGTGTGGAGGACGAGGCCATTTGGCACGGGATTGTATGAGTGTATCTTTACGCACGATCAAGTGCTTTATTTTCCAGAAGGAGGGACACCGAAAGTCGGAGTGTTTCGAATCGTTTGTCGATCGAGTTAGGAGGTTAGAGCGTGACTATCTGATGATCAGTGAAGCGCAAGGGTCCAACGATACTGTTCCAGTTACTTTCGTCTTTGGTGCATATATGCCTTATTATTGTTTGTTGTGTGCCGATGGATTCGTGTGTATTAGAGACTTAAACCTCATTTCGAGATCTAATTAGTCTCAAGCGAACGTATTTTTCATGAATGGCGTTAATACGTACTGAGATGGGTGACATTCCTAATGGAGACACCCTATAACGATGTTTGTATTGACGGACGAGGGCATAAGACTTGGTACAACCAAGCATTTCTTAGTGATTGAGTAAATGATTCTACCAAGCCATGAGAACGGGCTTTAGTGTTGGGTTGTGAGCGCATGTTCTCTTTTGTAGTGAAATTGATGATCCATGAGGTTCGTCGGGTGGGTGAAACCCTTGAGAGCAAGTGTTTGATCTAGATAAATGTCGGTAATGGAGTCTACGGGACGCAACGCTAGGTGCCTCTTCCATACCTACTAGCGTGGTATACGACTCCGTTGGTGTTACGGTTATATTGTACTTAGGTTACCTTGCCGAAACCCTTATGTACGCGAGTGACTAAGTGGAAATTTTACAAGCTATAGCAGTCAGACGACTGTAAGAGGGATGCTTGTGTTCGTGTTAATGAATGATTGTTATGAGGTGGCAAAGGACGATACGAAATCTTTTGTATGCTAAGTGTTAAAGCAAGGTTTGATGACGTACGTGTTATGGGATGCAACGGTATGCATTCGTTGTTGGAGCAATAGTCACACTTTTCAAAGAGGGTGAGCATGTGTGTATCGTCGGGCGGATGATTTTGTAGTAGTGACGGTAGACGTTAGTTCTTACTATTATTGAATTGAGCCAGTAAATGGTGGAATCGCTTGACTTTGTAATCTTGGCTATTTAATTGAGGAACCAAGTTCTAAGTGGGGGAGTTGGTACTACCACACGAGGAAGTTGGTAATGTTATATCAAGGAAATTGTGCCGACTTCATTAAGGATTGCATTCCTACCAAGGTAGCGTAATGGGATTTTGAGAAAGGGTACGATGCCTCATTGTCATACATTTTGGGTAGTAGTGACACAATAGCTATTTTGTGTATAACGAGGTAAATTACGTGTATGTGTTATTTTGGTTTATCTCTCAGTTGACCACGTTTGACTTGTGTTAGGTGATGAGTGATATCCGGAAGGATTAGCTCTTCATTAGCCACCCTTGGGGGTGATTGATGGTAGGCGGTTTCTGGAAAGAACCGTTACTTGTATGTTTATGATTTTAATTGCCCGTATAAATTGTGCACATAGCCGTTTTGTGCACATGGTTGTGAGTAGTAGCCGATTTTTACTCACACGTTGGTAATAGTGATGCGATAGCCGTGTTTCGCTCACATATTGTGGGAAGTGTTGCAATAGTCGTTTTTGCACACTAGAGATATATCACGATAGCCATTTTTTTGTACTTAGGGGTGTGACAATAGCCGTTTTGTACACCTTGAGTTTTGTGTGAAATAACCTCCATGTTGATAGTATTGAGAACTATTGATTGTTCTATACGCCGATGGGTCGGTCATAAGGGCCACGTTATGTGATTAGTGATACAATAGCTGTGTTTTGATCACATATTTGCGGTAGTTGCGTATTAGCCGTGTATGCGCACTACAAGGGATGTTAAGTGGTAAGCGTTATCCGTAAGGATTCACTTTTACTCGGTCTTCATCGGTCGGTTCGTTGACTTCATGTTGGGGACGTGGTTACTATAGATTTATGATTGTTAAGGGTATACGATAGAGACGATGTCTCGGTATAAAATTGTGGTTGAAGTTCTTCCCGAAGTGAGGGATTTAGCGAGTTTTAGTGCTCGGATTCGTGGATTGGATAAATCGCGGGCGACGATTGAATGATTGAGGGTGATTCATTGGAAAGAATTGCCTAAGGGAATTGGAGGAACGCGTGATGATTCCATGAACGCTAAGTGATCGTAGTAGGCTTCGAGTGATGTGTGCATTGCATGTCTCGGAATGCGTGCAAGTATGTATTTGGTAATTGGAATACCACCTTCTGAGATGCTATTTGTGAAAGGACCCATCCTAATCCATCCGGACGAAGTCCATAGTGATTATAAATGAATCACTATAGTTGATTACATCGCGAGGTATTTGACCTCTATACGCTACATTTTACAAACATTGCATTCGTTTTTAAAAGACAAAGTTTCATTTACATCGAAAGTTGACGGCATGCATACTCTTTCATAATATATCCAACTATAACTGACTTAATAATAATCTTGATGAACTCGATGACTCGAATGCAACGTCTTTTGAAATATGTCATGAATGACTCCAAGTAATATCTCTAAAATGAGCAAATGCACAGCGGAAGATTTCTTTCATACCTGATAATAAACATGCTTTAAAGTGTCAACCAAAAGGTTGGTGAGTTCATTAGTTTAACATAAATAATTATTTCCATCATTTTAATAGACCACACTATTTGTATTTCTCATAAATATACGTCCCATGCATAGAGACAAAAATAATCTTTCATATGGATTGAACACCTGGTAACCGACGTTAACTTAATGCATAGAATATCCCCAAAACGGAACCTCTCGTCTGTATAATAATCTCGAAGTACTAAAGAATTCGTTCCCCGAATGGGACTTGTCAAGGTCCATAGATCTATCTTTAGGGTTCGCGTCAATCAGGGGCCATTTCCCTAAATTCTTAGGTTACCAGACTTGAAGGGCGATATTCGGTTAATAATCCAACCATAGAATGTAATTTTAAGTGCTTGTGTCTATTTCGTAAAACATTTATAAAAGCAGCACATTTATTCTCAGTCCCAAAAATATATATTGCAAAAGTATTTAAAAAGGGAGCAAATGAAACTCACTATACTGTATTTTGTAGTAAAAATACATATGACGATATTGAACAATGCAGGGTTGACCTCGGATTCACGAACCTATATCATTTGTATATTTATTAATATACCTAATAGTAATTGAACAAATATATTTATAAGTTTATTATTTATATACTTTTTACATATAAGTCTCTTTTGTTTGTAAAATTAATATTTATAATACTATTAAGGTAAAGATATTAATACCTATGATAAAAATGATAGTTTTACTAATAATGATTCTCTTAATAATAATAATATAGTTGTAAAAATAATAATTTTTAATAATAATACTAATAATGATAAAGCTAATATTAATAATAGTAGTACTTATGTTAATAGTGATAATAATAATAATTATAGAGATATCTATTTTGTTAATTATGGTTATAAGTTTAATTATAACCATTCTAATAATCATATTAACAAAAATAATGATATTATTACTAATACCTTTGTTGATAATACTATAGTATTACTAACAGTTTGTAAGATGATACTAATAATAATATTTATAGTGATAATTTGTATTATGTTCATAAAAATGATAATAATAATAGTAATGCTAAAAATTATAACAATAATACTTAATACTAGCAAATAATAATAATAATAATAATAATCATAATAATAATAATAATAATAATAATAATAATAATAATAATAATAATAATAATAATAATAATAATAATAATAATAATAATAATAATAATAATATCAAATTATACCTTTGTAGCATTAAAAATAATTAACTGTCCAAGATGGGACTCGAACCCGCGACCTCACGCCCAACCGCAAACACCCACAACCACTCATCTGTTTCTACTTTCCTGATTAATATCACTCCCTATAATATATAACCCGTGATTCTGTCTTTCCATATTGCTTCTTCTTCATCAATACCAAACGAGCAGGGATCGACTTAAATACCCAACAAATTACATGGTGGGTTTTAGGATTATCCAACAACATATAAACGATCTATCTATGTCTCTGAATTATTTGAAACCGAAAAAAATAAAAAAAAAATAAAATTAAAAAAATCGCTGCTATGGAGCTCACGGTTTATAAAAAAAAATATTAGTTTTTGATTTAGAGTACATAATAGATAGAAGTTACAACATAAAATAGTTTGTAAATAATGTATAGAAACTATTGGAATCATCAATTTTACTTGAAATATCAAAACAAATCCGAATTTGCACCAAGAACAAATGGTTTGACTTTTACAAATTAAAGTTTGACTCCAAAATTCTTGATCAAAAGAAAGAGTTGGGAGTTAAGATTTTGCAATAAGTTTGAGAAGAAAGATGCAAACAAGACTGCATTTACACAAATTGAAATGTAATTCGAATTAGAGCTTTTGTAAAAATAAAAAAGAAACAGGGACGGGACTGTTCTTGCTTCAGCCTGTTTGATATAATTTTCGACAAAAGGATCTTTAATTGATATTAATAATTGATACTGGAAACTAATTGATTTCCCTTAAAACTTCAACAAATGAATTCCTTTATGATAATTAGGTAATACATTCGACAAGGTTAATAACCAGACAAAGAATAAATATAAAAAAATAAAGTTGAAATGGACCTTCAACAAATCCTTGACTTGTATCAGGAGTTTGAGTCGACTAAATTCACGGGATTAAATTAGACAGACAGGTCAGATAGCGAAAGATAACAGCATTTGTAATTATGTCTTTGTAATTTATAATTAAATGTTAATAATAATTATATTAATATTAATAATAATACTAATACTAACTATATTAATAATAAATAATAATACTAACATATAATAATACTGATAAAAAAAATTAATAATAACATTATTGATGGTAAAACTAATTAAATTTTATCATTTTCTAATAACTATTATAATATCTAACAATAATACTAATTATTTTAATATTACGAATGGTAATAATAATGTTAGTAATAATAATATTTATATGTCTCAAATTTCATATCTATCTATATATGTTATATATTTAAAATATAAATGTTGATATTAAGATTGAAAGTGATAATGATATCACTATAGTAATTATATTTTAATTTATAATTAATTTAATATCTTAATATTATTTATTAATAATTATGTAATATAATACATTACATAATAACATATTTTAATAATTAATTTTTATACATTTTGTTATTATATAATTGTGTTTGCATTTTAGTTACAACAAATATTATACATGTAAATATGAATATATTAATAATGTTTTATATATTGAGTATTATACTTTTATTTACTATATTGTATTATTTCATAATAGAAATAGATATTATAAATTTTATCACATAATATTTATATCTTAAATATTTATATATTTGTATGTATACATTTCAACATACATATAATAATAATTATGTGTAGTAATCATATATGTTTATATATCTAGATTCTTTTTAATAATAACTTTACTATATTATATATCATTTTACATATTTAACTCTACTGATGAATTTGTATTTTTTTATTATTTCTCCTTATTACATATACACATATATATACACACACATTCAGTTACAACCAACTGTTCGTGAATCGTCGGGAATGGTCAAAGGTTAATTGAACATATGAACATAGTTTTCAAAGTTTTTGAGATTTCAATATTACAGACTTTGCTTATCATGTCGGAAACATATAAAGATTAAGTTTAATTTTGGTCGGAAATTTTCGGGTCGTCACAGTACCTACCCGTTAAAGAAATTTCGTCCCGAAATTTGAGTGGGATCATCATGGTTAATGATAAGAATGTTTTCATGACGAATATAAGTTGATAAATAGAGTTTCATCATTATTGAGTAATATAGATAAAATGATTCGGCTACTTGAAGCGTACGAGTGAAGGTTGAGATAGAGATTTAGCTTTTGACGGAGTCACATTTGAATTCTGAAATTCAAGGGATTTAAAAGAAACTCTTGGAAATCTATAAGATCTGATTCTTTTGCGAATAAGGAAATCAGGGTTTCTCTAATTAAATGCGGAGATCTACCTTGATTACTCTGTCTGGTATTTCCATTATAAATTAAACTCTTTCGTTTCATTATTCTCACCATTCCTATACTTTCTTCTTAGTTCATACATTCAAAAGATTATGAAAATGTTTAATCAAGTTCTAATCCTTGTTATTTTTCTAATTATCAATTCTGTCATCCTTCTTTTCAATCTTCCACCAGAAAAATCTGTTTACTTCTACTGTTGCCTTGGGGTGATACTATTCTTAATCATACCGTGTCTTTATATTGCTATTTGTATTAATATCCACGGTTTGTAACCTCCATGTTGTTATTGGGATTTTTATTTTCTATTATATTATGGAGTTCTTTGCCTTTTTATCATCTTCTCGACCTCTAGTAAAGCGAGTAGCGGTCCAGAATTCGTAAGTATGGAACTTCGAATGAACTTAATGTTCTAAACAAGAAGGAACGTAATCGCACGATTTTATTTGTCAAATTACCTGAATCACCGAGAATAGAACTATCAAGAATATACTTTCTTGATATGTTCAGAAGTTAAGTAGAATGAAAGAGTTATGTAACATGGCAGGTGATGACGTTATGTCTGTGAATCATCACGTTCCATTAGAAACTCAGCATGACTTACTGTAATATAATCACGTTGATCAAGTGTCATTATATTATACTAACTCATGCATCAGTTCCTAACATTACTTCAATAACATTCATATTTTAAGCTCGAAAGTTTATAGAATATAGAAACTAACTGTTTCTATATGATGTAACACTGATAGCACGAAGAGATTAATGATTTCAGATAAGAATAGTTATGAAAATATCTTCAGAAATATGGAGGATATTTATAATGAAAGATACTATGATATATTGGAATTTCTAATATCGAAGGATGGTGAAGAAAATTTGTCCGCAAGAGTTTGGAGTCAGAAGCAAGGTATTTGCTAAAGATTTCATCAGAAACAGAATCATCAGGATTCTTAATGTACAAGTTTAGTCCTTGTGATTTGTTCAGAGACTCCTTCGTAGTTTGCTCAATCAGTTTTTCAGTTTCAAACTTTTTCTGAGCTTTGTCAACATACAATTTTCTTATCATCAACTTTTGGCTGTTAAAGTTATCTACAGTTTTTGCTGCTTTATTCAGCTTTTACAGAATTCAGAGAATTGACTCGTAGGCTAGAGCGCTTTTCAGAAATTTAGAATTGAAGTTTCGTAAATCCAGGAGATAGAAGTTATATATATATATATATATATATATATATATATATATATATATATATATATATATATATATATATATATATATATATATATATATATATATATATATATATATATAATTGTTGTCGTAGAATCGCTGAGAAATTCGAGATTATCGATTGATGCCTCCCTGTATTAGATATGGTAATTATCGTTACAAGATGCCGATGAGTTCATGATAAGACTCCAACAGATAAATATAGTGATTTGTCGGAGATGTTTAAGTCACGGAGAAACGAGGTTGCTGGTACGTCTGCTGGTAATATGGTGAAATATAAAAGGTTTCCCAGTAACAATAAGAATGGAAAACGTATATATCAAAGTCATAATAAGGTTGATTCGAACGAAAAGTTGAAGTTGACTTGCTGGAGCTGTGACAAAATTGGCTATCTCGAACAGGAGTTGCAAAGTTATTTTTGGTGATAATAACGCTAAAGGAATTAGCACAGCTACGTATTAAACGTTTACTCAGGTTCCGAGTGTTTTTCAGGTGCATAACTATATGCATCAATCTCTTCTTCCATAGATGAAGTGCGGTTGGTTCATTCTCTCAATTGAGGTGTTTTCAAGAATCATGAAAGGTTTGAACACAGATTGTAATCGTCAAGATACAAATGAGGATTAAGATGAAATCAAGTGCCAAAATTGAAGAAATGTTTAGTTTCATATGTTATAAACAATATTTTAATTCATTTTAATTGTCCAATGTCGGCAGTCCATAGTTGATAGTCCACAATTAGCAGTTAAATAATTTAATATATAATATTCGAATTAATTAATATGTATCGTGACCCGTGTACATGTCTCAGACTCGATCACAACTCAAACTATATATATTATTGTAGAATCAACCTCAACCTTGTATAGCTAACTCCCGCATTACTGCATATAGAGTGTCTTTGGTTATTCCAAATAATATATATAGATGCGTCGATATGATATGTCAAAACCTTGTATACGTGTCCCGATATTTAAAGTGCGTAAAAATAAATAACAGAAATTAAATGACGATAAATAAAGTGCGTAAAGTAAATAACAGAAATTAAATGACGATAAATAAAATTGCGAGAATGTAAATTACGATAGTTAAATTGCGATAAATAAAATGTAATCAGTTAGCTAGGAACAGTTAGCGTGGATTCTTAACAAAATTTCTCATAGTTAATTTGTTTGTTTCTAACCAATTTTATTTTGTGAAATGTTTTCTTCATTATGCCACTTGTTGGATTCTGATAAATCAAAATCCCAATATGAAATTGGATGAATATGGTTATTCTGCGGTGAACAGATTTGTATATCGATGGATGTAAGTAGGATATTAAACGACTGTTGAATCAGCTTCGAAGAATGTACAGTGTAACTTATTATTGTGAAATCTGAATATTCCTCGGGTATTACCTACCCGTTAAAATATTTTCACAATTAACACTTTTTACGAAAGAATTTTTAATTACAATCTTTATGAAAACATATATACATATATATTTTCTTCAGATGTAATCATGGATTCATTGAGTTAATATGATATTAAACTCATTTGGTTTACCGTTAGAACTAGAATACATAATCTCTAAAACATTTAGAGATTACTTAATCGCCATGAAGAACGAAGATAATTGATGTAGAACGATACGTAGAACGATGATTATACTCGAGGTACATAATGAGATGTTGAGGCATGGATTGTTGATGGTACTGGTGCTGTTACTGATGGTACTGTTGGTGCCGGTGATGTTGCCGAAGCTGGTAAGTTTACACCATATTTTCCAAAACTATTACTCGAGCACGAAGTTCGCTGACTTCGTGTATTACTCTGGGATGATTGTCGGTCGGAACAAGTGGATGAATAAGGTTTAGAATTGTGGATAGAATATAATCGTGTCAAGATACCCTAGAAATGAGAGAGAAAATGGTGTTTCAGACAAGTTCGCCGGGAAGTGCTTCAGGTTCTTCGCCAAGAGGGCAATTTGGTTGATGGAAAGGATCGCCTTCTTCGCGTCTCCGTTGATTATGTCGACTATGAACCCATCAGATGAATTGGGGATGGCTGATTGATTGATTCATTCTGGTGACACTGCTTTCAGAGCTTAGGTGAATATCCATGTCGGAATAGTTGTCGGAATAACTATCGAAATAGCTATCGTAATCTGAGGGACTCGAACTGGTTGAGGGATTCATCTCGTACAATCAGATGAAGGATTTTCGAGAAGAAATAGATTATAGGATGTAGATTAGTACCTGCAATACATAATTTACATATGCATATATAATACTAAAATCCCATAAGTTACGGAGGAATCTACGGAAGCTGTCAGGCAAAGGTAATAGTAACAGATACACTAAGATATAAATTAGCAGATATGCTAAGATATGAGTTTTGTCTATACACTATCTAGGCAATAGAGGCAGTAATTTTCGACACTAAATGATAAGCAAAACTTTTGACATGCAGACACGGTCGAAGTCCAGACCCACTAATGCATCTAAACAACTATCAGTTAGACACACTAATGCAAGACCTGGTTCCCTAAGACCTCCGCTCTGATACCAACTGAAAGGACCCGTCCTAATCCATCCGGACGAAGTCCATAGCGATTATAAACGAATCACAATAGTTGATTACATCGCGAGGTATTTGACCTCTATATGCTACATTTTACAAACATTGCATTCATTTTTAAAAGACAAATTTTCATTTACATCAAAAGTTGACGGCATGCATACTCTTTCATAATATATCCAACTATAACCGACTTAATAATAATCTTGATGAACTCGATGACTCGAATGCAAAGTCTTTTGAAATATGTCATGAATGACTCCAAGTAATATCTCTAAAATGAGCAAATGCATAGCGGAAGATTTCTTTCATACCTGAGAATAAACATGTTTTAAAGTGTCAACCAAAAGGTTGGTGAGTTCATTAGTTTAACATAAATAATCATTTCCATCATTTTAATAGACCACAAGATTTGTATTTCTCATAAATATACGTCCCATGCATAGAGACAAAAATAATCATTCATATGGATTGAACACTTGGTAACCTACGTTAACTTAATGCATAGAATATCCCCAAAATAGAACCTCTCATCTGTATAATAATCTCGAAGTACTAAAGCATTCGTACCCAGAACGGGACTTGTCAAGGTCCATAGATCTATCTTTAGGGTTCGCGTCAATTAGGGGCCATTTCCCTAAATTCTTAGGTTACCAGACTTGAAGGGCGATATTCGGTTAATAATCCAACCATAGAATGTAATTTTAAGTACTTGTGTCTATTTCGTAAAACATTTATAAAAGCAGCGCATGTATTCTCAGTCCCAAAAATATATATTGCAAAAGTATTTAAAAAGGGAGCAAATGAAACTCACTATACTGTATTTTGTAGTAAAAATACATATGACGATATTGAACAATGCAGGGTTGACCTCGGATTCCCGAACCTATATCATTTGTATATTTATTAATATACCTAATGATAATCGAACAAATATATTTATAAGTTTATTAGTTATATACTTTTTACATATAAGTCTCTTTTGTTTGTAAAATTAATATTTATAATACTATTAAGGTAAAGATATTAATACCTATGATAAAAATGATAGTTTTATTAATAATGATTCTCTTAATAATAATATAGTTGTAAAAATAATAATTTTTAATAATAATGCTAATAATGATAAAGCTAATATTAATAATTGTAGTACTTATGTTAATAGTGATAATAATAATAATTATAGAGATATCTATTTTGTTAATTATGGTTATAAGTTTAATTATAACCATTCTAATAATCATATTAACAAAAATAATGATATTATTACTAATACCTTTGTTGATAATACTATAATATTACTAACAGTTTGTAAGATGATACTAATAATAATATTTATAGTGATAATTTGTATTATGTTCATAAAAATGATAATAATAATAGTAATGCTAACAATTATAACAATAATACTTAATACTAGCAAATAATAATAATAATAATAATAATAATCATAATAATAATAATAATAATAATAATAATAATAATAATAATAATAATAATAATAATAATAATAATAATAATAATAATAATAATAATAATAATAATATCAAATTATACCTTTGTAGCATTAAAAATAATTAATTCTCCAAGACGGGACTCGAACCCACGACCTCACGCCCAACTGCAAACACCCACAACCACTCATCTGTTTCTACTTTCCTGATTAATATCACTCCTTATAATATATAACTCGTGATTCTGTCTTTCCATATTGCTTCTTCTTCATCAATACCAAATGAGCAGGGATCGACTTAAATACCCAACGAATTACATGATGGGTTTTAGGATTATCCAACAACATATAAACGATCTATCTATGTCTCTGAATTATTTGAAACTGAAAAAAAAATAAAAAAAATTTAAATTAAAAAAACCGCTGCTGTGCACCTCACGGTTTATAAAAAAATATTAGTTTTTGATTTAGAGTACATAATAGATAAATGTTACAACATAAAATAGTTTGTAAATAATGTATAGAAACTATTGGAATCATCGATTTTACTTAAAATATCAAAACAAATCCGAATTTGCACCAAGAACAAATGGTTTGACTTTTACAAATTAAAGTTTGACTCCAAAATTCTTGATCAAAAGAAAGAGTTGGGAGTTAAGATTTTGCTGTAAGTTTGAGAAGAAAGATGCAAACAATATTGCATTTACACAAATTGAAATGTAATTCGAATTAGAGCTTTTGTAAAAATAAAAGAGAAACAGGGACAGGACTGTTCTTGCTTCAGCCTGTTTGATATAATTTTTGACAAAAGGATCTTTAATTGATATTAATAATTGATACTTGAAACTAATTGATTTTCCTTAAAGCTTCGACAAATGAATTCCTTTATGATAATTACGTAATACATTCGACAAGGTTAATAACCAGACAAAGAATAAATAAAAAAAATAAAGTTGAAATGGACCTTCAACAAATCCTTGACTTGTATCAGGAATTTGAGTCGACTGAATTCACGGGATTAAATTAGACAGACAGGTCAGATAGCGAAAGATAACAGCATTTGTAATTATTTCTTTGTAATTTATAATTAAATGTTAATAATAATTATATTAATATTAATAATAATACTAATACTAACTATATTAATAATAATAAATAATAATACTAACATATAATAATATTGATAAAAAAGTTAATAATAACGTTATTGATGGTAAAACTAATTAAATTTTATCATTTTCTAATAACTATTATAATATCTAACAATAATACTAATTATTTTAATATTACTAATGGTAATAATAATGTTAGTAATAATAATATTTATATGTCACAAATTTCATATATATCTATATATGTTATATATTTAAAATATAAATGTTGATATTAACATCGAAAGTGATAATGATATCACTATAGTAATTATACTTTAATTTATAATTAATTTAATATCTTAATATTATTTATTAATAATTATGTAATATAATACATTACATAATAACATATTTTGAATAAATAATTTTTATACATTTTGTTATTATATAATTGTGTTTGCATTTTAGTTACAACAAATATTATACATGTAAATATGAATATACTAATAATGTTTTATATATTGAGTATTATACTTTTATTTACTATATTGTATTATTTCATAATAGAAATAGATATTATAAATTTTATCATATAATATTTATATCTTAAATATATATATATTTGTATGTATACATTTCAACATACATATAATAATAAATATGTGTAGTAATCATATATGTTTATATATCTAGATTCTTTTTAATAATAACTTTATTATATTATATATCAGTTTACATATTTAACTCTACTGATGAATTTGAATTTTTTTTATTATTTCACCTTATTACATATACACATATATATACATACACATTCAGTTACAACCACTATTCGTGAATCGTCGGGAATGGTCAAAGGTTAATTGAACATATGAACATAGTTTTAAAAGTTTTTGAGATTTCAATATTACAGACTTTGCTTATCGTGTCGGAAACATATAAAGATTAAGTTTAATTTTGGTCGGAAATTTCCGGGTCATCACATTATGGGTGTAGGTGTCGAACTCCTATTTGTTGGGGTGAAGTGGGACAACGAGAAATTGGGAGTACCGATTTGGTCCTAGAGACGAATAGTAAGATTGAGATGATTCGGGCTCGACTTAAGGCGGCGCAAGATAGACAAAAATCTTATGCCGATAAAGGTAGACGAATGATCGAATTTCAAGAAGGTGACATGGTGATGCTTAAGGTTTCTCCATGGAAAGGTTTTATCCAGTTTTGAAAGAGAGGAAAGTTAGCTCCTTTATTTTTTAGTCCTTTCAAGTTTTGGAACGTGTTGGTGAGGTTGCTTATAGACTAGAGTTGCCCGAAGAGCTTGCGGGGATCCATAACACGTTTCATGTTTCCCATCTCCGTAGGTGTCTTGCGGATGACTCGACTTGGGTGCCGTTAGATGAAATTACGTTGAATAATAAGTTAGAATACGTTGAAGAGCCGATAGCCATTCTAGGTGAAAAGGTTAAATTGTTGCGTAACAAAGAAGTTAGAACTTACAAGGTGCAATGGCGTCATCGAAAGGGTTCCGAGTTTACGTGGGAACCCAAGAGTTTGTTTTGGTTTATCTTCCGGCATGTCATGCATCTTGGATCGCGAGGACGCGGTCCGATTCAAGTGGGGGAGAGTTGTAACATCCCGTTTTTCCCGTACATATTTAAAGGTACAAACTTAATTATTAGTACACTTATAACTTGTGTGTTTATGTGATTAAAAGACCTAAGTGTTAGTTATTGTGTAAATATATATATACGAATATGTATGTATATATATATGTGTTTAGAATATATGCATGTATAGGTATATGCATGAGTCCTTGTTGATGTTAAGTCTTGTGAGACTAAAAGATGAAGTTTAGATGTGCATAGGAAGCGTGAACAAAGTGTATAGGTTAAATAAATCGTTAAGTTATGTAAGTTGCTGAATGGCTCAGTGGAAGGCAATTGTCTCGCCGTGCGACATTTAACTCAAACCAGAGTCAGGAGGCATGATAAGAAGGGTCGAGTTTTCCTTTATATGTCGCGTCGCGAAGAAGAAGGCCGCGCCGCGACCAATAACTAGAATCCGAGTCAGGAATGATTTAAGACAGCTCGTAAAATACGTTAAACGCCGCGCCGCGACAATTGGGGCCGCGCCGTGACCCACTAGGTGAACTGGTTCCGGATTTTTGTTTTAAAATAAGTGGTTCAAGGGCAAATTCGTCGTTTTACGTCTAGATCTGATTGGAGCACTAAATCTCCACCACTTATCCATTTTATTCATTTCATTTCCCTTTTCTTTCTCCATTTACTCTCAAAACATAAAAACCCATTTGAATTCAAGTGAGATTTGTGAGTGAGGAATTGAGAGTTGATTTTTGGAGCAAGAATTAAAGTTGTTCTCCTCGTTCTTAGCTACGAGTGGATAGTGTTGGTAAGTCTTAACTCTATGTTTTGAGTTTTAATTAGTTTATGCTAGGGTTTGGTTCATTTGGAACTTGTAAGACCCATTTGGGGGTAATATGGGTGGATTTGGGTTATGTTGATGAAAGAAAACCCTAAATAGCTATAATCTAGGGTTTGGTCTTATGATTTGAGGTCATAAGAGTTAAATGGTGTTTTTAGTCACTAATACACTTGTAATTGAAGGAAGTATTGTAAATGGGTCATGTTTGGCTAACATTGTAAATTTAAGCATTAAAATGGGTCAAAAGAGTAATGTTGACCTAGTTTGGACGAAATGGGTATGAATTACCCTAAGTTTGCGTTAGTTAAAGTTAGTAGACTTTAAATCACTAGCTTTAGTGATTTAACATGTGTCTTGGCCAATTAAGGGCGGTTTTGGTGTAGTTTAGTTATTTAATGCAAATAGGGTCATTATATGCTCAAGTGTAAGTAATGTGGTTAGTTCCACTAGTTTGTGTATTGAAAGTGTACTTAATGTATTAGGTACATTGCTTTGAAGTTCGGAAGTGCATAATCATCATCCTTGTGTTAAGGTGAGTGGAATAATTATGCATGTATGTATATAATGTATTTATTTGTGTAGTATGAATGTGGCATTGTCGCGGTGTTTAAGACACCACATTCTAAGTAACGAGTAGTATTGTCGCGGTGTTCAAGACACTACTCTTTGTTTGATTGATATATGGTATTGTCGCGGTGTTTAAGACACCACATTGTCATGGGAGTGGATGCCGCGGTGTTCAAGGTGTAGTGACCCGAACTTTTCCCTGTTTATATATATTAATTGAGATTGATATTTACATGATTAAATGTTTCCAACATGTTAAGCAATCAAACTTGTTAAGACTTGATTAATTGAAATATGTTTCATATAGACAATTGACCACCCAAGTTGACCGGTGATTCACGAACGTTAAAACTTGTAAAAACTATATGATGACATATATATAGATATATATATACTTAACATGATACTATGATAAGTAAACATATCATTAAGTATATTAACAATGAACTACATATGTAAAAACAAGACTACTAACTTAATGATTTTTAAACGAGACATATATGTAACGATTATCGTTGTAAAGACATTTAATGTATATATATCATATTAAGAGATATTCATACATGATAACATCATGATAATATAATAATTTAAAATCTCATTTGATATTATAAACATTGAGTTAACAACATTTAACAAGATCGTTAACCTAAAGGTTTCAAAACAACACTTACATGTAACGACTAACGATGACTTAACGACTCAGTTAAAATGTATATACATGTAGTGTTTTAATATTTATTTATACACTTTTGAAAGACTTCAATACACTTATCAAAATACTTTTACTTAACAAAAATGCTTACAATTACATCCTCATTCAGTTTCATCAACAATTCTACTCGTATGCACCCGTATTCGTACTCGTACAATACACAGCTTTTAGATGTATGTACTATTGGTATATACACTCCAATGATCAGCTCTTAGCAGCCCATGTGAGTCACCTAACACATGTGGGAACCATCATTTGTCAACTAGCATGAAATATCTCATAAAATTACAAAAATATGAATAATCATTCATGACTTATTTACATGAAAACAAAATTACATATCCTTTATATCTAATCCATACACCAACGACCAAAAACACCTACAAACACTTTCATTCTTCAATTTTCTTCATCTAATTGATCTCTCTCAGGTTCTATCTTCAAGTTCTAAGTGTTCTTCATATATTCTACAAGTTCTAGTTACATAAAATCAAGAATACTTTCAAGTTTGCTAGCTCACTTCCAATCTTGTAAGGTGATCATCCAACCTCAAGAAATCTTTGTTTCTTACAGTATGTTATCATTCTAATACAAGGTAATAATCATATTCAAACTTTGGTCCAATTTCTATAACTATAACAATCTTATTTCAAGTAATGATCTTACTTGAACTTGTTTTCGTGTCATGATTCTGCTTCAAGAACTTCGAGCCATCCAAGGATCCGTTGAAGCTAGATCCATTTTCACTTTTCTAGTAGGTTTATCCAAGGAACTTAAGGTAGTAATGATGTTCATAACATCATTCGATTCATATATATAAAGCTATCTTATTCGAAGATTTAAACTTGTAATCACTAGAACATAGTTTAGTTAATTCTAAACTTGTTCGCGAAAAAAAGTTAATCCTTCTAACTTGACTTTTAAAATAAACTAAACACATGTTCTATATCTATATGATATGCTAACTTAATGATTTAAAACCTGGAAACACGAAAAACACCGTAAAACCGGATTTACGCCGTCGTAGTAACACCGCGGGCTGTTTTGGGTTAGTTAATTAAAAACTATGATAAACTTTGATTTAAAAGTTGTTATTCTGAGAAAATGATTTTTATTATGAACATGAAACTATATTCAAAAATTATGGTTAAACTCAAAGTGGAAGTATGTTTTTCTAAAATGGTCATCCAGACGTCGTTCTTTCGACTGAAATGACTACCTATACAAAACGGATACTTTTTCCGACTATAAACCTATACTTTTTCTGTTTAGATTCATAAAATAGAGTTCAATATGAAACCATAGCAATTTGATTCACTCAAAACGGATTTAAAATGTAGAAGTTATGGGTAAAACAAGATTGGATAATTTTTCTCATTTTAGCTACGTGAAAATTGGTAACAAATCTATTCCAACCATAACTTAATCAACTTGTATCGTATATTATGTAATCTTGAGATACCATAGACACGTATACAATGTTTCGACCTATCATGTCGACACATCTATATATATTTCGGAACAACCATAGACACTCTATATGTGAATGTTGGAGTTAGCTATACAGGGTTGAGGTTGATTCCAAAATATATATAGTTTGAGTTGTGATCAATACTGAGATACGTATACACTGGGTCGTGGATTGATTCAAGATAATATTTATCGATTTATTTCTGTACATCTAAATGTGGACAACTAGTTGTAGGTTACTAACGAGGACAGCTGACTTAATAAACTTAAAACATCAAAATATATTAAAAATGTTGTAAATATATTTTGAACATACTTTGATATATATGTATATATTGTTATAGGTTCATGAATCAACCAGTGGCCAAGTCTTACTTCCCAACGAAGTAAAAATCTGTGAAAGTGAGTTATAGTCCCACTTTTAAAATTTAATATTTTTGGAATGAGAATACATGCAGGTTTTATAAATGATTTACAAAATAGACACAAGTACGTGAAACTACATTCTATGGTTGAATTATCGAAATCGAATATGCCCCTTTTTATTAAGTCTGGTAATCTAAGAATTAGGGAACAGACTCCCTAATTGACGCGAATCCTAAAGATAGATCTATTGGGCCTAACAAACCCCATCCAAAGTACCGGATGCTTTAGTACTTCGAAATTTATATCATATCCGAAGGGTGTCCCGGAAATCTTGTGGGATGTGTATTGAATGATTTTTAATGTCGGTTACCAGGTGTTCACCATATGAATGATTTTTATCTCTATGTATGGGATGTGTATTGAAATATGAAATCTTGTGGTCTATTATTATGATTTGATATATATAGGTTAAACCTATAACTCACCAACATTTTTGTTGACGTTTTAAGCATGTTTATTCTCAGGTGATTATTAAGAGCTTCCATTGTCGCATACTTAAATAAGGACGAGATTTGGAGTCCATGCTTGTATGATGTTGTGTAAAAACTGCATTCAAGAAACTTATTTTGTTGTAACATATTTGTATTGTAAACCATTATGTAATGGTCGTGTGTAAACAGGATATTTTAGATTATCATTATTTGATAATATACGTAAAGCTTTTTAAACCTTTATTGATGAAATAAAGGTTATGGTTTGTTTTAAAATGAATGCAGTCTTTGAAAAACGTCTCATATAGAGGTCAAAACCTCGCAACGAAATCAATTAATATGGAACGTTTTTAATCAATAAGAACGGGACATTTCAGTTGGTATCCGAGCGTTGGTCTTAGAGAACTAGAATTTTGCATTAGTGTGTCTTATCGAGTTTGTTGGATGCGTTAGTGAGTCTGGACTTCGACCGTGTTTACTTGAAAAATGATTGCTTAACAAATTTTGTTGGAAACTATATATTTTTAACATGTGAATATTATATGATATATTAATCTCTTAACGCGTTTGATATTATGTGATAGATGTCTACCTCTAAAACAAGTCCCATTGACTCACCTAATAATAATGAAGAGTCAAATGTAAATTGGAATGATTCGTGGACTGATTCACAAGTTCCCGAAGAGCAACCGGAAGAAGAGTCGGAACCGGAAGAAGAATCGGATCCGGTAGAAGAATCGGAACCGGATGAAAAAATAGAACCGGTGGGGGAAATAATAAAACGGTTAAGTAAAAGAAAATCCTCAACCAACCGACCAAGGTTAATTATGGTCAATGGTGTTTCCGCCAAGGAAGCAAAATATCGGGAGGATTACCAATTCTCCGATGAATCGGATTCCGACGAGAATTCCGATGATGTTATTGAAATTACCCCAACTGAATTTAAAACGGCAAAAGAAAATAATCAGGGAAAGGGCATAAAAATAGAGAAATCTAATTCCAACCCCGATGAACTTTATATGTATCGTCAACCCCCGAAGTCCTTAAGTTGTAACAATGACCCGGGAACCTCTAAACCACCAGGTTTTTCTAAACCAATGTGGAAAACGACGGCTCGTATTAGAGGAACATCATATATCCCTAGAAACTTGGCAAAACGAACCAAAACCGAAGAAGAAGAAACAAGCGAGTCAGAATAAGATAGTTGTATTCGTGTGGTGTAATATATGTAATATAGTGTGCTTATGCTTTATGATATATGTAAAAATTGCTTGTATTAATAAGTATTTTTTTATGAATCTAACTCTTGTCTATTTTACAGTATAAAAACACAAAATGGATAGACAACCCAATATTTTAAGAGACCTACCCGGAGACATGAATGATGAAATCTTGTCTAGAGTTGGTCAGAATTCTTTGGCACAACTATTTAATGCGAGATCAGTTTGTAAGACATTCGAAGAACGTTCCAAGAATGTCTTGGTTTATAAAAGGCTTTCGTTCGAAAGATGGGGGATATCACATTGGGAAATGCATAAGTTACGATGTGTTTACTTTGACGCATATATTGCGGGGAACCCAAATGCTATTTTACGCAATGGGTTAAGAAATTATTTTGACTCAATATATCCGAATATTGGACTTCGTGATTTAGAAAAAGCGGCTAACATGCAACATAAAGAAGCATGTTATGCTTACGGATTAGTAATGTTCGCTTCTCACCAAAGTGAGAACAAGAACATCGGGCTACAACTATCAAACAAAACGTTCCCACAAGTGACGGAGTCGGTAATTGGGGTAAGAAATGAGGTTTTTAGATTGTTACGGGACTGTTGGACATTACGTAACCCTCGTCCCTTTGACGACGTTACAACAAGCTGTCTTATCAATGGCCATAACGGTTATGTTCCACAAGACCAAGGATGGGAAGTAATCCTAGTAAAACCAGAATGCATGACTTGTTTCTGGACGTATGAATTACGTGTCTTTATTGCCTTTGCTGAACGACTTGTGTACTAGCTAGAATTATCTTCACAAGCATCTTGTATCAAATTTATTGTGTGCTATATTTCATGCTATATATAAAATAAGCGGTATTGTAAGTTTGTAAAATATTGTGTAAAAGTTTGAACGTGAAATATTATTATAATCAGTTTTTCATATAGAATTGTAGTAGTTGAATTGTATATTAGCTGTTAAGTATGAACTTAACGGGTAGGTACTACCCGAATTTAAACTTATAAAACGCTAATATGAAGAAAAAGCTTTTATAAATGAGTTCATATTATGCTACGAAATACTATTAACTACTCTTAATATTCTGTATGATTAACTTGTTCCATTTGACTATTTTGAAGGAAATGGCACCGACTACTCGACACACCGTGAATATGAATGAAGAGGAATTCCGTACTTTTCTAGCTTCAAACATAGCCGCAGTACAGGCTGCGCTACATACCAACAATAACCTTGGATCTAGCAGTACAAGAAATCGTGTAGGATGCACCTACAAAGAATTCACTGCCTGCAAACCTTTGGAATTTGATGGAACCGAAGGACCGATCGGATTGAAACGGTGGACCGGGAAGGTCGAATCGGTGTTTGCCATAAGTAAGTGTACTGAAGAGGACAAAGTGAAGTACGCTACGCATACCTTCACAGGTTCTGCGTTAACATGGTGGAATACCTATCTAGAGCAAGTGGGACAATACGATGCGTACGCACTACCATGGTCAGCATTCAAGCACTTGATGAACGAGAAGTACCGTCCCAGAACGGTGGTCAATAAGCTCAAGATAGAACTTAGAGGGTTACGAACCCAAGGATTTGATATTACCACGTACGAAAAACGATTCACAGAATTGTGCCTATTGTGTCCGGGAGCATTCGAAGATGAGGAAGAGAAGATCGACGCGTTTGTGAAAGGATTACCGGAAAGAATCCAAGAAGATATAAGTTCACACGAGCCCGCCTCCATACAACAGGCATGTAGAATGGCTCACAAACTAGTGAACCAGATTGAAAAAAGAATTAAAGAACAGACTGCTGAAGATGCCAATGTGAAGCAAGTCAAAAGAAAGTGGGAGAAAAACGGTGATAAGAATCACCAATACAACAACAACAGCAATTACAACAATAATCGCAACAATTATCCCAACAATCGCAACATCAATCGCAACTACAACAAATGGCCCAACAACAACAACAACAACAACAACAACAACTACAACAATCATCCCAACAACAATAATAACCGAAACAACAACAACAATCAGAAGCAGCTATGCCAAAGGTGTGAAAAGTTTCACTCGGGGTTCTGCACCAAATTTTGCAACAAGTGTAAAAGAAATGGTCATAGCGCGGTGAAGTGTGAGGTCTACGGACGAGGGGTTAATAGAACGAAAGCAACAAATGGTGTCGGAACGAGTAATGGCGGAGCAAGTAGTGTCGGAGCAAGTTATGCCAATGTAGTTTGTTATAAATGTGGAAAACCAGGCCACATTATTAGAAATTGCCCGAACCAGGAGAACACGAATGGACAAGGCCGCAGAAGAGTTTTCAATATTAATACGGCAGAGGCACAGGAAGACCCAGAGCTTGTTACGGGTACGTTTCTTATTGACAATAAATCTGCTTACGTTTTATTTGATTCGGGTGCGGATAGAAGCTATATGAGTAGAGATTTTTGTGCTAAATTAAGTTGTCCATTGACGCCTTTGGATAGTAAATTTTTACTCGAATTAGCAGATGGTAAATTAATTTCAGCAGATAATATATGTCGGAATCGAGAAATTAAACTGGTTAGCGAAACATTTAGGATTGATTTGATACCAGTAGAGTTAGGGAGTTTTGATGTGATAATCGGTATGGACTGGTTGAAAGAAGTGAAAGCAGAGATCGTTTGTTACAAAAATGCAATTCGCATTATACGAGAAAAAGGAAAACCCTTAATGGTGTACGGAGAAAAGGGCAACACGAAGCTACATCTTATTAGTAATTTGAAGGCACAAAAACAAATAAGAAAAGGTTGCTATGCTGTTCTAGCACACGTCGAGAAAGTACAAACTGAAGAAAAGAGCATCAATGATGTTCCCATTACAAAAGAATTTCCCGATGTATTTTCGAAAGAATTACCGGGATTACCCCCAGATCGATCTGTTGAATTTCAAATAGATCTTGTACCAGGAGCTACACCAATAGCCCGTGCTCCTTACAGACTCGCACCCAGCGAGATGAAAGAACTGCAATGCCAATTACAAGAACTTTTAGAGCGTGGTTTCATTCGACCAAGCACATCATCGTGGGGAGCTCCTGTTTTGTTTGTCAAGAAGAAAGATAGTACATTCAGGTTGTGTATCGACTACCGAGAGTTGAACAAACTTACCATCAAGAACCGCTACCCACTACCGAGAATCGACGACTTATTTGATCAACTACAAGGCTCGTCTGTTTATTCAAAGATTGACTTACGTTCCGGGTATCATCAAATGCGGGTGAAAGAAGATGATATTCCAAAGACTGCTTTCAGAACACGTTACGGTCATTACGAGTTTATGGTCATGCCGTTTGGTTTAACTAATGCACCAGCTGTGTTCATGGACCTTATGAACCGAGTGTGTGGACCATACCTTGACAAGTTTGTCATTGTTTTCATTGATGACATACTTATTTACTCAAAGAATGACCAAGAACACGGTGAACATTTGAGAAAGGTGTTAGAAGTATTGAGGAAGGAAGAATTGTACGCTAAGTTTTCAAAGTGTGTATTTTGGTTGGAAGAAGTTCAATTCCTCGGTCACATAGTGAACAAAAAAGGTATTAAGGTGGATCCGGCAAAGATAGAAACTGTTGAAAAGTGGGAAACCCCAAAAACTCCGAAACACATACGCCAGTTTTTAGGACTAGCTGGTTACTACAGAAGGTTCATCCAAGACTTTTCCAGAATAGCAAAACCCTTGACTGCATTAACGCATAAAGGGAAGAAATTTGAATGGAATGATGAACAAGAGAAAGCGTTTCAGTTATTGAAGAAAAAGCTAACTACGGCACCTATATTGTCATTGTCTGAAGGGAATGATGATTTTGTGATTTATTGTGACGCATCAAAGCAAGGTCTCGGTTGTGTATTAATGCAATGAACGAAGGTGATTGCTTATGCGTCTTGACAATTGAAGATTCACGAACAAAATTATACGACGCATGATTTGGAATTAGGCGCGGTTTTTTTTGCATTAAAGACTTGGAGGCACTACTTATATGGGGTCAAAAGTATTATATATACCGACCACAAAAGTCTTCAACACATATTTAATCAGAAACAACTGAATATGAGGCAGCGTAGGTGGATTGAATTATTGAATGATTACGACTTTGAGATTCGTTACCACCCGGGGAAGGCAAATGTGGTAGCCGATGCCTTGAGCAGGAAGGACAGAGAACCCATTCGAGTAAAATCTATGAATATAATGATTCATAATAACCTTACTACTCAAATAAAGGAGGCGCAACAAGGAGTTTTAAAAGAGGTAAATTTAAAGGATGAAATACCCAAAGGATTGGAGAAGCATCTTAATATTCGGGAAGACGGAACCCGGTATAGGGCTGAAAGGATTTGGGTACCAAAATTTGGAGATATGAGAGAAATGGTACTTAGAGAAGCTCATAAAACCAGATACTCAATACATCCTGGAACGGGGAAGATGTACAAGGATCTCAAGAAACATTTTTGGTGGCCGTGTATGAAGGCCGATGTTGCTAAATACGTAGGAGAATGTTTGATGTGTTCTAAGGTCAAAGCTGAGCATCAGAAGCCATCAGGTCTACTTCAACAACCCGAAATCCCGGAATGGAAATGGGAAAACATTACCATGGATTTCATCACTAAATTGCCAAGGACTGCAAGTGGTTTTGATACTATTTGGGTAATAGTTGATCGTCTCACCAAATCAGCACACTTCCTGCCAATAAGAGAAGATGACAAGATGGAGAAGTTAGCACAACTGTATTTGAAGGAAGTCATCTCCAGACATGGAATACCAATCTCTATTATCTCTGATAGGGATGGCAGATTTATTTCAAGATTCTGGCAGACATTACAGCAAGCATTAGGAACTCGTCTAGACATGAGTACTGCCTATCATCCACAAACTGATGGGCAGAGCGAAAGGATGATACAAACGATTGAAGACATGCTATGAGCATGTGTTATTGATTTCGGAAACAGTTGGGATCGACATCTACCGTTAGCAGAATTTTCCTACAACAACAGCTACCATTCAAGCATTGAGATGGCGCCGTTTGAAGCACTTTATGGTAGAAAGTGCAGGTCTCCGATTTGTTGGAGTGAAGTGGGGGATAGACAGATTACGGGTCCAGAGATTATACAAGAAACTACCGAGAAGATCATCCAAATTCAACAACGGTTGAAAACCGCCCAAAGTCGACAAAAGAGCTACGCTGACATTAAAAGAAAAGATATAGAATTTGAAATTGGAGAGATGGTCATGCTTAAAGTTGCACCTTGTAAAGGCGTTGTTCGATTTGGTAAACGAGGGAAATTAAATCCAAGGTATATTGGACCATTCAAGATTATTGATCGTGTCGGACCAGTAGCTTACCGACTTGAGTTACCTCAACAACTCGCGCCTGTACATAACAAATCGATAAGCTACTGGTCCGACACGATCAATAATCTTGAATGGTCCAATATACCTTGGATTTAATTTCCCTCGTTTACCAAATCGAACAACGCCTTTCCAAGGTGCAACTTTAAGCATGACCATCTCTCCAATTTCAAATTCTATATCTTTTCTTTTAATGTCAGCGTAGCTCTTTTGTCGACTTTGGGCGGTTTTCAACCGTTGTTGAATTTGGATGATCTTCTCGGTAGTTTCTTGTATAATCTCCGGACCCGTAATCTGTCTATCCCCCACTTCACTCCAACAAATCGGAGACCTGCACTTTCTTCCATAAAGTGCTTCAAACGGCGCCATCTCAATGCTTGAATGGTAGCTGTTGTTGTAGGAAAATTCTGCTAACGGTAGATGTCGATCCCAACTGTTTCCGAAATCAATAACACATGCTCGTAGCATGTCTTCAAGCGTTTGTATCGTCCTTTCACTCTGCCCATCAGTTTTTGGATGATAGGCAGTACTCATGTCTAGACGAGTTCCTAATGCTTGCTGTAATGTCTGCCAGAATCTTGAAATAAATCTGCCATCCCTATCAGAGATAATAGAGATTGGTATTCCATGTCTGGAGATGACTTCCTTCAAATACAGTCGTGCTAACTTCTCCATCTTGTCATCTTCTCTTATTGGCAGGAAGTGTGCTGATTTGGTGAGACGATCAACTATTACCCAAATAGTATCAAAACCACTTGCAGTCCTTGGCAATTTAGTGATGAAATCCATGGTAATATTTTCCCATTTCCATTCTGGGATTTCGGGTTGTTGAAGTAGACCTGATGGTTTCTGATGCTCAGCTTTGACCTTAGAACACGTCAAACATTCTCCTACGTATTTAGCAACATCGGCTTTCATACCCGGCCACCAAAAATGTTTCTTGAGATCCTTGTACATCTTCCCCGTTCCAGGATGTATTGAGTATCTGGTTTTATGAGCTTCTCTAAGTACCATTTCTCTCATATCTCCAAATTTTGGTACCCAAATTCTTTCAGCCCTATACCGGGTTCCGTCTTCCAGAATATTAAGATGCTTCTCCGATCCTTTGGGTATTTCATCCTTTAAATTTCCCTCTTTTAAAACTCCTTGTTGCGCCTCCTTTATTTGAGTAGTAAGGTTAGTGTGAATCATTATATTCATAGATTTTACTCGAATGGGTTCTCTGTCCTTCCTGCTCAAGGCATCGGCTACCACATTTGCCTTCCCCGGGTGGTAACGAATCTCAAAGTCGTAATCATTCAACAATTCAATCCACCTACGCTGCCTCATATTCAGTTGTTTCTGATTAAATATGTGTTGGAGACTTTTGACCCCATATAAGTAGTGCCTCCAAGTCTTTAATGCAAAAACAACCGCGCCTAATTCCAAATCATGCGTCGTATAATTTTATTCGTGAATCTTCAATTGTCTAGACGCATAAGCAATCACCTTCGTTCGTTGCATTAATACACAACTGAGACCTTGCTTTGATGCATCACAATAAATCACAAAATCATCATTCCCTTCAGGCAATGACAATATAGGTGCCGTAGTTAGCTTTTTCTTCAATAACTGAAACGCTTTCTCTTGTTCATCATTCCATTCAAATTTCTTCCCTTTATGCGTTAATGCAGTCAAGGGTTTTGCTATTCTGGAAAAGTCTTGGATGAACCTTCTGTAGTAACCAGCTAGTCCTAAAAACTGGCGTATGTGTTTCGGAGTTTTCGGGGTTTCCCACTTTTCAACAGTTTCTATCTTTGTCGGATCCACCTTAATACCTTCTTTGTTCACTATGTGACCGAGGAATTGAACTTCTTCCAACCAAAATGCACACTTTGAAAACTTAGCGTACAATTCTTCCTTCCTCAATACTTCTAACACCTTTCTCAAATGTTCACCGTGTTCTTGGTCATTCTTTGAGTAAATAAGTATGTCATCAATGAAAACAATGACAAACTTGTCAAGGTATGGTCCACACTCGGTTCATAAGGTCCATGAACACAGCTGGTGCATTAGTTAAACCAAACGGCATGACCATAAACTCGTAATGACCGTAACGTGTTCTGAAAGCAGTCTTTGGAATATCATCTTCTTTCACCCGCATTTGATGATACCCGGAACGTAAGTCAATCGTTGAATAAACAGACGAGCCTTGTAGTTGATCAAATAAGTCATCGATTCTCGGTAGTGGGTAGCGGTTCTTGATGGTAAGTTTGTTCAACTCTCGGTAGTCGATACACAACCTGAATCTACCATCTTTCTTATTGACAAACAAAACAGGAGCTCCCCACGGTGATGTGCTTGGTTGAATGAAACCACGCTCTAAAAGTTCTTGTAATTGGCTTTGCAGTTCTTTCATCTCGCTGGGTGCAAGTCTGTAAGGAGCACGAGCTATTGGTGCAGCTCCTGGTACAAGATCTATTTGAAATTCAACGGATCGATGTGGGGGTAATCCCGGTAATTCTTTCGAAAATACATCGGGAAATTCTTTTGCAATGGGAACATCATTGATGCTCTTTTCTTCAGTTTGTACTTTCTCGACATGTGCTAGAACAGCATAGCAACCTTTTCTTATTAGTTTTTGTGCCTTCAAATTACTAATAAGATGTATCTTCGTGTTGCCCTTTTCTCCGTACACCATTAAGGGTTTTCCTTTTTCTCGTATAATGCGAATTGCATTTTTGTAACAAACGATCTCTGCTTTCACTTCTTTCAACCAGTCCATACCGATTATCACATCAAAACTCCCTAACTCTACTGGTATCAAATCAATCTTAAATGTTTCGCTAACCAGTTTAATTTCTCGATTCCGACATATATTATCTGCTGAAATTAATTTACCATTTGCTAATTCGAGTAAAAATTTACTATCCAAAGGCATCAATGGACAACTTAATTTAGCACAAAAATCTCTACTCATATAGCTTCTATCCGCACCCGAATCAAATAAAACGTAAGCAGATTTATTGTCAATAAGAAACGTACCCGTAACAAGCTCCGGGTCTTCTTGTACCTCTGCCGCATTAATATTGAAAACTCTTCCGCGGCCTTGTCCATTCGTGTTCTCCTGGTTCGGGCAATTTCTAATAATGTGGCCCGGTTTTCCACATTTATAACAAACGACATTGGCATAACTTGCTCCGACACTACTTGCTCCACCATTACTCGTTCCGACACCATTTGTTCCTTTCGTTCTATTAACCCCTGGTCCGTAGACCTCACACTTCACCGCGCTATGACCATTTCTTTTACACTTGTTGCAAAATTTGGTGCAGAACCCCGAGTGATACTTTTCACACCTTTGGCATAGCTGCTTCTGATTATTGTTGTTGTTGAGGTTATTATTGTTGTTGGGATGATTGTTGTAGTTACCGTTGTTGTTGTTGTTGTTGTTGTTGTTGTTGTTGTTGTTGTTTTTGTTGTTGTTGTTATTGTTGGGCCGTTTGTTGTAGTTGCGATTGATGTTGCGATTGTTGGGATAATTGTGGCGATTATTGTTGTAATTGCTGTTGTTGTATTGGTTATTCTTATCACCGTTTTCCTCCCACTTTCTTTTGACTTGCTTCACATTGGCCTCTTCAGCAGTCTGTTCTTTAATTCTTTCTTCAATCTGGTTCACTAGTTTGTGAGCCATTCTACATGCCTGTTGTATGGAGGCGGGCTCGTGTGAACTTATATCTTTTTGGATTCTTTCCGGTAATCCTTTCACAAACGCGTCGATCTTCTCTTCCTCATCTTCGAATGCTCCCGGACACAATAGGCACAATTCTGTGAATCGTCTTTCGTACGTGGTAATATCAAATCCTTGGGTTCGTAACCCTCTAAGTTCTGTCTTGAGCTTATTGACCTCGGTTCTGGGACGGTACTTCTCGTTCATCAAGTGCTTGAATGCTGACCACGGTAGTGCGTACGCATCATCTTGTCCCACTTGCTCTAGATAGGTATTCCACCATGTTAATGCAGAACCTGTGAAGGTATGCGTAGCATACTTCACTTTGTCCTCTTCAATACACTTACTTATGGTAAACACCGATTCGACCTTCTCGGTCCACCGTTTCAATCCGATCTGTCCTTCGGTTCCATCAAATTCCAAAGGTTTGCAGGCAGTGAATTCTTTGTAATTGCATCCTACACGATTTCCTGTACTGCTAGATCCAAGGTTATTGTTGGTATGTAGCGCAGCCTGTACTGCGGCTATGTTTGAAGCTAGAAAAGTACGGAATTCCTCTTCATTCATATTCACGGTGTATTGAGTAGTCGGTGCCATTTCCTTCAAAATAGTCAAATGGAACAAGTTAATCATACAGAATATTAAGGGTAGTTAATAGTATTTCGTAGCATAATATGAACTCATTTATAAAAGCTTTTTCTTCATATTAGCGTTTTATAAGTTTAAATTCGGGTAGTACCTACCCGTAAAGTTCATACTTAGTAGCTAATATACAATTCAACTACTACAATTCTATATGAAAAACTGATTATAATAATATTTCGCGTTCAAACTTTTATACAATATTTTACAAACTTACAATACCGCTTATTTTACATAAAGCATGAAATATAGCACACAATAACTTTGATACAAGATAATTGTGAAGATAATTCTAGCTAGTACACAAGTCGTTCAGCAAAAGCAATAAAGACACGTAATTTATACGTCCAGAAACAAGTCATGCATTCTGGTTTTACTAGGACTACTTCCCATCCTTGGTCTTGTGGAACATAACCATTATGGCCGTTGATAAGACAGCGTGTTGTAACGTCGTCAAAGGGACGAGGGTTACGTAATGACCAACGGTCTCGTAATAACTTAAAAACCTCATTTCTTACCCCAATTACCGACTCCGTCACTTGTGGGAACGTTTTGTTTAATAGTTGTAGCCCGATGTTCTTTTTCTCATTTTGGTGAGAAGCGAACATTACTAACTCGTAAGCATAGCATGCTTCTTTATGTTGCATGTTAGCCGCTTTTTCTAAATCATGAAGTCCTATTTTCAGATACATTGAGTCAAAATAATTTCTTAACCCATTGCGTAAAATAGCATTTGGGTTCCCCGCAATATATGCGTCAAAGTAAACACATCGTAACTTATGGGTTTCCCAATGTGATATCCCCCATCTTTCAAACGAAAGTCTCTTATAAACCAAGACATTCTTGGAACGTTCTTCGAATGTCTTACAAACTGATCTCGCCTTAAATAGTTGTGCCGAAGAATTCTGACCGACTCTAGACAAGATTTCATCAATCATGTCTCCGGGTAGGTCTCTTAAAATATTGGGTTGTCTATCCATTTTGTGTTTTTATACTGTAAAATAGACAAGAGTTAGATTCATAAAAAAAATACTTATTAATACAAGCAATTTTTACATATATCATAAAGCATAAGCACACTATATTACATATATTACACCACACGAATACAACTATCTTATTCCGACTAGCTTGTTTCTTCTTCTTCTTCAGTTTTGGTTCGTTTTGCCAAGTTTCTAGGGATATATGATGTTCCCCTAATACGAGCCGTCGTTTTCCACATTGGTTTAGAAAAACCTGGTGGTTTAGAGGTTCCCGGGTCATTGTTACAACTTAAGGACTTCGGGGGTTGACGATACATATAAAGTTCATCGGGGTTGGAATTAGATTTCTCTATTTTTATGCCCTTTCCCTTATTATTTTCTTTTGCCTTTTTAAATTCAGCTGGGGTAATTTCTATAACATCATCGGAATTCTCGTCGGAATCCGATTCATCGGAGAATTGGTAATCCTCCCAATATTTTCCTTCCTTGGCAGAAACACCATTGACCATAATTAACCTTGGTCGGTTGGTTGAGGATTTTCTTTTACTTAACCGTTTTATTATTTCCCCCACCGGTTCTATTTCTTCATCCGATTCCGATTCTTCTTCCGGTTCCGATTCTTCTTCCGGTTCCGACTCTTCTTCTGGTTCCTCTTCGGGAACTTGTGAATCAGTCCACGAATCATTCCAATTTACATTTGACTCTTCATTATTATTAGGTGAGTCAATGGGACTTGTTCTAGAGGTAGACATCTATCACATAATATCAAACGCGTTAAGAGATTAATATATCACATAATATTCACATGTTAAAAAATATATAGTTTCCAACAAAATTTGTTAAGAAATCATTTTTCAAGTAAACACGGTCGAAGTCCAGACTCACTAATGCATCCTAACAAACTCGATAAGACACACTAATGCAAAATTCTGGTTCTCTAAGACCAAAGCTCGGATACCAACTGAAATGTCCCGTTCTTATTGATTAAAAACGTTCCATATTAATTGATTTCGTTGCGAGGTTTTGACCTCTATATGAGACGTTTTTCAAAGACTGCATTCATTTTAAAACAAACCATAACCTTTATTTCATCAATAAAGGTTTAAAAAGCTTTACGTAGATTATCAAATAATGATAATCTAAAGTATCCTGTTTACACACGACCATTACATAATGGTTTACAATACAAATATGTTACAACAAAATAAGTTTCTTGAATGCAGTTTTTACACAATATCATACAAGCATGGACTCCAAATCTCGTCCTTATTTAAGTATGTGACAGCGGAAGCTCTTAATAATCACATGAGAATAAACATGCTTAAAACGTCAACAAAAATGTTGGTGAGTTATAGGTTTAACCTATATATATCAAATCATAATAATAGACCACAAGATTTCATATTTCAATATACATCCCATACATAGAGATAAAAATTATTCATATGGTGAACACCTGGTAACCGACATTAACAAGATGCATATATAAGAATATCCCCATCATTCAGGACACCCTTCGGATATGATATAAATTTCGAAGTACTAAAGCATCCGGTACTTTGGATGGGGTTTGTTAGGCCCAATAGATCTATCTTTAGGATTCACGTCAATTAGGGTGTCTGTTCCCTAATTCTTAGATTACCAGACTTAATAAAAAGGGGCATATTCGATTTCGATAATTCAACCATAGAATGTAGTTTCACGTACTTGTGTCTATTTTGTAAATCATTTATAAAACCTGCATGTATTCTCATCCCAAAAATATTAGATTTTAAAAGTGGGACTATAACTCACTTTCACAGATTTTTACTTCGTCGGGAAGTAAGAGTTGGCCACTGGTTGATTCACGAACCTATAACAATATATACATATATATCAAAGTATGTTCAAAATATATTTACAACACTTTTAATATATTTTGATGTTTTAAGTTTATTAAGTCAGCTGTCCTCGTTAGTAACCTACAACTAGTTGTCCACAGTTTGATGTACAGAAATAAATCGATAAATATTATCTTGAATCAATCCACGACCCAGTGTATACGTATCTCAGTATTGATCACAACTCAAACTATATATATTTTGGAATCAACCTCAACCCTGTATAGCTAACTCCAACATTCACATATAGAGTGTCTATGGTTGTTCCGAAATATATATAGATGTATCGACATGATAGGTCGAAACATTGTATACGTGTCTATGGTATCTCAAGATTACATAATATACAATACAAGTTCATTAAGTTATGGTTGGAATAGATTTGTTACCAATTTTCACGTAGCTAAAATGAGAAAAATTATCCAATCTTGTTTTACCCATAACTTCTTCATTTTAAATCCGTTTTGAGTGAATAAAATTGCTATGGTTTCATATTGAACTCTATTTTATGAATCTAAACAGAAAAAGTATTGGTTTATAGTCAGAAAAATAAGTTACAAGTCGTTTTTGTAAAGGTAGTCATTTCAGTCGAAAGAACGACGTCTAGATGACCATTTTAGAAAACATACTTCCACTTTGAGTTTAACCATGATTTTTGGTTATAGTTTCATGTTCATAATAAAAATCATTTTCCCAGAATAACAACTTTTAAATCAAAGTTTATCATAGCTTTTAATTAACTAACCCAAAACAGCCCGCGGTGTTACTACGACGGCGTAAATCCGGTTTTACGGTATTTTTCGTGTTTCCAGGTTTTAAATCATTAAGTTAGCATATCATATAGATATAGAACATGTGTTTAGTTGATTTTAAAAGTCAAGTTAGAAGGATTAACTTTTGTTTGCGAACAAGTTTAGAATTAACTAAACTATGTTCTAGTGATTACAAGTTTAAACCTTCGAATAAGATAGCTTTATATGTATGAATTGAATGATGTTATGAACATCATTACTACCTTAAGTTCCTTGGATAAACCTACTGGAAAAGAGAAAAATGGATCTAGCTTCAACGGATCCTTGGATGGCTCGAAGTTCTTGAAGCAGAATCATGACACGAAAACAAGTTCAAGTAAGATCATCACTTGAAATAAGATTGTTATAGTTATAGAAATTGAACCAAAGTTTGAATATGATTATTAGAATGATAACCTACTGTAAGAAACAAAGATTTCTTGAGGTTGGATGATCACCTTAGAAGATTGGAAGTGAGCTAGCAAACTTGAAAGTATTCTTGATTTTATGTAACTAGAACTTGTAGAATATATGAAGAACACTTAGAACTTGAAGATAGAACTTGAGAGAGATCAATTAGATGAAGAAAATTGAAGAATGAAAGTGTTTGTAGGTGTTTTTGGTCGTTGGTGTATGGATTAGATATAAAGGATATGTAATTTTATTTTCATGTAAATAAGTCATGAATGATTACTCATATTTTTGTAATTTTATGAGATATTTCATGCTAGTTGCCAAATGATGGTTCCCACATGTGTTAGGTGACTCACATGGGCTGCTAAGAGCTGATCATTGGAGTGTATATACCAATAGTACATACATCTAAAAGCTGTATATTGTACGAGTACGAATACGGGTGCATACGAGTAGAATTGTTGATGAAACTGAACGAGGATGTAATTGTAAGCATTTTTGTTAATTAGAATTATTTTGATAAGTGTATTGAAGTCTTTCAAAAGTGTATAAATACATATTAAAACACTACATGTATATACATTTTAACTGAGTCGTTAAGTCATCGTTAGTCGTTACATGTAAGTGTTGTTTTGAAACCTTTAGGTTAACGATCTTGTTAAATGTTGTTAACCCAATGTTTATAATATCAAATGAGATTTTAAATTATTATATTATCATGATATTATCATGTATGAATATCATTAAATGTCTTTACAACGATAATCGTTACATATACGTCTCGTTTAAAAATCATTAAATTAGTAGTCTTGTTTTTACATATGTAGTTCATTGTTAATATACTTAATGATATTTTTACTTATCATAGTATCATGTTAACTATATATATATATATATATATATATATATATATATATATATATATATATATATATATATATATATATATAGTTTTTACAAGTTTTAACGTTCGTGAATCACCAGTCAACTTGGGTGGCCAATTGTCTATATGAAACATATTTCAATTAATCAAGTCTTAACAAGTTTGATTGCTTAACATGTTGGAAACATTTAATCATGTAAATATCAATCTCAATTAATATATATAAACATGGAAAAGTTCGGGTCACTACACAGGTGTTCACCATATGAATGATTTTTATCTCTATGTATGGGATGTGTATTGAAATATGATATCTTGTGGTTTATTATTATGATTTGATATATATAGGTTAAACCTATAACTCACCAACATTTTTGTTGACGTTTTAAGCATGTTTATTCTCATGTGATTATTAAGAGCTTCCGCTGTCGCATACTTAAATAAGGACGAGATTTGGAGTCCATGCTTGTATGATATTGTGTAAAAACTGCATTCAAGAAACTTATTTTGTTGTAACATATTTGTATTGTAAACCATTATGTAATGGTCGTGTGTAAACAGGATATTTTAGATTATCATTATTTGATAATCTACGTAAAGCTTTTTAAACCTTTATTGATGAAATAAAGGTTATGGTTTATTTTAAAATGAATGCAGTCTTTGAAAAACGTCTCATATAGAGGTCAAAACCTCACAACGAAATCAATTAATATGGAACGTTTTTAATCAATAATAACGGGACATTTCACAAGGCTCCACTCATTGTTTTGATTGACATGTGGAATCGTCGCGTTGTTCAAGACACCACATTGTCATGGGGGTGAGTTAGTTACGTTGTTCAAGACATCACCTGGGGGATTAGTGATTACGCGGTGTTTAGGTAACACTAATGGATGTTATGAACTCCGACGGTCTTTTACGAGTACCGTTCTCTTATACGATTGGTTAACCATGGTTGTGTGAATTCGTATCTAGCATAATTAAATTGTGAACTATATGCTATTGTTGTTGCTAGCTTCTTGTGAATTGTGGATAGTAGTTTATGCATGATGTTTGCATAGTTATCGAATTGCTAGCTTGTATGCGGTATGGGAAGTGATTGCAAGTAAGTAGGTTATATATGAACATGTATAATTATTGCATTCACTAAGTGTTAGCTTACCCCTCTCGTTGTTTATCTTTTTAGATGCAGGTGCGGATAAGGGGAAAGGGGTTGTTGGGCACTAGGTGTCCTTTGATGATGTTTCGTTGGAGCTTTTAGAAGTTGGCCTAACGTTTTGGATAGTTTAGTCCCAAACCATGCTCGAAGTGTCATTTGGATTATAAACTATCATTTGCAGTGGGTCAAACTTGTATTAATCTTAATTAATGGCTTTCGTGCCTTGTAAACATTTAAATTGTGGTACATTTTAAATGGAACTTGTGAAATGGTTTACATAATTTATTGGCGCGTAAATGTGTATTATTTTAAAAAAAAATTATCGTATGGAATACGGGTTCGGTTGTTTCACAATAGATATATCTTTAGGATTCGCGTCAATTAGGGTGTCTGTTCCCTAATTCTTAGATTACCAGACTAAAAAGGGTCATATTCGGTTCAATAATTCAACCATAGAATGTAGTTTCACGTACTTGTGTCTATTTTGTAAAATATTTAAAAAAACTGCATGTATTCTCATCCCAAAAATATTAGATTTAAAAAGTGGGACTATAACTCACTTTCACAGATTTTTACTTCGTCAGAAATAAGACTTGGCCACTAGTCGATTAACGAACCTATAACAAATATGTACATATATATCAATTTATGATCCGAATATATTCACAACATTTTTTATTACATTTTTATGATTTAAGTTTGTTAAGTTACCAGTCCTCGTTAGTAACCTACAACTAGTTGTCTGTAGTGACCCGAACTTTTCCATGTTTATATATATTAATTGAGATTGATATTTACATGATTAAATGTTTCCAACATGTTAAGCAATCAAATTTCTTAAGACTTGATTAATTGAAATATGTTTCATATAGACAATTGACCACCCAAGTTGACCGGTGATTCACGAACGTTAAAACTTGTAAAAACTATATGATGACATATATATGGATATATATATATATATATATATATAGTTAACATGATACTATGATAAGTAAACATATCATTAAGTATATTAACAATGAACTACATATGTAAAAACAAGACTAGTAACTTAATGATTTTTAAACGAGACATATATGTAACGATTATCGTTGTAAAGACATTTAATGTATATATATCATATTAAGAGATATTCATACATGATAATATCATGATAATATAATAATTAAAAATCTCATTTGATATTATAAACATTGGGTTAACAACATTTAACAAGATCGTTAACCTAAAGGTTTCAAAACAACACTTACATGTAACGACTAACGATGACTTAACGACTCAGTTAAAATGTATATACATGTAGTGTTTTAATATGTATTTATACACTTTTGAAAGACTTCAATACACTTATCAAAATACTTCTACTTAACAAAAATGCTTACAATTACATCCTCGTTCAGTTTCATCAACAATTCTACTCGTATGCACCCGTATTCGTACTCGTACAATACACAGCTTTTAGATGTATGTACTATTGGTATATACACTCCAATGATCAGCTCTTAGCAGCCCATGTGAGTCACCTAACACATGTGGGAACCATCATTTGGCAACTAGCATGAAATATCTCATAAAATTACAAAAATATGAGTAATCATTCATGACTTATTTACATGAAAACAAAATTACATATCCTTTATATCTAATCCATACACCAACGACCAAAAACACCTACAAACACTTTCATTCTTCAATTTTCTTCATCTAATTGATCTCTCTCAAGTTCTATCTTCAAGTTCTAAGTGTTCTTCATATATTCTACAAGTTCTAGTTACATAAAATCAAGAATACTTTCAAGTTTGCTAGCTCACTTCCAATCTTGTAAGGTGATCATCCAACCTTAAGAAATCTTTGTTTCTTACAGTAGGTTATCATTCTAATACAAGGTAATAATCATATTCAAACTTTGGTTCAATTTCTATAACTATAACAATCTTATTTCAAGTAATGATCTTACTTGAACTTGTTTTCGTGTCATGATTCTGCTTCAAGAACTTCGAGCCATCCAAGGATCCGTTGAAGCTAGATCCATTTTTCTCTTTTCCAGTAGGTTTATCCAAGGAACTTAAGGTAGTAATGATGTTCATAACATCATTCGATTCATATATATAAAACTATCTTATTCGAAGGTTTAAACTCGTAATCACTAGAACATAGTTTAGTTAATTCTAAACTTGTTCGCAAACAAAAGTTAATCCTTCTAACTTGACTTTTAAAATTAACTAAACACATGTTCTATATCTATATGATATGCTAACTTAATGATTTAAAACCTGGAAACACGAAAAACACCGTAAAACCGGATTTACGCCGTCGTAGTAACACCGCGGGCTGTTTTGGGTTAGTTAATTAAAAACTATGATAAACTTTGATTTAAAAGTTGTAATTCTGAGAAAATGATTTTTATTATGAACATGAAACTATATCCAAAAATTATGGTTAAACTCAAAGTGGAAGTATGTTTTCTAAAATGGTCATCTAGACGTCGTTCTTTCGACTGAAATGACTACCTTTACAAAAACGACTTGTTACTTATTTTTCCGACTATAAACCTATACTTTTCTGTTTAGATTCATAAAATAGAGTTCAATATGAAACCATAGCAAATTGATTCACTCAAAACGGATTTAAAATGAAGAAGTTATGGGTAAAACAAGATTGGATAATTTTTCTCATTTTAGCTACGTGAAAATTGGTAACAAATCTATTCCAACCATAACTTAATCAACTTGTATTGTATATTATGTAATCTTGAGATACCATAGACACGTATACAATGTTTCGATCTATCATGTCGACACATCTATATATATTTCGGAACAACCATAGACACTCTATATGTGAATGTTGGAGTTAGCTATACAGGGTTGAGGTTGATTCCAAAATATATATAGTTTGAGTTGTGATCAATACTGAGATACGTATACACTGGGTCGTGGATTGATTCAAGATAATATTTATCGATTTATTTCTGTACATCTAACTGTGGGTAACTAGTTATAGGTTACTAACGAGGACAGCTGACTTAATAAACTTAAAACATCAAAATATATTAAAAGTGTTGTAAATATATTTTGAACATACTTTAATATATATGTATATATTGTTATAGGTTCGTGAATCAATAGTGGCCAAGTCTTACTTCCCGACGAAGTAAAAATCTGTGAAAGTGAATTATAGTCCCACTTTTAAAATCTAATATTTTTGGGATGAGAATACATGCAGGTTTTATAAATGATTTACAAAATAGACACAAGTACGTGAAACTACATTCTATGGTTGAATTATCGAAATCGAATATGCCCCTTTTTATTAAGTCTGGTAATCTAAGAATTAGGGAACAGACACCCTAATTGACACGAATCCTAAAGATAGATCTATTGGGCCCAACAAGCCCCATCCAAAGTACCGGATGCTTTAGTACTTCGAAATTTATATCATATCCGAAGGGTGTCCCGGAATGATGGGGATATTCTTATATATGCATCTTGTTAATGTCGGTTACCAGGTGTTCACCATATGAATGATTTTTATCTCTATGTATGGGATGTGTATTGAAATATGAAATCTTGTGGTCTATTATTATGATTTGATATATATAGGTTAAACCTATAACTCACCAACATTTTTGTTGACGTTTTAAGCATGTTTATTCTCAGGTGATTATTAAGAGCTTCCGCTGTCGCATACTTAAATAAGGACAAGATTTGGAGTCCATGCTTGTATGATATTGTGTAAAAACTGCATTCAAGAAACTTATTTTGTTGTAACATATTTGTATTGTAAACCATTATGTAATGGTCGTGTGTAAACAAGATATTTTAGATTATCATTATTTGATAATATACGTAAAGCTTTTTAAAACCTTTATCTATGAAATAAAGGTTATGGTTTGTTTTAAAAATGAATGCAGTCTTTGAAAAACGTCTCATATAGAGGTCAAAACCTCGCAACGAAATCAATTAATATGGAACGTTTTTAATCAATAAGAACGGGACATTTCAGTTGGTATCCGAGCGTTGGTCTTAGAGAACCAGAATTTTGCATTAGTGTGTCTTATCGAGTTTGTTAGGATGCATTAGTGAGTCTGGACTTCGACCGTGTTTACTTGAAAAATGATTGCTTAACAAATTTTGTTGGAAACTATATATTTTTAACATGTGAATATTATGTGATATATTAATCTCTTAACGCGTTTGATATTATGTGATAGATGTCTACCTCTAGAACAAGTCCCATTGACTCACCTAATAATAATGAAGAGTCAAATGTAAATTGGAATGATTCGTGGACTGATTCACAAGTTCCCGAAGAGGAACCAGAAGAAGAGTCGGAACCGGAAGAAGAATCGGAACCGGAAGAAGAATCGGAACCAGATGAAGAAATAGAACCGGTGGGGGAAATAATAAAACAGTTAAGTAAAAGAAAATCCTCAATCAACCGACCAAGGTTAATTATGGTCAATGGTGTTTCCGCCAAGGAAGCAAAATATTGGGAGGATTACCAATTCTCCGATGAATCGGATTCCGACGAGAATTCCGATGATGTTATAGAAATTACCCCAACTGAATTTAAAAAGGCAAAAGAAAATAATAAGGGAAAGGGCATAAAAATAGAGAAATCTAATTCCAACGCCGATGAACTTTATATGTATCATCAACCCCCGAAGTCCTTAAGTTGTAACAATGACCCGGGAACCTCTAAACCACCAGGTTTTTCTAAACCAATGTGGAAAATTACGGCTCGTATTAGGGGAACATCATATATCCCTAGAAACTTGGCAAAACGAACCAAAACCGAAGAAGAAGAAACAAGCGAGTCGGAATAAGATAGTTGTATTCGTGTGGTGTAATATATGTAATATAGTGTGCTTATGCTTTATGATATATGTAAAAATTGCTTGTATTAATAAGTATTTTTTTTATGAATCTAACTCTTGTCTATTTTACAGTATAAAAACACAAAATGGATAGACAACCCAATATTTTAAGAGACCTACCCGGAGACATGATTGATGAAATCTTGTCTAGAGTCGTTCAGAATTCTTCGGCACAACTATTTAAGGCGAGATCAGTTTGTAAGACATTCGAAGAACGTTCCAAGAATGCCTTGGTTTATAAAAGGCTTTCGTTCGAAAGATGGGGGATATCACATTGGGAAATCCATAAGTTACGATGTGTTTACTTTGACGCATATATTGCGGGGAACCCAAATGCTATTTTACGCAATGGGTTAAGAAATTATTTTGACTCAATATATCCGAATATTGGACTTCGTGATTTAGAAAAAGCGGCTAACATGCAACATAAAGAAGCATGTTATGCTTACGGATTAGTAATGTTTGCTTCTCACCAAAGTGAGAACAAGAACATCGGGCTACAACTATTAAACAAAACGTTCCCACAAGTGACGGAGTCGGTAATTGGGGTAAGAAATGAGGTTTTTAGATTGTTACGAGACTGTTGGACATTACGTAACCCTCGTCCCTTTGACGACGTTACAACACGCTGTCTTATCAACGGCCATAACAGTTATGTTCCACAAGACCAAGGATGGGAAGTAATCCTAGTAAAACCAGAATGCATGACTTGTTTCTGGACGTATGAATTACGTGTCTTTATTGCCTTTGCTGAACGACTTGTGTACTAGCTAGAATTATCTTCACAACCATCTTGTATCAAATATATTGTGTGCTATATTTCATGATATATGTAAAATAAGCGGTATTGTAAGTTTGTAAAATATTGTGTAAAAGTTTGAACGCGAAATATTATTATAATCAGTTTTTCATATAGAATTGTAGTAGTTGAATTGTATATTAGCTATTAAGTATGAACTTAACGGGTAGGTACTACCCACATTTAAACTTATAAAACGCTAATATGAAGAAAAAGCTTTTATAAATGAGTTCATATTATGCTACGAAATACTATTAACTACTCTTAATATTCTGTATGATTAACTTTTTCCATTTGACTATTTTGAAGGAAATGGCACCGACTACTCGACACACCGTGAATATGAATGAAGAGGAATTTCGTACTTTTCTAGCTTCAAACATAGCCGCAGTACAGGCTGCGCTACATACCAACAATAACCTTGGATCTAGCAGTACAGGAAATCGTGTAGGATGCACCTACAAAGAATTCACTGCCTGCAAACCTTTGGAATTTGATGGAACCGAAGGACCGATCGGATTGAAACGGTGGACCGAGAAGGTCGAATCGGTGTTTGCCATAAGTAAGTGTACTGAAGAGGACAAAGTGAAGTACGCTACGCATACCTTCACAGGTTCTGCGTTAACATGGTGGAATACCTATCTAGAGCAAGTGGGATAAGACGATGCGTACGCACTACCGTGGTCATCATTCAAGCACTTGATGAATGAGAAGTACCGTCCCAGAACCGAGGTCAATAAGCTCAAGACAGAACTTAGAGGGTTACGAACCCAAGGATTTGATATTACCACGTACGAAAGACGATTCACAGAATTGTGCCTATTGTGTCCGGGAGCGTTCGAAGATGAGGAAGAGAAGATCGACGCGTTTGTGAAAGGATTACCGGAAAGAATCCAAGAAGATATAAGTTCACACGAGCCCGCCTCCATACAACAGGCATGTAGAATGGCTCACAAACTAGTGAACCAGATTGAAGAAAGAATTAAAGAACAGACTGCTGAAGAGGCCAATGTGAAGCAAGTCAAAAGAAAGTGGGAGGAAAATGGTGATAAGAATCACCAATACAACAACAACAGCAATTACAACAATAATCGTAACAATTATCCCAACAATCGCAACATCAATCGCAACTACAACAAACGGCCCAACAACAACAACAACAACAACAACAACTACAACAATCATCCCAACAACAATAATAACCGCAACAACAACAACAATCAGAAGCAGCTATGCCAAAGGTGTGAAAAGTATCACTCGGGGTTCTGCACCAAATTTTGCAACAAGTGTAAAAGAAATGGTCATAGCGCGGCGAAGTGTGAGGTCTACGGACCAGGGGTTAATAGAACGAAAGGAACAAATGGTGTCGGAACGAGTAATGGCGGAGCAAGTAGTGTCGGAGCAAGTTATGCCAATGTAGTTTGTTATAAATGTGGAAAACCGGGCCATATTATTAGAAATTGCCCTAACCAGGAGAACACGAATGGACAAGGCCGCGGAAGAGTTTTCAATATTAATGTGGCAGAGGCACAGGAAGACCCGGAGCTTGTTACGGGTACGTTTCTTATTGACAATAAATCTGCTTACGTTTTATTTGATTCGGGTGCGGATAGAAGCTATATGAGTAGAGATTTTTGTGCTAAATTAAGTTGTCCATTGACACCTTTGGATAGTAAATTTTTACTCGAATTAGCAAATGGTAAATTAATTTCAGCAGATAATATATTTCGGAATCGAGAAATTAAACTGGTTAGCGAAACATTTAAGATTGATTTGATACCAGTAGAGTTAGGGAGTTTTGATGTGATAATCGGTATGGACTGGTTGAAAGAAGTGAAAGCAGAGATCGTTTGTTATAAAAATGCAATTTGCATTATACGAGAAAAAGGAAAACCCTTAATGGTGTACGGAGAAAAGGGCAACACGAAGCTACATCTTATTAGTAATTTGAAGGCACAAAAACTAATAAGAAAAGGTTGCTATGCTATTCTAGCACACGTCGAGAAAGTACAAACTGAAGAAAAGAGCATCAATGATGTTCCCATTGCAAAAGAATTTCCCGATGTATTTCCGAAAGAATTACCGGGATTACCCCCACATCGATCCGTTGAATTTCAAATAGATCTTGTACCAGGAGCTGCACCAATAGCTCGTGCTCCTTACAGACTCGCACCCAGCGAGATGAAAGAACTGCAAAGCCAATTACAAGAACTTTTAGAGCGTGGTTTCATTCGACCAAGCACATCACCGTGGGGAGCTCCTGTTTTGTTTGTCAAGAAGAAAGATGGTACATTCAGGTTGTGTATCGACTACCGAGAGTTGAACAAACTTATCATCAAGAACTGCTACCCACTACCGAGAATCGACGACTTATTTGATCAACTACAAGGCTCGTCTGTTTATTCAAAGATTGACTTACGTTCCGGGTATCATCAAATGCGGGTGAAAGAAGATGATATTCCAAAGACTGCTTTCAGAACACGTTACGGTCATTACGAGTTTATGGTCATGCCATTTGGTTTAACTAATGCACCAGCTGTGTTCATGGACCTTATGAACTGAGTGTGTGGACCATACCTTGACAAGTTTGTCATTGTTTTCATTGATGACATACTTATTTACTCAAAGAATGACCAAGAACACGATGAATATTTGAGAAAGGTGTTAGAAGTATTGAGGAAGGAAGAATTGTACGCTAAGTTTTCAAAGTGTGCATTTTGGTTGGAAGAAGTTCAATTCCTCGGTCACATAGTGAACAAAGAAGGTATTAAGGTGGATCCGGCAAAGATAGAAACTGTTGAAAAGTGGGAAACGCCGAAAACTCCGAAACACATACGCCAGTTTTTAGGACTAGCTGGTTACTACAGAAGGTTCATCCAAGACTTTTCCAGAATAGCAAAACCCTTGACTGCATTAACGCATAAAGGGAAGAAATTTGAATGGAATGATGAACAAGAGAAAGCGTTTCAGTTATTGAAGAAAAAGCTAACTACGGCACCTATATTGTCATTGCCTGAAGGGAATGATGATTTTGTGATTTATTGTGACGCATCAAAGCAAGGTCTCGGTTGTGTATTAATGCAACGAACGAAGGTGATTGCTTATGCGTCTAGACAATTGAAGATTCACGAAAAAAATTATACGACGCATGATTTGGAATTAGGCGCGGTTGTTTTTGCATTAAAGTCATGGAGGCACTACTTATATGGGGTCAAAATTATTATATATACCGACCACAAAAGTCTTCAACACATATTTAATCAGAAACAACTGAATATGAGGCAGCGTAGGTGGATTGAATTATTGAATGATTACGACTTTGAGATTTGTTACCACCCGGGGAAGGCAAATGTGGTAGCCGATGCTTTGATCAGGAAGGACAGAGAACCCATTCGAGTAAAATCTATGAATATAATGATTCATAATAACCTTACTACTCAAATAAAGGAGGCGCAACAAGGAGTTTTAAAAGAGGGAAATTTAAAGGATGAAATACCCAAAGGATCGGAGAAGCATCTTAATATTCGGGAAGACGGAACCCGGTATAGGGCTGAAAGGATTTGGGTACCAAAATTTGGAGATATGAGAGAAATGGTACTTAGAGAAGCTCATAAAACCAGATACTCAATACATCCTGGAACGGGGAAGATGTACAAGGATCTTAAGAAACATTTTTGGTAGCCGGGTATGAAAGCTGATGTTGCTAAATACGTAGGAGAATGTTTGACGTGTTCTAAGGTCAAAGCTGAGCATCAGAAACCATCAGGTCTACTTCAACAACCCGAAATCCCAGAATGGAAATGGGAAAACATTACCATGGATTTCATCACTAAATTGCCAAGGACTGCAAGTGGTTTTGATACTATTTGGGTAATAGTTGATCGTCTCACCAAATCAGCACACTTCCTGCCAATAAGAGAAGATGACAAGATGGAGAAGTTAGCACGACTGTATTTGAAGGAAGTCATCTCCAGACATGGAATACCAATCTCTATTATCTCTGATAGGGATGGCAGATTTATTTCAAGATTCTGGCAGACATTACAGCAAGCATTAGGAACTCGTCTAGACATGAGTACTGCCTATCATCCACAAACTGATGGGCAGAGCGAAAGGACGATACAAATGCTTGAAGACATGCTGCGAGCATGTGTTATTGATTTCGGAAACAGTTGGGATCGACATCTACCATTAGCAGAATTTTCCTATAACAACAGCTACCATTCAAGCATTGAGATGGCGCCGTTTGAAGCACTTTATGGTAGAAAGTGCAGGTCTCCGATTTGTTGGAGTAAAGTGGGGGATAGACAAATTACGGGTCCGGAGATTATACAAGAAACTACCGAGAAGATCATCCAAATTCAACAACGGTTGAAAACCGCCCAAAGTCGACAAAAGAGCTACGCTAACATTAAAAGAAAAGATATAGAATTTGAAATTGGAGAGATGGTCATGCTTAAAGTTGCACCTTGGAAAGGCGTTGTTCGATTTGGTAAACGAGGGAAATTAAATCCAAGGTTTATTGGACCATTCAAGATTATTGATCGTGTCGGACCAGTAGCTTACCGACTTGAGTTACCTCAACAACTCGCGGCTGTACATAACACTTTCCACGTCTCGAATTTGAAGAAATGTTTTGCTAAAGAAGATCTCACTATTCCGTTAGATGAAATCCAAATCAACGAAAAACTTCAATTCATCGAAGAACCCGTCGAAATAATGGATCGTGAGGTTAAAAGACTTAAGAAAAACAAGATACCAATTGTTAAGGTTCGATGGAATGCTCGTAGAGGACCCGAGTTCACCTGGGAGCGTGAAGATCAGATGAAGAAGAAATACCCGCATCTATTTCCAGAAGATTCGTCAACACCTTCAACAGCTTAAAATTTCGGGACGAAATTTATTTAACGGGTAGGTACTGTAGTGACCCGAACTTTTCCATGTTTATATATATTAATTGAGATTGATATTTACATGATTAAATGTTTCCAACATGTTAAGCAATCAAACTTCTTAAGACTTGATTAATTGAAATATGTTTCATATAGACAATTGACCACCCAAGTTGAACGGTGATTCACGAACGTTAAAACTTGTAAAAACTATATGATGACATATATATGGATATATATATATATATAGTTAACATGATACTATGATAAGTAAACATATCATTAAGTATATTAACAATGAACTACATATGTAAAAACAAGACTACTAACTTAATGATTTTTAAACGAGACATATATGTAACGATTATCGTTGTAAAGACATTTAATGTATATATATCATATTAAGAGATATTCATACATGATAATATCATGATAATATAATAATTTAAAATCTCATTTGATATTATAAACATTGGGTTAACAACATTTAACAAGATCGTTAACCTAAAGGTTTCAAAACAACACTTACATGTAACGACTAACGATGACTTAACGACTCAGTTAAAATGTATATACATGTAGTGTTTTAATATGTATTTATACACTTTTGAAAGACTTCAATACACTTATCAAAATACTTCTACTTAACAAAAATGCTTACAATTGCATCCTCGTTCAGTTTCATCAACAATTCTACTCGTATGCACCCGTATTCGTACTCGTACAATACACAACTTTTAGATGTATGTACTATTGGTATATACACTCCAATGATCATCTCTTAGCAGCCCATGTGAGTCACCTAACACATGTGGGAACCATCATTTGGCAACTAGCATGAAATATCTCATAAAATTACAAAAATATGAGTAATCATTCATGACTTATTTACATGAAAACAAAATTACATATCCTTTATATCTAATCCATACACCAACGACCAAAAACACCTACAAACACTTTCATTCTTCAATTTTCTTCATCTAATTGATCTCTCTCAAGTTCTATCTTCAAGTTCTAAGTGTTCTTCATATATTCTACAAGATCTAGTTACATAAAATCAAGAATACTTTCAAGTTTGCTAGCTCACTTCCAATCTTGTAAGGTGATCATCCAACCTCAAGAAATCTTTGTTTCTTACAGTAGATTATCATTCTAATACAAGGTAATAATCATATTCAAACTTTGTTTCAATTTCTATAACTATAACAATCTTATTTCAAGTGATGATCTTACTTGAACTTGTTTTCGTGTCATGATTCTGCTTCAAGAACTTCGAGCCATCCAAGGATCCGTTGAAGCTAGATCCATTTTTCTCTTTTCCAGTAGGTTTATCCAAGGAACTTAAGGTAGTAATGATGTTCATAACATCATTCGATTCATATATATAAAACTATCTTATTCGAAAGTTTAAACTCGTAATCACTAGAACATAGTTTAGTTAATTCTAAACTTGTTCGCAAACAAAAGTTAATCCTTCTAACTTGACTTTTAAAATTAACTAAACACATGTTCTATATCTATATGATATGCTAACTTAATGATTTAAAACCTGGAAACACGAAAAACACCGTAAAACCGGATTTACGCCGTCGTAGTAACACCGCGGGCTGTTTTGGGTTAGTTAATTAAAAACTATGATAAACTTTGATTTAAAAGTTGTAATTCTCAGAAAATGATTTTTATTATGAACATGAAACTATATCCAAAAATTATGGTTAAACTCAAAGTGGAAGTATGTTTTCTAAAATGGTCATCTAGACGTCGTTCTTTCGACTGAAATGAATACCTTTACAAAAACGACTTGTAACTTATTTTTCCGACTATAAATCTATACTTTTCTGTTTAGATTCATAAAATAGAGTTCAATATGAAACCATAGCAATTTTATTCACTCAAAACGGATTTAAAATGAAGAAGTTATGGGTAAAACAAGATTGGATAATTTTTCTCATTTTAGCTACGTGAAAATTGGTAACAAATCTATTCCAACCATAACTTAATCAACTTGTATTGTATATTATGTAATCTTGAGATACCATAGACACGTATACAATGTTTCGACCTATCATGTCGACACATCTATATATATTTCGGAACAACCATAGACACTCTATATGTGAATGTTGGAGTTAGCTATACAGGGTTGAGGTTGATTCCAAAATATATATAGTTTGAGTTGTGATCAATACTGAGATACGTATACACCGGGTCGTGGATTGATTCAAGATAATATTTATCGATTTATTTCTGTACATCTAACTGTGGACAACTAGTTATAGGTTACTAACGAGGACAGCTGACTTAATAAACTTAAAACATCAAAATATATTAAAAGTATTGTAAATATATTTTGAACATACTTTAATATATATGTATATATTGTTATAGGTTCGTGAATCAACAGTGGCCAAGTCTTACTTCCCGACGAAGTAAAAATCTGTGAAAGTGAGTTATAGTCCCACTTTTAAAATCTAATATTTTTGGGATGAGAATACATGCAGGTTTTATAAATGATTTACAAAATAGACACAAGTACGTGAAACTACATTCTATGGTTGAATTATCGAAATCGAATATGCCCCTTTTTATTAAGTCTGGTAATCTAAGAATTAGGGAACAGACACCCTAATTGACACGAATCCTAAAGATAGATCTTTTGGGCCCAACAAGCCCCATCCAAAGTACCGGATGCTTTAGTACTTCGAAATTTATATCATATCCGAAGGGTGTCCCGGAATGATGGGGATATTCTTATATATGCATCTTGTTAATGTCGGTTACCAGGTGTTCACCATATGAATGATTTTTATCTCTATGTATGGGATGTGTATTGAAATATGAAATCTTGTGGTCTATTATTATGATTTGATATATATAGGTTAAACCTATAACTCACCAACATTTTTGTTGACGTTTTAAGCATGTTTATTCTCAGGTGATTATTAAGAGCTTCCGCTGTCGCATACTTAAATAAGGACGAGATTTGGAGTCCATGCTTGTATGATATTGTGTAAAAACTGCATTCAAGAAACTTATTTTGTTGTAACATATTTGTATTGTAAACCATTATGTAATGGTCGTGTGTAAACAGGATATTTTAGATTATCATTATTTGATAATCTACGTAAAGCTTTTTAAAACCTTTATCTATGAAATAAAGGTTATGGTTTGTTTTAAAAATGAATGCAGTCTTTGAAAAACGTCTCATATAGAGGTCAAAACCTCGCAACGAAATCAATTAATATGGAACGTTTTTAATCAATAAGAACGGGACATTTCATTGTCCACAGTTAGATGTACAGAAATAAATCAATATATATATCTTGAATCAATCCACGACCCAGTGTATACACGTCTCAGGCTAGATCACAACTAAAAGTATATATATTTTTGGAATCAACCTCAACCTTGTATAGCTAACTCAAATATTACTGCATATAGAGTGTCTATGGTTGTTCCAAATAATATATATAGATGGGTCGATATGATCTGTCAAAACATTGTATACGTGTCTATGGTATAATATGTATAATACAATATAAATTAGTTAGGATATGTTTAGTCTAGATTTGTTACAAAATTTTCGTAGCTAAAACTAGCAAGTTTATCCAATTTTGTTTTACCCGTCATTTCTTCGTTTCAAATCCGTTTTGAGTGATTCAAGTTGCTATGGTTTCATAATGAACTGAAATTTATGAAACTAAATAGAAAAAGTATAAGTTTATAGTCGAAAATGCAGGTTACAAGTCATTTTTTAAAGAGGTAGTCATTTCCGTCGAAAGAACGACATCTTGATGACCATTTTGAAAAACATACTTCCACTTTGAGTTTAACCATGATTTTTGGATATAGTTTAATGTTCATAAGAAAAATAATTTTCCCAGAAGAAAAACTTTTAAATCAAAGTTTATCATAGTTTTTAATTATCAAACCCAAAACAGCCCGCGGTGTTACTACAACGGCGTATGTCCGGTTTTACGGTGTTTTTCGTGTTTTCAGGTTTTAAATCATTAAGTTAGCATATAATTTAGGTATAGAACATGTGTGTAGTTGATTTTAAAAGTCAAGTTAAAAGGATTAACTTTATTTGCGAACAAGTTTAGAATTAACTAAACTATGTTCTAGTGATTACAAGTTTAAATCTTCGAATAAGATAGTTATATATATATATATATATATATATATATATATATATATATATATATATATATATATATATATATATATATATATATATATGAATAGAATGATGTTATGAACATCATTACTACCTTAAGTTTAGTAGGTAAACCTACTGGAAGTAATAAAAATTGATCTAGCTTCAAAGGATTCTTGGATGGCTTGAAAGTTCTTGAAGTAGAATCATGACACGAAAACAAGTTCAAGTAAGATTTCCACTCGAAATAAGATAGTTATATTTATAGAAATTGAATCAAAGTTTGAATATGAGTATTACCTTATATTAGAAATATATCTTACTGTAAATAAGAAAGACTTCTTAAGCTTAGATGATTACTTGGATTGGATTAGAAAGCTTGGAAGTAATCTTGCAAACTTGATAGTATTCTTGATTTTATGAAACTAGAACTTACAGAATTTATGAAGAACACTTAGAACATGAAGATAGAACTTGAGAGAGATTAATTAGATGAAGAATATTGAAGAATGAAAGTGTTTGTAGGTGTTTTTGTTCGTTGGTATATGGATTAGATATAAAGGATGTGTAAGTTTGTTTTCATGTAAATAATTCATGAATGATTCATAATATTTTTTGTAATTTTGTGAGATATTTCATGCTAGTTGCTAAATGATGGTTTCCACATGTTTAATGACTCACATGGGCTATTAAGGAGCTAATGATTGAGTGTATATACCAATAGTGTATACATCTAGAAGCTGTGTATTGTACGAGTAGGAATACGGGTGCATACGTGTAAAATTGTTGATGAAAATGAATGAGGATGTAATTGTAAGCATTTTTGTAAAGTAGAAGTACTTTGATATATGTCATGAAGTTTTCCAAAAGTGTATTAATACATCTTAATACACTATATGTATATACATTTAACTGAGTCGTTAAGTCATCGTTAGTCGTTATATGTAAGTGTTGTTTCGGAACCTTTAAGTTAACGATCTTGTTAAATGTAATTGATCCGTTGTTATTACACTAAAATGAGATGTTAAATTGTTATGTTAACATGTTAACATGGTGTATTAATATATCTTAATATCATATATATATATATATATATATATATATATATATATATATATATATATATATATATATATATATATATATATATGTAAAATACTATTACAACGATAATCGTTACATATATGTATTGTTTCGAAATCCTTAAGTTAGTAGTCTCATCTTACTCGTGTAGTTCATTAATAATATGCTTAATTATATATGTAATTATCATTTCATGATGTTAAACATAGTGTATTAATATCTTAATATAATACATATGTATTTAGTAAGACGTTGTTATAACGATAATCATTATATTTATCGTTTCGAGTTTTCTTAATTCAATAGTATCATTTTATGTATATAACTCATTGTTAATATACCTAGTGAGATACTTTCTTATCATAATATCATGTTAACTATATATATATCCATATATATATATATCATCATATAATTTTTACAAGTTTTAACGTTCGTGAATCGCCGGTCAACTTGGGTGGTCAATTGTTTACATGAAACTCATTTCAAATAATCAAGTCTTAACAAGTTTGATTGCTTAACATGTTAGAAACATTTAATCATGCAAATATAGTTTTCGTTTAATATATATAATCATGGAAAAGTTCGGGTCACTACATAGACTACGACCGGGACTTAGTCATTACATGAGTACTTTATGACTAACGTTATTTACTTGACTAATATGATTTCTTATGTGTTCTTGTATTGTGAGTTAGATGTCACAGGATTTCAGAAACAATAGCAACGGCACAAGTGTGGCTGAGGTGAATGCACCTGCTCCTACCCCATCACCAGCACCTGCTCCACATCAGATATCTAACCATCCCGTTAACCTTTATGCATTGGATTTGATTCACACTAACTGCAACAGAGATGTAGTTGATCGTGTTAATGCTCTGAGTGATATTGCGAGGACATACCCGAACCCCGATGACCTTGATAGGTTGGACTCAAGGGTCACAGGTATAAATAATTATACGTATGAGGCCGAAGCAAGGTTCTCCGATTTAGAGGGGTTGATAGCAGCTTTGACTGCCAGGATTGCTGCATTGGAGGCGGAACGTGATAGGCCGAGGAATGATGGACCTGCCTCCCGTGCCCGACAGAAGAGGAAGTGAAGGGTCATTTGACCATGAGCTTTCTTTTCTTTTCATCCACCATCCTTTCTTTATTTGATTATATAAGACTACCGGGAGTTATAAACCGGGCTACTAGTACATTATGATTATTGTTTGGGTTATTACTTTGGAATTTGGTTTATCACTTTTGGATTTTACTTATAATAATGGTGGATTATGCTATTAATAATTAGTATCTTTTATTGCATGCGGTATTATTTTATATTTAGTAACATTGTATGATTTATAATGCTTGTTTTATGTGATACTACCATGATTACCATTAATGTTACTACTTAGTGCTACTAGCACTGCTATCGCTACATAACACTAGTACCACTACTACTACCACTAGTGTCACTACTACCACTACTATCACTGGTGACACTATTAACACTACTATCACTACTATCACTACTCATCACTACTAATACTACTTACACTACTTCTCACTACTAACGAATCTTTTTGTACTATTATTATTTACTAGTCTTCAACACTCGTTGCTAGTAATACTAACCGGTTCCGGGAAAATGAACTTCTGAACTTAAGGGTCATTGGAACTAACATTGCTAGTTACACTAACCGGTTCCGGGAGCTATCGTTACTCTGCCCACATTTAGTCCCATCAGTGGATAGAGCAATCGAGAGCTACATGTCGAGATTGCCAATGGAAGTGTTTGGTTTTGTCCTTTCCCATCAACCAAAGACAATACTCAGAGTTATCAACACGGCGATTAACAGGATGAAACAAGTTAGCCGAATGGAAGGAAAAGAGATACCCCAAGGGAAATGAAATTAATGGGAAAAGGAAACGGTGTGAGGATTATGTCGGAAATCTTACACATGACCGAGGTGATAAACAAGGGATGTCCCGTAACTTTGAGAAAGGATCTTTATCCAACACGAATTACAAAGGAAAACTACCATTGTGTGGAAATTGTGGAAGGCACCATCGTGGGGGCTGCAAGATGCTGATTTGTGTCAAGTGTCAAAGGAATGGTCACCTGGCCCTAGATTGTAAGGTCAATGCCGAGCAGAATAAGTGTTATAAGTGTGGTGAAGTCGGCCATCACGCGAAGGACTATCCGAGAAAGAGGAAGGGTAGATCTACTCAGGGTACTGCAACCATCCATCACCCCAGTGGGACATGCAATGACCTTAACTCAGTTAAAGGTACGTTTTCGCCCTGATATCTTAATGTTTATGTTTTGTTTGATACTGGCGCTGATAGGAGTTTTATATCTAAGGGTATTTGTCACAATGTTAAGAATCCCGTTTCTCCCTTAGATAGTGTGTATTCCATGGAACTAGGGAATGGTAACTTGATGAGAACTGATAAGATTTATCATGGTTGTTCTTTGACGTTAGAGGGTAAGCCTTTTAGCATTGATGTGATACCTATTAAACTAGGAAGTTTTGACCTTGTGGTTGGAATGGACTGGTTAGCTGATAACAAAGCCGAGGTGGTCTGTGACCTAAAGGCTAATCATATTCCTATTTCTGACGGTGAACCTATGATGATTTATGGAGAGAAGAACGGTTCACAATTACATCTCATTAACTGCTTGAAAGTTCAGAAGTATGTGAGAAAGGGATGTATCGCGTTTATGGCTCACGTAAGCCAGATTGTACCTGAAGAAAGGAGACCCGAAGACGTTCCTATAGTTAAGGAATTTCTTGAAGTTTTTTCGAAGGAATTACCTGGTCTTCCACCGCATCGAGAAGTTGAGTTTCAGATAGACTTAGTGCCAGGAGCGGCACCGGTGGCTCACGCACCGTACAGACTTGTAACCCCAGAGCTTCAATAGTTGTCTAGTCAATTGCAAGAATTGTTAGACAAGGGATTTATCCGATCGAGTTCTTCGCCTTGGGGAGCTCCGATCTTGTTTTTTAAGAAGAAGAATGGGTTGATGAGATTGTGTATCGACTACAGAGAAATGAACAAGCTGATAATCAAGAATCGGTATCCGCTACCGAGGATTGATGACTTATTTGATCAGCTGCAGGGATCTAGTTGTTATTCGAATATTGATTTGAGATCCGGGTATCGGCAATTGAGAGTCAAAGAAGCTGATGTTCTGAAGATAGCGTTTAGAACACGTTATGGACATTATGAGTTTACAGTGATGCCGTTTGGTTTGACGAACACCCCAGCAGTGTTCATGGATCTCATGAACCATGTGTGTAAGCCATACCTAGATTAATTTGTCATTGTGTTTATTGATGATATATTGGTGTACTCCAAGAACAAGGAAGAGCACGAACAACATCTACGATCGATATTGACCATGCTTAGAAAAGAGTAGTTGTATGCAAAGTTCTCTAAGTGTGACTTTTGGTTGCCAGAGGTACAATTTCTTGGCCATGTGATAGGGGCCAATGGTGTGACGACCCGAAAATTTCCGACCAAATTTAAACTTAATCTTTATATGATTTCGACACGATAAGCAAAGTCTGTAATGTTAAGTCTCAAAATTTTGAACTGTTTCATGAATTCATTTGACTTTCGACCATTCTCGACGATTCACGGACAACTATTTGTAAATAGATATGTGTGTATATATATAAATAATAATTGGAAGTATAATTAGAAATATTGAATGTTGTTGTTATGAAATATGATATTATAATAATTACTATTTAAAACATATCTATATATACATAAAAGTATATTAAAAATAAATATTAAATAAATATTAAATGATGTTCCGATTGATATTAAGCAAGTTAAATTCAAACTTATATTATTTTAAAAATAAACGGTGATCCGAAAATGAGTGATATAAATTATAAACTTATTAGAAATGTATTTAGGATATAATCTGCTAAATTTTAACACTTTGTATATTTTACCCGGGATAGAGCACGGACAGTTAAATTAATTTTTATTTAATAATTTTAAACAGTTAATGACCAAAAATTATACAATAAAGACTTAAATAAATAAAGATAATTACTTTGGGGATTTTCTAAACACTTTTATCCGTCACTAATTAACAACGGGTCGCGATATATTATCCCTATTAAAAACAGTCGGTAGATATTTACAGACTACTATTGTTTAAACACGTTTTTAAATTTATAGATATATTATATTTGCTTTTCAATTATTTTTTGGAATTACACTGAATAATTGGATCCGTGATTTGTGATGGAATTATTATTACTGTGTTATGAATGAATGAAATTAAACTTTGACAACTGTCTTTGTCTGCCCACTCTCCATCTAATCCATCTAGTTCATACATATGCATTCACTGCATTTTTGGGGAGGAAACCTGTCATAACCCGTCCTAAACCATAAGGACAAATATAATAACATATGATTTCATCGCGAGGTATTGACCTCTATATGCGACATTTTTCAAAGAAAACTGCATTCATTTTTACAATACAAACCACAACTTTTATTTAGAATACAAGGTTTAAACAACACAATAATGATTATCGTTTAGCGATAATCTTAGCGTTACAAACTTTACATGTGATGATAACAATACGATTTCCAATATATTTTATATTACAAATCCTCCGATATGCAGTTTTATTTTTGACACAAATATGCATACTCCAGATCTTGCTTAAATTCAACATGATGCAGCGGAAGCTTTTAGTTATCACCTGAGAATAAACATGCTTAAAACATCAACATAAAGTTGGTGAGATATAGGTTTAATGCCGGCAGCGTTATAAATATAGACCACAAGATTTCATATATAAATGTTTTAATAAAAATATTCTAAGTTGTTGAGCACTTGATAACCATACTTAACATTTAATCAACGTCGCATATTCCCTTTATTATGAAATCTTACTACACCGTACCAAGTGCAGTTACCAAAATGAAGTACTGTGCAACCGTTGAATACTGGTCGTCCAGTTCGGTTGGGGTTGTCAGGCCCGATAGATCTATCAACAGGATTTGCGTTTACAATACCGCATGTAAATAGTAGTTACCAAGTTACAGGGAGATATACCAGTGGTACAACTCAACGTAGAATATATATTTTTAATCACTTGTGTCCATAACGTAAATCATAAAATGCATGTATTCTCATCCCAAAATATTTAGAGTTTAAAAGTGGGACTATATACTCACTTTTGCCTTGAAGGTATTTAACACGACTTAGTCTCCGATAGATATCACGAACCTAACCATATATATAATATATCAACATATTTTCTTTTCAAGTAATCGTTACATATATATATATATACTTATAATACTTTTAATATTTATTAGTCTGTAGTTAGCAGTCCGATGTTAGTGGTCCACAATCAGTTGCTCAATAAAATAAATAAAGACCCCATCGTCTTTGTATTGATCAGAATTAATCTCGACCCATGGTACCATGTTGTCAAATGACGTGTTGCGTACATAAAGTACCGTGTTGTCAAATGACGTGTTGCGTACAATCATGAGGTCTTATGATTAATCTTCTCGTGTTGTTTACTGGTGGTCCTGAAATATATATAATCAAATCATAAGTAATTATATATAAAATATCATATTAATTAGAAAAGATATGATTAATTTACTTTTTCTCCAAATATTTTCGTAGCTAAACTAGCTTCGGATACCCAATCTTGTTTTAGTCGTAGTTTCTTCATTACAACTCTGTTTTTGTTGGTTCAACTTGCCACTTCCTTGGATCGAGCCAAATTTTAAGAATATGAACTGTAAATACCTTGGTTTACATTCAGAATCACAGGTTATAGTTCAAACTTTAGGTGAATCTTATGAAAGTAATCATTTTTGTCATGAAAACAATATTTAAATAAAAATATTTACACTTTGAGTTAAACCATGAAATTTTTATGTGTTAACATATTCATAAGAAATATCATTTTTCCAGAACATGAACTTCCAATTCAAAGTTTAAGATGGTTTTTAATTATCCAACCCAAAACAGTCCCTGGTTGCACTCCGACGACGTAGATTCAGTTTTTAAGATGTTCTTTGTAAAACCAAGTTATATCTTGTTAAGTTAGCATATAATTATGATATATTACAGGTCTTGAAGTGTTTTAAAAGTTAAGTTAGAAGGATCTATTTAGTTTGCGAACAAGTTTGAAATCATTCAAACTACGTTCTTGTTGTTAAAATTTTACCACACCAAATAAGATAGCTATATGAATATGAATTGAATAAGATTATGAACAAGGTTACTACCTCAAGTTACTTGGACAAAGTTACTGCAAAAGATAAGAGAGATCCTAGAACTAAAAGAGGTGTGGAGTTGGGTCAAAAGGTTGGAAGTAAACTTGTATAGTTGGAAGGATTATTGAAGTGTTTTTGTAAGGAATTTATTATGATGATTAAGGCTTGTTTTTGAAGCTAGATCTTCATGGTTATTTGCTGAGATTGTGAAGAACACTTAAGATTCCTAAGAGTGTGTTTTTGGTTAGAGAAATAGGTAGTAAAAATTGAAGATGGATGGTGTATATATGGTGGTGATGGCGTGATTTAATGGGGAACAAGAACAAAATTTTGTGTTGTAATCTTGTGTAATTAGTCAACTAACTTCCAAATTCTAATTACCACTTATCTAGGGTAGTATTAAAGGTGATTAGGATGTTGATTTTATATGTATATACTAATATTAAATACGTATAGAAGCTGGGTATGATACAGGTATATATACCCTTGATATACGTATAGAAATCTTGAGAAAACGAAACGAGGATTCAAATATAGCTATCTTTTGTAAATATACTTATATTGTTTTATGTATAAAAGCCCTTTAAAAGTGATTAAATACATATCTATACGATACTTGTATAAACATTATAAGTTATAAGTATTTATGTCAAAGAACGTTACGTATAGTTATCGTTTTGAAAACTTAAGTTAGTAGTTTCAAAGTATACTTAAATCTCATTGTTATTAGTACACAATAAGATGTTAAACTATCCTTAGATCATGTTAAATATATATAAATACATATATATACACAAACGTATAATTATCGTATGTTATATAGTTCGTGATATCATCTGTCAAATTGGACGGTCAAACGTTGTGTAAAACTCTTTTCAAAAAACATAAGTCTGAACAATTTAGATTGATTATCATGTTGGTAAGGTTTAATTTATGTAAATATTAATCTTATAAGTATAGAACGATCAGAAAAATCCGGGCCATTACAGTACCTACCCGTTAAATAAATTTCGTCCCGAAATTTTAAAGTTGTACCTATTTTGCGTTGTCGGGAAACAAATGTGGGTACTTTTGTTTCATCTAATCCTCTCATTCCCAAGTAAACTCGGGACCCCTTCGATCATTCCAACGAACCTTAACGATTGGTATGTTGCTCTGCTTGAGCCGTTTAACTTCATGGTCCATGATTTCGACTGGTTCTTCTATAAATTGTAGTTTCTCGTCGACTTGGATTTCTTCAAGAGGAATAGTGAGATCTTCCTTTGCAAGACACTTCTTAAGGTTTGAAACGTGAAATGTATTATGTACTCTGGCGAGTTGATGTGGTAATTCGAGTCGATAAGCTATCGGTCCAATGCGTTTGATGATCTTGAACGGGCCTACATACCTTGGGTTCAGTTTACCTCTTTTACCGAAATGTATTACACCCTTCCAAGATGACACCTTTAGCATAACCATGTCACCAATCTGAAACTCTAATGGTTTCCTTCAGACATCGGCGTAGCTCTTTTGGCGACTACGGGCTGTTTTCAATCTCTCCTTAATTTGTACTATCTTCTCAGTAGTTTCATGTATGATCTCTGGACCAGTTAATTGTCGATCTCCTACTTCATTCCAACAGATAGGGGATCTACACTTCCTTCCATACAGTGCTTCGAATGGTGCAGCTTTAATGCTCGCATGATAACTATTATTATACGAGAATTCTGCTAATGGTAGATATTTATCCCATCCGTTTCCAAAATCGATCACACATGCCCTGAGCATGTCATCAAGAGTCTAAATTGTTCTTTCACTCTGCCCGTCGGTTTGCGAATGATATGCGGTGCTCATATCCAAACGAGTTCCCAGGGCCTCCGGTAGTGATTGCCAAAACTTTGATGTAAATCTACTATCACGATCAGATATAATGGAAATAGGTATTCCATGCCTTGAAACAATTTCCTTTATGTATAATCGTAATAGTTTCTCCATTCTATCCGTTTCCTTTATACGCAAGAAATGTGCAGATTTGGTGAGACGATCAACTATTACCCAAATGGTGTCATATCCCCAGGCAGTCTTAGGTAACTTTATGATGAAATCCATGGTAATACCATCCCATTTCCATTCTGGAATTTCTGGTTGTTGAAGTAACCCTGATGGCTTCTGGTGTTCTGCTTTAACTTTAGAACAAGTTAAACATTCCCCAACATATGTTGCAACGTCCGTCTTTAAATTAGGCCACCAATAATGCGTCTTAAGATCTTGGTACATCCTTAATCCACCCAACTTCGGTACCCAAATACGGTTTGCAAAATATCGAATTCTGTCTTCCCGTATAACGAGTTGCTTCTCATACTTCTTTATTATTTCATTTCCTATGTTCTCTTTAGTAAGAGCTTCTCGTTGAGCCTCTTTGATTTGTGAGTTAAGATTCATGCGAATTTTTATGTTCATCGCTCGTACTCGAATTGGTTCCCGTTCCTTTCTACTTAGAGCGTCCGCCACTACATTCGCTTTCCCGGGATGATAGCAAATCTCACAATCATAGTCGTTTATCAGCTCGACCCACCTATGTTTCCTCATGTTCAGCTGTTTCTGATCGAAAATATGTTGAAGGCTTTTATGATCGGTAAACACAGTGCATTTAACCCCATATAAGTAGTGTCTCCATATCTTCAATGCAAACATGACTGCTCCCAATTCTAGATCATGTGTCGTATAATTTCGCTCGTGAATCTTCAATTGTTAGGATGCGTATGCAATAACTTTCTTTCGTTGCATAAGGACGCAACCAAAACCTTGTCGCAAAGCGTCACAATATATCTCAAAATCATTGTTCCCTTCAGGTAACGATAAAATAGGTGTTGTAGTCAACTTCTTCTTCAGTAATTGAAATGCACTCTCCTGCTCAGAAGTCCATTTGTACTTCTTCCCTTTTTGCGTTAACGCTGTTAATGGTTTAGCTATTCGGGAAAAATCTTGAATAAACCTTCTATAATAACCGGCTAAACCCAAAAATTAGCGTATCTGCGTTGGTATCTTAGGAGTCTCCCATTTTTCAATGACCTCAATTTTAGCTGGGTCAACCTGAATTAATTTGCTACTAACAACGTGGCCAAGAAATTGCACTTCTTTCAACTAAAACGCACACTTAAAAAATTTGTCGTATAACTGTTCTTTTCTTAACAATTCTAATACCAACCTTAAATGATGTTCATGCTCTTGCTCATTTTTGGAACAGATAAGAATATCGTCAATGAAAACGATAACAAACTTATCTAGATACGGACTACAAACTCGATTTATGAGGTCCATGATTACAGCTGGCGCATTTGTCAACCCAAACGGCATGACTAAAAATTCGTAATGACCGTAGCGTGTCCGGAAAGCAGTTTTCGGAATATCTTCTTCTTTTACACGTAGTTGATGATAGCCCGATCTTAAGTCGATTTTCGAGTACACACATGATCCATGCAATTGATCAAATAAGTCGTCAATTCTCAGTAGTGGATACCGATTCTGGATAGTTAACTTATTTAATTCACGATAATCTATACATATCCTAAAAGATCCATCTTTCTTTTTAACAAGTAAAATTAGAGCTCCCCACGGTGAAGTACTTGGTCGTATGAATCCACGGTCCAGTAATTCTTTTAACTGACTCTGAAGTTCTTTTAACTCAGACAGTGCAAGTCTTTATGGAGCACGAGCAACCGGTGCAGCTCCTGGTACAAGATCTATTTGAAATTCTACAGACCTGAAAGGAGGTAGTCCCGGTAATTCTTTCGGAAATACATCGGGAAAGTCTCTTACTACATTTACATCGTTAATATTCTTCTCCTTTTCTTCAACTTTCTTTACATGTGCTAGGATGGCATAACATCCCTTTTCTAAACACTTTCGAGCTTTCAAACAGCTAATGAGATTTAGGTTTGGGTTACCTTTATCTCTGTAAATCATTATCATTGATTTATCCTTTCGAGGAATACGAATTGCCTTTTCAGCACACACCACTTCGACTCCTACTTTGGACATCCAGTCCATGCCAATAATTACGTCAAAACTTCCTAATTCTATGGGTATCAAATCAATCTTAAATGTTTCTTCGGCTAAATTTATTTTACAATCACGGCAAATTTTATCGGCTTTAATTAGTTTACCATTAGCTAACTCAATCATGTACTTAGCATCTAGAGGTAATGATGAACAATTCAATTTAGTGTAAAAGTCTCTACACACATAACTTCTATCGGCACCAGTATCAAATATAATAGATGCTGATAAGTTATTAATGATAAACGTACCCGTAACCAGCTTCGGGTCTTCATACACCTCTCTAGCATTAATAATAAATGTTCTTCCACGTGCAGATCCGTTATTCTTCTCTGGATTCGGGCACTGGATCTTATAATGACCCTGTTTCCCACACCCATAACAAGTAACAATGGTCAAGGAAGTTCTATTTGCATTAGTGGCAGGAGTCTTGGTGCCATTGGTATTTGTAACAGGAATCCTACAATCTTCAGCAAAATGACCCCTTCGATTACAATTATTGCATACCACATTACAATAACCAGAGTGATGTTTGTGGCATCTGTTACATAAAGCATTTCGTCCTTTGTAACCAGAGCTTGAACCACTACCCGCACCTTGCGGGGTTTCTTGTTTCTTGTTGGATTGTTGATTACCTTCGCACTTTCTTTTGTTTTCTGATGTCTTGACATCGGTGTTCTTATCAAGAATAATCTGGTCCATCAACTCATTTGCCAAGGTGATGGCTTCGTGAATAGTCTTGGGTTTCGATGCTGTAACATTTGCTTTGACATTTTTAGGTAAACCATCTTTGTACAGTTAGCAAGGCTAATTCCATGAATCACTGATTGTAGTTGGTGAGTTCAGTACCAATAACTTTCAGGCTTCGTAATTCAGCTTCCAACTTCCTAACCTCGTTCCTTGGACAATACTCGTTGATTAGCATTGTTTTGAATTCTTACCAGGGAGTATCATAAGCTACATCTCCTCCTACGGCCTTCACATAGTTTTTCCACCACGTGAGTGCACTATCTTGTAAGGTGCACGATGCATACTTGGTCATGTCCTTCTCAATATAACTACTGATTTTAAACACAGACTCAATCTTTTTGATCCACCGGGTTAAACCAACCGGTCCTTCTGCTCCACTGAATGATGAGGGCTTGCAACCTTGAAAAGTTTTGTAGGTGCATCCCCCACAAGGATTTGGGTTAACTGCAGCACCTCTTGCAGCCTCGACCTATAACATTCTGCCGTTCACTCGCTAATTGATGAGTTCCTCGATTTCTTGTTCCATCATTCGGTTCAATCGCGCCATAATCTTCAATAAGAATGAAAAAAATAATTATTCACATGAAATATTATAGATGTAGTATGTATTTACAGTACATCGTAGCTTATTAATAATATGAACCAGTTATTATTATAAAAGCCTTTTCTTCTTATTAGCGTTTTATAATTATATCTAGGGTAGTACCTACCCATTAAAGTTCATACTTAATAGCTTAGTACGAAAATCAATTACTACCACCCAAATAATACTCAACCATGGAAAATTATTGCATTTCACACTTCACTATTTTACATATGCTTATCTTACATCAAACATTAAACAAACCACACTAGTAATATTATACAAAATGTTATATGATCCCATGGTTTAAAACAACAGCGCATCATTTAACCCAAAACGTTTGTGTTCAAAGAAATCGCTTAAAGGTTATCTTGACTGTCTCCCTGCATTTTGGCTGAGGTGCTGAAGAACTGGATGCCGGAATAGAACTAATAGGAATAGCGGGAATAGGGGTGGAAGTGTATGGTGGAGTTGGTGCTACAACATCCTCACTAAACTCGGGATTTGGATTTTCCAATTCAGTAGCCTTTCGTTTCTTTCCTCTTTCGAACTTGTCTTTCGTAATTTCCTGTATTTCTTCCTCCTCATGATCACTTTCCAGTTCCTCTTCAATTGATTCATCCGAAAATTGTGAGTCTTCCCCAAAGGTGTCGTTTTCATCATCGGACAGGTTAATGACTGGAACACCATCTGAAGATTCTGGTTCAAAGTCGCTGAATGGGATAACAAGTTCTAAGCCAGACATCTATCACATAACAACTAGCACGTTAGTACCACATAATATTTACATATTAATTTTTAACCAATAAGGATAAGCAATAGTTTTCGAATTCAAACACGGTCAAAGTCCAGACTCACTAATGCATCCTAACAAACTCGATAAGACACACTAATGCAAATTTTCTGGTTCTCTAAGACCAACGCTCTGATATCACATGTCATAACCCGTCCTAAACCATAAGGACAAATATAATAACATATGATTTCATCGCGAGGTATTGACCTCTATATGCAACATTTTTCAAAGAAAACTGCATTCATTTTTACAATACAAACCACAACTTTTATTTAGAATACAAGGTTTAAACAACACAATAATGATTATCGTTTAGCGATAATCTTAGCCTTACAAACTTTACATGTGATGATAACAATACGATATCCAACATATTTTATATTACAAATCCTCTGATATGCAGTTTTATTTTTGACACAAATATGCATACTCCAGATCTTGCTTAAATTCAACATGATGCAGCGGAAGCTTTTAGTTATCACCTGATAATAAACATGCTTAAAACGCCAACATAAAGTTGGTGAGATATAGGTTTAATGCCGGCAGCGTTATAAATATAGACCACAAGATTTCATATATAAACGTTTTAATAAAAATATTCTAAGTTGTTGAGCACTTGATAACCATACTTAACATTTAATCAACGTCGCATATTCCCTTTATTATGAAATCTTACTACACCGTACCAAGTGCAGTTACCAAAATGAAGTACTGTGCAACCGTTGAATACTGGTCGTCCAGTTCGGTTGGGGTTGTCAGGCCCGATAGATCTATCAACAGGATTTGCGTTTACAATACCGCATGTAAATAGTAGTTACCAAGTTACAGGGAGATATACCAGTGGTACAACTCAACGTAGAATATATATTTTTAATCACTTGTGTCCATAACGTAAATCATAAAATGCATGTATTCTCATCCCGAAATATTTAGAGTTTAAAAGTGGGACTATATACTCACTTTTGCCTTGAAGGTATTTAACACGACTTAGTCTTCGATAGATATCACGAACCTAACCATATATATAATATATCAACATATTTTCTTTTCAAGTAATCGTTACATATATATATATACTTATAATACTTTTAATATTTATTAGTCTGTAGTTAGCAGTCCGATGTTAGTGGTCCACAATCAGTTGCTCAATAAAATAAATAAAGACCCCATCGTCTTTGTATTGATCAGAATTAATCTCGACCCATGGTACCATGTTGTCAAATGACGTGTTGCGTACATAAAGTACCGTGTTGTCAAATGACGTGTTGCGTACAATCATGAGGTCTTATGATTAATCTTCTCGTGTTGTTTATGGGTGGTCCTGAAATATATAAAATCAAATCATAAGTAATTATATATAAAATATCATATTAATTAGAAAAGATATGATTAATTTACTTTTTCTCCAAATATTTTCGTAGCTAAACTAGCTTCGGATACCCAATCTTGTTTTAGTCGTAGTTTCTTCATTACAACTCCGTTTTTGTTGGTTCAACTTGCCACTTCCTTGGATCGAGTCAAATTTTAAGAATATGAACTGTAAATACCTTGGTTTACATTCAGAATCACAGGTTATAGTTCAAACTTTAGGTGAATCTTATGACTGTTGGCGTAGACATGCTGCGAGATTTCAAAATACTGATTGCTAATTCCCAATGATTCGTATGGCAATTCTCATTACAAGATGCGAATGAGTAAATGATGGGGTTTCAATAAATAATTATAATGACTTTTTGGAGAGGCTAAAGTCAAAGGGTAATGAAGTTGTTGGTACATCTGCTAATAATGTGGTGGAATGTAAAAGGTTCCCTGGTAACGATGGTGTATATCTCAAGGTTATAATAAGGTTAGTCTGACTTAAAAGTCGAAGTTGACTTGCTGGAGCTGTGACAAAACTGGCTACTTTGAATAGGAGTCACAAAGTTATTTTTGCTAATAAATGCCAAAGAATCTGACGCGGATACCTTGTTTAAACTTTTACTTTGGTTTCAAGAGTTTTTCGGGTACATAACTGTGGGTAACATGTGGTTGGATCATCATCTCGATTGCTCATCATTCGAAGTGTCTTCAAAAATTTTCGAAGGGTTTGAACACGGATTGTAATCGTTAACATACATTTGATGTTCTAACACAGTTTTGAAATCAAAATATAGCTTGTGAAAGATGTAAGGATCTAAGAGTGATGATTTTGGTCATATCTCGGGTTGAATTTTGAGATTTCAAAATCAGAATATGTAATTAAATTTTGAATGAGTATGGTTGTTTTGATTTCTATAAAAGAATGTATATTGTTGTGAAAGTAGGGAGTATAATGGATGATTTGCTGAATCAGATTCGAAGAATGTAATATATTATTTGTGAATTTATATATCTCTCGGGTATTACCTACCCGTTAAAAAAAAATTTCACAATTAATATTTTGTACAAAAGAATTTTATTACAGTCTTTATGAAAATATATATATGTATATTTTCTTGAGATGTAACATAGATTTAATGAGTTAATGTTAAATTAAACTCATTTGATTTACAGTTGAAACTAGAATTTAATAATCCCTAAAGGCTTTAAAAAGTACATATCTTTTACGCAGTATTTCTTTAATGACATTGAAATTATAAATCAATACTTCGTTATTTGTTGATGTATGATGTTCAGTTCGTGGAATTCTTGTGAATTTCGCAAAGTACGAATGATGTTATCTGAAAAGTTTCGGGTACATCGATGATGAAAGTGTAAAATCAAATATATACTTGATTTATTATGAATTGGAATTTGTTGAATTGCGACAGAGATTATAGTTAACGCTGGTTAAGTTACGGCCGAAGGACGTACATTATTGCATATTTTTAATATGAATTAACCGAGTAGTTAAGATTCACACACAATAGTTTAGCACGGAAAGATTTTTTTAAAATATATATATATATATATATATATAATATACATATAATTTCTTCAGAGGGAATGAGTTAATTCTTCATAACTCGTGAATACAATATACACGTTATTGATTCGTAATGATGTCCACAGTGATTCTTGAACTGACGGAGTTTGTGATGTTATCGGTGTTGTTGATTCGGATGTTGACTGTACTGACGATGTTGGTAACTCTGACGGTACTGCTGATGCTCTTGGTAAAGCAAGTTTAGCTTGTTAATCACACACCATTTTTGTCAGGGTTTCTACTCTTCCTTCTATCATTTTTGGTTCGCTTAACTGATTTATGGTTAGGGCTAGATTAGATAATCTCTAAGACTTTAGAGATTACATAATCGCCGCGGAATGTTTCTCCAATGAAGTTATGAATTAATACTTTGTCAGTTATTGTTGTTGGTACTCCTTGGTATCTATGATGCGTATGACGTTGATGCTCGTGGGACAGATTGTGAAGTTGAGGTTTACGACGCGGTTGTGGTTGGAGGTGGTAATGGTACTGTTGGCGTTGATGATGGTGGTACTGGTTATGCTGCTGATGCTGCTGCTGGTGTTTGTAATCTCTGCACCATATTCTCCAAAGCCACTACCCGAGCGCGAAGCTCGTTGACTTCTTCTATTATACCGGGGTGATTGTCGGTTCGGACGAGCGGATAAATAAAATCTAAAATTTGATGTAATATATAATCGTGACGAGATACTCTGGAAATGAGCGAGAACATGGTGTTTCGGACAGGTTCGCCGGTAAGTGCTTCAGGTTCTTCATCAAGAGGGCAATGTGGTGGATGAAAGGGATCACCTTATTCTTGTCTCCAATGATTGAGGAGGCTACGAACCCATCCCAAATTCATCCAGAATAGGTGATGACTGATTGGTTGATCTATTCAGGTCACACTGCTTACGGAGCTTGAATGGGATTCCATTTCGGAATCTGAGTGACTTGAACTGATGACGAATTCCATTTTGTACGATTGGATAAAGGATTTTTTTTTTCCGATATGAAATGATTTTGGCTAACGGATGGTATTCTGATTACATAGAATATATATATATATATATATATATATATATATATATATATATATATATATATATATATATATATATATAGATCAAAAGATTTCGTAGATTACGGAGGACTTTGCGGGATATGTCAGGCAAAGTTTAAAGTAACAGATACGATAAGATATGATTTAGCAGATATGCTAAGATATGAATTTTTGTCTATACACTATTCAAGCAATCAATGCAGCAAGACGTGTCTTAGACTAAAAATGATAAGAAGGTAATTTCCTGAGGATGATAAGTAGTTAATTTTCGACCCAAAATGATAAGCAAAACTTTTGACATGCAGACACGGTCGAAGTCCAGACTTACTAATGCATCCTATCGACTTATCAGTTAGACACACTAATGCAGACCTGGTTCGCTAAGACCACCGCTCTGATACCAACTGAAAGGACCCGTTTATATACATTATAAACGATTCACAATAGTTGATTACATTGCGAGGTATTTGACCTCTATATGATACATTTTACAAACATTGCATTCGTTTTTAAAAGACAATATTTATTTACATCGAAAATTGATAGGCATGCATACCATTTCATAATATCCACTATCCAACTATAAATTGATTTAATAATAATCTTTGATGAACTCAATGACTCGAATGCAACGTTCTTCGAAATATGCTATGAAACACTCCAAGTAATATCTTTAAAATGAGCAAATGCACAGCGGAAGATTTCTTTAACACCTGAGAATAAACATGCTTTAAAGTGTCAACCAAAAGGTTGGTGAGTTCATTAGTTTATCATAATCATTTATTTCCATCATTTTAATAGACCACAAGAATTTCATTTCCAGTTCTCATAAATATACGTCCCATGCATAGAGACAAAAATAATCATTCATATGGTGAACACCTGGTAACCGACATTAACTAGATACATATAAGAATATCCCCTATCATTCCGGGATCCTCCTTCGGACATTATATAAATTTTGAAGTACTAAAGCATCCTGTACTTTGGATGGGGTTTGTTAGGCCCAATAGATCTATCTTTAGGATTCGCGTCAATTAGGGTGTTTGTTCCCTAACCAGACTTTAATAAAAAGGGGCATATTCGATTTCGATAATTCAACCTTAGAATGTAGTTTCAATTACTTGTGTCTATTTCGTCAAACATTTATAAAAGCGCATGTATTCTCAGTCCCAAAAATATAAAGGGTAAAAAGGCAAATGAAACTCACCATACTGTATTTCGTAGTAAAAATACATATAACGTCATTGAACAAGTGCAAGATTGGCCTCGGATTCACGAACCTAAATTAATTATATATATTTATGTGTTGGTCAATATTTGACTAACAAATTAGGTCAAGTCATAGTGTACCACAATCCTAATGCTCGAGACTAATATGCAAAAGTTAACAAAAGTAAATTTGACTCAAAATAATTTCCAAAAATCTATACATGATTAATATATAGTTTAAATATCGTTGTTTTATATTTTTAAATATTTTTAAAAGATTTATTAGAGTAAATAATATAATTTATTTATTAATAAATAAAATTTTATATTAAATTTATATAATAAAATATAATTTTATATATATTAAGTAATAAAATTTATAGGGTTCATTTAATATCATAAAGATAATATGATAGGTATTATTAAAGTTAGTTATTACACGTAGTAAAATATGTTTGTATCACATATTTATTTGATAAAATAATATCTATAATGATAGTAAGTAAAAGTTGTATTATTTTGTAATAATAATTATTATTATAAAAATATCAATATTTATAATTACTAAGATGACATTATGATAAAACGACAATTCTAATTATGATAACTTTAATATTTACGATAATTATGAATATTATCTTTAAAATAATAATTCTATTTAAAATAATAATAATAATGATATTTTATAGTAATAATGACATTTCTATTAAAATGATAATTTTTGTTAAAATGATAGTTTTAATACTAACGATACTTTTAATAATAATAGTAATGATAAAAATAATAAGAACGATAATTTTATCTAAACAATATCTTATAATATTTTAATTTCATCATGATACTCTTACCCATTATTTCCTAATCGTTTCGTTTAATAGCTTTTAATCGTCTTTTATATCGTGTTCATAATAATGATAATAATAGTAATCAAAATAATTAGGTGTTACAAATATTTGTTTTAATTACACTAATATTAATAATGATAGTTACTATAACATTATTAACGATAATACTAATAATTATCTTAATGATAATATAGTAATAATAATAATAACAATAACAATAACCGTTTTTAAATAATGATATATATATTAATAATGATAATAATAATAATAATACCAATAATAATAATAATAATAATAATAATAATAATAATAATAATAATAATAATAATAATAATAATAATAATAATAATAATAATAATAATAATAATAATAATAATAATAATTGGATAATAATAATAATAATACTAATTATAACTTTAACGATAATAACGATAGTAATAATAAAAAAAATAACAATTTTTAATGATAAATCCCTTTTATTGATAAAGATAATAATAATGATAATAATAAAATAAAACTAGAACGACGATAAAAACGATGATAATAATAATCATTTTTAATAAAAATATCGAAAATTCAATTTATTATAACTTCTAATCCGTTCATCGAAACCATTCGATATCTAAAGGAAAAGTTCTTAATTTTTCGCTAGCTTTCCAAGGACATGCATATCTTATAGCTTATCTCAACCGCAAGTGTAACTAATTCAACATTCAACCTAACCTGTCTAAGGGCAATATCAAAAGTACAAGCATGCATAATCCTAAATACTCGAGCACTAGTCAGGGATACACTATTAGTATGTAAAAGTTAAATTAAGAGTACTCACGTATCAATATTGAGATTCAATATTGCAGGAAAGGTACGTAGACGCAATGGAAATGATAAACACTATATTGACCTCACGAGCATACCCATGAACCATACTCAATCACCTCCCTAGCTATAACCCATAATTTCCTTAATCCTTTCCCACTCGAAAAACAATTTCGAAATCACTCGGACAGCACTCCGTTGTAATATTTTATGTATACTAATAATATCTTGAAATAATACGCAGTAAATATATATATGTAAATCGATTGAGAGAGTTTAGAGAAAAATATTTTCAAGTTTCTATGAAATAATGAAAACTATTGAATTCTATTTATAATAGATTTTTGAATTATTAAAGTGAATTATTAAAGTATGAATTATTAAAGTGAATTATTAAAGTATGAATTATTAAAGTGAATTATTAAAGTATGAATTATTAAAGTGAATTATTAAAGTATGAATTATTAAAGTGAATTATTAAAGTATGAATTATTAAAGTGAATTATTAAAGTTAAAGTAAAGTAAAAATAAAGTAAAGGTAAAGTTTAAGTATAGTAAAAGTATAAAACCATGTACGTATAATACGCTTATAAATATATATAATATTAATTTAAATTGTTTATATATTTAATAAAATAAAATATAAATATCGTTATCTTTATCATACTAGTTAAGTAATGAGTTGTCAAAAGTGGTTCTAGATATTTATAAAAGTTATATACATTTTAATAATAAAGTTCTTTTTAAACTGAAAACGTTTTTGTACGTTTGAAACTAAATAGATCAATCGAGTCTTTATGAGATTCAATCTTCCACTATCCATTGTCTAGTTCTCAATGATTGACAATTTGTTCTTATTTATAAATCACTTTACCATTTTCCGAATATTGTTAAAATGGAAAGATTTCTCAAATCAACGTGGGCCTTTCAACAGAGACTTGTAATCATAATTCAATATATCTGATAATTCAATCATTTGATCTTATCTTCTAATTCCATTGATAAACATTTTGAAACAGATACAATCATATAAAGTATTTAATCTAATATTTTGTTTACGTTTCAAGTTATAATATATATACACATATACATATATAATCATATTCGTTTAATGGTTCATGAATCGTTGGAACTTGGTCGAGGTTGAATGATTGTATGAACATAGTTTAAAATTCTTGAAATTTAATTTAACAAATATTGCTTATCGTGTCGGAAACATATAAAGATTAAAGTTTAAATTTGGTTGGAAATTTCCGGGTTGTCACAGATTAAGGCTTGTTTTTGAAGCTAGATCTTCATGGTTATTTGATGAGATTGAGAAGAACATTTAAGGTTCCTAAGAGTGTGTTTTTGGTTAGAGAAATAGGTAGTAAAAATTGAAGATGGATGGTGTATATATGGTGGTGATGGCGTGATTTAATGGGGAACAAGAACAAAATTTTGTGTTGTAATCTTGTGTAATTAGTCAACTAACTTCCAAATTCTAATTACCTCTTATCTAGGGCAGTATTAAAGGTAATTAGGATGTTGATTTGATATGTATATACTAATAGTAAATACGTATAGAAGCTGGGTATGAAATATAGCTATCTTTTGTAAATATACTTTTATTGTTTTATGTATAAAAGCCCTTTAAAAGTGATTAAATACATATCTATACGATAGTTGTATAAATATTATAAGTTATAAGTATTTATGTCAAAGAACGTTACGTATAGTTATCGTTTTGAAAACTTAAGTTAGTAGTTTCAAAGTATACTTATATCTCATTGTTATTAGTACACAATGAGATGTTAAACCATCCTTAGATCATGTTAAATATATATAAATACATATATATACACAAACGTATAATTATCGTATGTTATATAGTTCGTGATATCATCGGTCAAATTGGATGGTCAAACGTTGTGTAAAACTCTTTTCAAAAAACATAAGTCTCAACAATTTAGATTGCTTATCATGTTGGTAAGGTTTAATTTATGTAAATATTAATCTTATAAGTATAGAACGATCGAAAAAATCCGGGTCATTACAAAACCCATTTCATTTCCACTTGGAAGACCCACATCACCCATTTAACTATCAATGAAATCGATCACTGCTATTAATGTTTTGTTCGAACCACACAAACGTTTATGGTCATTACCACCCTCCGCACCATCGGTCATCAACCATAACCACCACCTTTACCCGCTCCATCGATCACCTTCTATTTTTCTACAAAACACCACTCTCAAACCGCCACCCTCAACCCCACTCCATAACCACAATCATTAAAACACCACTCAATCTCCACTCATTCATGTGAAACTGCTGCTATTGTTTTCGCTGATTAACAAACAAGAATCATATGTAATCACCATCATACCCATCGAAAAATATAAAGGTCTTTCTGTTCTTTATCTTTGCTACTTTTAGAATGAGCCAAAACATGCTTTACTATTACTTGTCGTGATCTTCTACTACCTTTATAATGTATCTATTTTTTTTTTTTTTTTTTTGCTTCCTGAACGAGTTCAAAACCACAATACCATCACGTACAAACACCATTTTCAGCTACGTTTCTGTTTCCTTTAGAACTATAAACAACCGAATTAAGTGCTTGTTCTTCTCTGATCAAATGCCAAATACCAAGAACACCCACTACGTTTTGTATTCTGATTACTACTTCGATAATCAGACCAGGCAGCTGCAAAACTTTTAAATCCTTCATGTTCCTAATTCGATTATAAACTTCTGCTACTGCAGCGTTTTGTTTGTTGAGTAGCTGAGCGAACTGCTGTAGCTTTCTATTAGAACTAAACAACCTAGTGTATTATAATAGGAATGAAACATAAAAGGTAGTAAGTGACCGACATAATTAGTGGAGGGAGTACATATATTTATCATATACATGACTTTACAAATCATATGCTTATGGCTTTTAGAAAGTGGATAAATTATATAGAGTCAAAAGGCGTTATTAGCAAGCAATATTAAATTACTAGGACAAAATTGGATTAGATCTTTTATGAGTAGAAAACGATAGGATAATGGAAGGATATGTTAATTGAAATGTCCCGTTCTTATTGATTAAAAACGTTCCATATTAATTCATTTCGTTGCGAGGTTTTGACCTCTATATGAGACGTTTTTCAAAGACTGCATTCATTTTAAAACAAACCATAACCTTTATTTCATCAATAAAGGTTTAAAAAGCTTTACGTAGATTATCAAATAATGATAATCTAAAATATCCTGCTTACACACGACCATTACATAATGGTTTACAATACAAATATGTTACAACAAAATAAGTTTCTTGAATGCAGTTTTTACACAATATCATACAAGCATGGACTCCAAATCTCGTCCTTATTTAAGTATGCGACAGCGGAAGCTCTTAATAATCACCTGAGAATAAACATGCTTAAAACGTCAACAAAAATGTTGGTGAGTTATAGGTTTAACCTATATATATATCAAATCGTAACAATAGACCACAAGATTTCATATTTCAATACACATCCCATACATAGAGATAAAAATCATTCATATGGTGAACACCTGGTAACCGACATTAACAAGATGCATATATAAGAATATCCCCATCATTCCGGGACACCCTTCGGATATGATATAAATTTCGAAGTACTAAAGCATCCGGTACTTTGGATGGGGTTTGTTAGGCCCAATAGATCTATCTTTAGGATTCACGTCAATTAGGGTGTCTGTTCCCTAATTCTTAGATTACCAGACTTAATAAAAAGGGGCATATTCGATTTCGATAATTCAACCATAGAATGTAGTTTCACGTACTTGTGTCTATTTTGTAAATCATTTATAAAACCTGCATGTATTCTCATCCCAAAAAAATATTAGATTTTAAAAGTGGGACTATAACTCACTTTCACAGATTTTTACTTCGTCGGGAAGTAAGACTTGGTCACTGGTTGATTCACGAACCTATAACAATATATACATATATATCAAAGTATGTTCAAAATATATTTACAACACTTTTAATATATTTTGATGTTTTAAGTTTATTAAGTCAGCTGTCCTCGTTAGTAACCTACAACTAGTTGTCCACAGTTAGATGTACAGAAATAAATCAATAAATATTATCTTGAATCAATCCACGACCCAGTGTATACGTATCTCAGTATTGATCACAACTCAAACTATATATATTTTGGAATCAACCTCAACCCTGTATAGCTAACTCCAACATTCACATATAGAGTGTCTATGGTTGTTCCGAAATATATATAGATGTGTCGACATGATAGGTCGAAACATTGTATACGTGTCTATGGTATCTCAAGATTACATAATATACAATACAAGTTGATTAAGTTATGGTTGGAATAGATTTGTTACCAATTTTCACGTAGCTAAAATGAGAAAAATTATCCAATCTTGTTTTACCCATAACTTCTTCATTTTAAATCCGTTTTGAGTGAATCAAATTGCTATGGTTTCATATTGAACTCTATTTTATGAATCTAAATAGAAAAAGTATAGGTTTATAGTCGGAAAAATAAGTTACAAGTCGTTTTTGTAAAGGTAGTCATTTCAGTCGAAAGAACGACGTCTAGATGACCATTTTAGAAAACATACTTCCACTTTGAGTTTAACCATAATTTTTGGATATAGTTTCATGTTCATAATAAAAATCATTTTCTCAGAATAACAACTTTTAAATCAAAGTTTATCATAGTTTTTAATTAACTAACCCAAAACAGCCCGCGGTGTTACTACGACGGCGTAAATCCGATTTTACGGTGTTTTTCGTGTTTCCAGGTTTTAAATCATTAAGTTAGCATATCATATACATATAGAACATGTGTTTAGTTAATTTTAAAATTCAAGTTAGAAGGATTAACTTTTGTTTGCGAACAAGTTTAGAATTAACTAAACTATGTTCTAGTGATTACGAGTTTAAACCTTCGAATAAGATAGTTTTATATATATGAATCGAATGATGTTATGAACATCATTACTACCTCAAGTTTAGTAGGTAAACCTACTGGAAGTGACAAGAAATTATCTAGCTTCAAAGGATCTTGGATGGCTTGAAAGTTCTTGAAGTAGGATCATGACACAAAAACAAGTTCAAGTAAGATTTTTACTCGAATTAAGATAGTTTATAGTTATAGAAATTGAATCAAAGTTTGAATATGAATATTACCTTGAATAAGAAAGATAACCTACTTTATATAACAAAGGTTTCTTGATCTTAGATGATTACTTGGAATGGATTAGAAAGCTTGGAAGTAAATTAGTAAACTTGAAGGGATTTTTGAAGTGTTCTTGAAGTGTTCTTCCTATGATGATTATAGCTTGATTCTTGAAGTGATTTTTAATGAAGATGATGATTAACTACTGGAAAAATACGTTCATAATAGTGTGTGTGTGTTGAGAGAGAATTAGAAAGAGAATTGGAAGTGAAATGGAGTGAATGATGAGTGGTAATTGGTGAGTGGTGAGTGGGGTTAAAAGGAGTTCTAGTTAGTTGACTAGCTCATGGTAGAAGTTAAAATTGATTAGTCATATATGACATAATCTAGAGTGGAATCCCATGCTAGTTCCTATTGGTATATACCCATAGTAAGTACGTTTTGAAGCTGTGTATAATACGGGTAAGAATACGACTAGAATTCTTGATGAAAGAAAAGAATGGAAAAGTAACTGTAACCATTTTCGTTAAGTATGAGTGTTTTGATATATGTCTTGAAGTCTTCCAAAAGTATTTTAATACATCTAAATACACTACATGTATATACATTTTAACTGAGTCGTTAAGTCATCATTAGTCGTTACATGTAAGTGTTGTTTTGAAACCTTTAAGTTAACGATCTCAATTAATGTTGTTAACCCATTGTTTATTATATCTAATGAGATGTTAAATTATTATATTATCATGATATTATATGTCTCGTTTCGAAATCCTTAAGTTAGTAGTCTTGTTTATATGTATATAACTCATTGTTAATATACTTATGGAGATACTTACTTATCATAATCTCATGTTAACCGTATGTATATCCATATATATATCGTCATGTCGTTTTTACAAGTTTTAACGTTCGTGAATCGCCGGTCAACTTGGGTGGTCAATTGTCTATATGAAACATATTTCAATTAATCAAGTCTTAACAAGTTTGATTGCTTAACATGTTGGAAACATTTGATCATGTAAATATCAATCTCAATTAATATATATAAACATGGAAAAGTTCGGGTCACTACAGTACCTACCCGTTAAATAAATTTCGTCCCGAAATTTTAAGCTGTTGAAGGTGTTGACGAATCTTCTGGAAATAGATGCGGGTATTTCTTCTTCATCTGATCTTCACGCTCCCAGGTGAACTCGGGTCCTCTACGAGCATTCCATCGAACCTTAACAATTGGTATCTTGTTTTGCTTAAGTCTTTTAACCTCACGATCCATTATTTCGACGGGTTCTTCGATGAATTGAAGTTTTTCGTTGATTTGGATTTCATCTAACGGAATAGTGAGATCTTCTTTAGCAAAACATTTCTTAAAATTTGAGACGTGGAAAGTGTTATGTACAGCCGTGAGTTGTTGAGGTAACTCAAGTCGGTAAGCTACTGGTCCGACACGATCAATAATCTTGAATGGTCCAATATACCTTGGATTTAATTTTCCTCGTTTACCAAATCGAACAACACCTTTCCAAGGTGCAACTTTAAGCATGACCATCTCTCCAATTTCAAATTCTATATCTTTTCTTTTAATGTCAGCGTAGTTCTTTTGTCGACTTTGGGCGGTTTTCAACCGTTGTTGAATTTGGATGATCTTCTCGGTAGTTTCTTGTATAATCTCCGGACCCGTAATCTGTCTATCCCCCACTTCACTCCAACAAATCGGAGACCTGCACTTTCTACCATAAAGTGCTTCAAACGGCGCCATCTCAATGCTTGAATGGTAGCTGTTGTTGTAGGAAAATTCTGCTAACGGTAGATGTCGATCCCAACTGTTTCCGAAATCAATAACACATGCTTGTAGCATGTCTTCAAGCGTTTGTATCGTCCTTTCGCTCTGCCCATCAGTTTGTGGATGATAGGCAGTACTCATGTCTAGACGAGTTCCTAATGCTTGCTGTAATGTCTGCCAGAATCTTGAAATAAATCTGCCATCCCTATCAGAGATAATAGAGATTGGTTTTCCATGTCTGGAGATGACTTCCTTCAAATACAGTCGTGCTAACTTCTCCATCTTGTCATCTTCTCTTATTGGCAGGAAGTGTGCTGATTTGGTGAGACGATCAACTATTACCCAAATAGTATCAAAACCACTTGCAGTCCTTGGCAATTTAGTGATGAAATCCATGGTAATGTTTTCCCATTTCCATTCCGGGATTTCGGGTTGTTGAAGTAGACCTGATGGTTTCTGATGCTCAGCTTTGACCTTAGAACACGTCAAACATTCTCCTACGTATTTAGCAACATCGGCTTTCATACCCGGCCACCAAAAATGTTTCTTGAGATCCTTGTACATCTTCCCCGTTTCAGGATGTATTGAGTATCTGGTTTTATGAGCTTCTCTAAGTACCATTTCTCTCATATCTCCAAATTTTGGTACCCAAATCCTTTCAGCCCTATACCGGGTTCCGTTTTCCCGAATATTAAGATGCTTCTCCGATCCCTTGGGTATTTCATCCTTTAAATTTCCCTCTTTTAAAACTCCTTGTTGCGCCTCCTTTATTTGAGTAGTAAGGTTATTATGAATCATTATATTCATAGATTTTACTCGAATGGGTTCTCTGTCCTTCCTGCTCAAGGCATCGGCTACCACATTTGCCTTTCCCGGGTGGTAACGAATCTCAAAGTCGTAATCATTCAACAAATAAATCCACCTACGCTGCCTCATATTCAGTTGTTTCTGATTAAATATGTGTTGAAGACTTTTGTGGTCGGTATATATAATACTTTTGACCCCATATAAGTAGTGCCTCTAAGTCTTTAATGCAAAAACAACCGCACCTAATTCCAAATCATGCGTCGTATAATTTTGTTCGTGAATCTTCAATTGTCTAGACGCATAAGCAATCACCTTCGTTCGTTGCATTAATACACAACCGAGACATTACTTTGATGCATCACAATAAATCACAAAATCATCATTCCCTTCAGGCAATGACAATATAGGTGCCGTAGTTAGCTTTTTCTTCAATAACTGAAACGCTTTCTCTTATTCATCCTTCCATTCAAATTTCTTCCCTTTATGCGTTAATGCAGTCAAGGGTTTTGCTATTCTAGAAAAGTCTTGGATGAACCTTCTGTAGTAACCAGCTAGTCCTAAAAACTGGCTTATGTGTTTCAGAGTTTTCAGGGTTTCCCACTTTTCAACAGTTTCTATCTTTGCTGGATCTACCTTAATACCTTCTTTGTTCACTATGTGACCGAGGAATTGAACTTCTTCCAACCAAAATGCACACTTTGAAAACTTAGCGTACAATTCTTCCTTCCTCAATACTTCTAACACCTTTCTCAAATGTTCACCGTGTTCTTGGTCATTCTTTGAGTAAATAAGTATGTCATCAATGAAAACAATGACAAACTTGTCAAGGTATGGTCCACACACTCGGTTCATAAGGTCCATGAACACAGCTGGTGCATTAGTTAAACCAAACGGCATGACCATAAACTTGTAATGACCGTAACGTGTTCTGAAAGCAGTCTTTGGAATATCATCTTCTTTCACCCGCATTTGATGATACCCGGAACGTAAGTCAATCTTTGAATAAACAGACGAGCCTTGTAGTTGATCAAATAAGTCGTCGATTCTCGGTAGTGGGTAGCGGTTCTTGATGGTAAGTTTGTTCAACTCTCGGTAGTCGATACACAACCTGAATGTACCATCTTTCTTCTTGACAAACAAAACAGGAGCTCCCCACGGTGATGTGCTTGGTCGAATGAAACCACGCTCTAAAAGTTCTTGTAATTGGCTTTGCAGTTCTTTCATCTCGCTGGGTGCGAGTCTGTAAGGGGCACGAGCTATTGGTGCAGCTCCTGGTACAAGATCTATTTGAAATTCAACGGATCGATGTGGGGGTAATCCCGGTAATTCTTTAGGAAATACATCAGGAAATTCTTTTGCAATGGGAACATCATTGATGCTCTTTTCTTCAGTTTGTACTTTCTCGACGTGTGCTAGAACAGCATAGCAACCTTTTCTTATTAGTTTTTGTGCCTTCAAATTACTAATAAGATGTAGCTTCGTGTTGCCCTTTTCTCCGTACACCATTAAGGGTTTTCCTTTTTCTCGTATAATGCGAATTGCATTTTTGTAACAAACGATCTCTGCTTTCACTTCTTTCAACCAGTACATACCGATTATCACATCAAAACTCCCTAACTCTACTGGTATCAAATCAATCTTAAATGTTTCGCTAACCAGTTTAATTTCTCGATTCCGACATATATTATCTGCTGAAATTAATTTACCATTTGCTAATTCGAGTAAAAACTTACTATCCAAAGGCGTCAATGGACAACTTAATTTAGCACAAAAATCTCTACTCATATAGCTTCTATCCGCACCCGAATCAAATAAAACGTTCGCAGATTTATTGTCAATAAGAAACGTACCCGTAACAAGCTCCGGGTCTTCCTGTGCCTCTGCCGCATTAATATTGAAAACTCTTCCGCGGCCTTGTCCATTCGTGTTCCCCTGGTTCGGGCAATTTCTAATAATGTGGCCCGGTTTTCCACATTTATAACAAACTACATTGGCATTACTTGCTCCGACACTACTTGCTCCGCCATTACTCATTCCGACACCATTTGTTCCTTTCGTTCTATTAACCCCTGGTCCGTAGACCTCACACTTCGCTGCGCTATGACCATTTCTTTTACACTTGTTGCAAAATTTGGTGCAGAACCCCGAGTGATACTTTTCACACCACTGGCATAGCTGCTTCTGATTGTTGTTGTTGTTGCGGTTATTATTGTTGTTGGGATGATTGTTGTAGTTGCTGTTGTTGTTGTTGTTGTTGGGCCGTTTGTTGTAGTTGCGATTGATGTTGCGATTGTTGGGATAATTGTTGCGATTATTGTTGTAATTGCTGTTGTTGTTGTATTGGTGATTCTTATCACCGTTTTCCTCCCACTTTCTTTTGACTTGCTTCACATTGGCCTCTTCAGCAGTCTGTTCTTTAATTCTTTCTTCAATCTGGTTCACTAATTTGTGAGCCATTCTACATGCCTGTTGTATGGAGGCGGGCTCGTGTGAACTTATATCTCCTTGGATTCTTTCCGGTAATCCTTTCACAAACGCGTCGATCTTCTCTTCCTCATCTTCGAACGCTCCCGGACATAATAGGCACAATTCTGTGAATCGTCTTTCGTACGTGGTAATATCAAATCCTTGGGTTCGTAACCCTCTAAGTTCTGTCTTGAGCTTATTGACCTCGGTTCTGGGACGGTACTTCTCGTTCATCAAGTGCTTGAATGCTGACCACGGTAGTGCGTACGCATCGTCTTGTCCCACTTGCTCTAGATAGGTATTCCACCATGTTAACGCAGAACCTGTGAAGGTATACGTAGCGTACTTTACTTTGTCCTCTTCAGTACACTTACTTATGGCAAACACCGATTCGACCTTCTCGGTCCACCGTTTCAATCCGATCGGTCCTTCGGTTCCATCAAATTCCAAAGGTTTGCAGGCAGTGAATTCTTTGTAGGTGCATCCTACATGATTTCCTGTACTGCTAGATCCAAGGTTATTGTTGGTATGTAGCGCAGCCTGTACTGCGGCTATGTTTGAAGCTAGAAAAGTACGGAATTCCTCTTCATTCATATTCACGGTGTGTCGAGTAGTCGGTGCCATTTCCTTCAAAATAGTCAAATGGAACAAGTTAATCATACAGAATATTAAGAGTAGTTAATTGTATTTCGTAGCATAATATGAACTGATTTATAAAAGCTTTTTCTTCATATTAGCGTTTTATAAGTTTAAATTCGGATAGTACCTACCCGTTAAGTTTATACTTAGTAGCTAATATACAATTCAACTACTACAATTCTATATGAAAAACTGATTATAATAATATTTCGCGTTCAAACTTTTACACAATATTTTACAAACTTACAATACCGCTTATTTTACATATAGCATGAAATATAGCACACAATAAATTTGATACAAGATGGTTGTGAAGATAATTCTAGCTAGTACACAAGTCGTTCAGCAAAGGCAATAAAGACACATAATTCATACGTCCAGAAACAAGTCATGCATTCTGGTTTTACTAGGATTACTTCCCATCCTTGGTCTTGTGGAACATAACCGTTATGGCCGTTGATAAGACAGCGTGTTGTAACGTCGTCAAAGGGACGAGGGTTACGTAATGTCCAACAGTCCCGTAACAATCTAAAAACCTCATTTCTTACCCTAATTACCGACTCCGTCACTTGTGGGAACGTTTTGTTTAATAGTTGTAGCCCGATGTTCTTGTTCTCACTTTGGTAAGAAGCGAACATTACTAATCCGTAAGCATAACATGCTTCTTTATGTTTCATGTTAGCTGCTTTTTCTAAATCACAAAGTCCAATATTCAGATATATTGAGTCAAAATAATTTCTTAACCCATTGCGTAAAATAGCATTTGGGTTCCCCGCAATATATGCGTCAAAGTAAACACATCGTAACTTATGGATTTCCCAATGTGATATCCCCCATATTTCGAACGAAAGACTTTTATAAACCAAGGCATTCTTGGAACGTTCTTCGAATGTCTTACAAACTGATCTCGCCTTAAATAGTTGTGCCGAAGAATTCTGACCGACTCTAGACAAGATTTCATCAATCATGTCTCCGGGTAGGTCTCTTAAAATATTGGCTTGTCTATCCATTTTGTGTTTTTATACTGTAAAATAGACAAGAGTTAGATTCATAAAAAAAATACTTATTAATACAAGCAATTTTTACATATATCATAAAGCATAAGCACACTATATTACATATATTACACCACACGAATACAACTATCTTATTCCGACTCGCTTGTTTCTTCTTCTTCGGTTTTGGTTCGTTTTGCCAAGTTTCTAGGGATATATGATGTTCCCCTAATACGAGCCGTCGTTTTCCACATTGGTTTAGAAAAACCTGGTGGTTTAGAGGTTCCCGGGTCATTTTTACAACTTAAGGACTTCAGGGGTTGACGATACATATAAAGTTCATCGGGGTTGGAATTAGATTTCTCTATTTTTATGCCCTTTCCCTTAGTATTTTCTTTTGCCTTTTTAAATTCAGTTGGGGTAATTTCTATAACATCATCGGAATTCTCGTCAGAATCCGATTCATCGGAGAATTGGTAATCCTCCCAATATTTTGCTTCCTTAGCGGAAACACCATTGACCATAATTAACCTTGGTCGGTTGGTTGAGGGTTTTATTTTACTTAACCGTTTTATTATTTCCCCCACCAGTTCTATTTCTTCATCTGGTTCTGATTCTTCTTCCGGTTCCGATTCTTCTTCTGGTTCCGACTCTTCTTCCGGTTCCTCTTCGGGAACTTGTGAATCAGTCCATGAATCATTCCAATTTACATTTGACTCTTCATTATTATTAGGTGAGTCAATGGGACTTGTTCTAGTGGTAGACATCTATCATATAATATCAAACGCGTTAAGAGATTAATATATCACATAATATTCACATGTTAAAAATATATAGTTTCCAACAAAATTTGTTAAGCAATCATTTTTCAAGTAAACACGGTCGAAGTCCAGGCTCACTAATGCATCCTAACAAACTCGATAAGACACACTAATGCAAAATTCTGGTTCTCTAAGACCAATGCTCGGATACCAACTGAAATGTCCCGTTCTTATTGATTAAAAACGTTCCATATTATTTGATTTCGTTGCGAGGTTTTGACCTCTATATGAGACGTTTTTCAAAGACTGCATTCATTTTAAAACAAACCATAACCTTTATTTCATCAATAAAGGTTTAAAAAGCTTTACGTAGATTATCAAATAATGATAATCTAAAATATCCTGTTTACACACGACCATTACATAATGGTTTACAATACAAATATGTTACAACAAAATAAGTTTCTTGAATGCAGTTTTTACACAATATCATACAAGCATGGACTCCAAATCTTGTCCTTATTTAAGTATGCGACAGTGGAAGCTCTTAATAATCACCTGAGAATAAACATGCTTAAAACGTCAACAAAAATGTTGGTGAGTTATAGGTTTAACCTATATATATCAAATCGTAGCAATAGACCACAAGATTTCATATTTCAATACACATCCCATACATAGAGATAAAAATCATTCATATGGTGAACACCTAGTAACCAACATTAACAAGATGCATATATAAGAATATCCCCATCATTCCGGGACACCCTTCGGATATGATATAAATTTCGAAGTACTAAAGCATCCGGTACTTTGGATGGGGTTTGTTAGGCCCAATAGATCTATCTTTAGGATTCGCGTCAATTAGGGTGTCTGTTCCCTAATTCTTAGATTACCAGACTTAATAAAAAGGGGCATATTCGATTTCGATAATTCAACCATAGAATGTAGTTTCACGTACTTGTGTCTATTTTGTAAATCATTTATAAAACCTGCATGTATTCTCATCCCAAAAAAATATTAGATTTTAAAAGTGGGACTATAACTCACTTTCACAGATTTTTACTTCGTCGGGAAGTAAGACTTGGCCACTGGTTGATTCACGAACCTATAACAATATATACATATATATCAAAGTATGTTCAAAATATATTTACAACACTTTTAATATATTTTGATGTTTTAAGTTTATTAAGTCAGCTGTCCTCGTTAGTAACCTACAACTAGTTGTCCACAGTTAGATGTACAGAAATAAATCAATAAATATTATCTTGAATCAATCCACGACCCAGTGTATACGTATCTCAGTATTGATCACAACTCAAACTATATATATTTTGGAATCAACCTCAACCCTGTATAGCTAACTCCAACATTCACATATAGAGTGTCTATGGTTGTTCCGAAATATATATAGATGTATCGACATGATAGGTCGAAACATTGTATACGTGTCTATGGTATCTCAAGATTACATAATATACAATACAAGTTGATTAAGTTATGGTTGGAATAGATTTGTTACCAATTTTCACGTAGCTAAAATGAGAAAAATTATCCAATCTTGTTTAACCCATAACTTCTTCATTTTAAATCCGTTTTGAGTGAATCAAATTGCTATGGTTTCATATTGAACTCTATTTTATGAATCTAAATAGAAAAAGTATAGGTTTATAGTCGGAAAAATAAGTTACAAGTCATTTTTGTAAAGGTAGTCATTTCAGTCGAAAGAACGACGTCTAGATGACCATTTTAGAAAACATACTTCCACTTTGAGTTTAACTATAATTTTTGGATATAGTTTCATGTTCATAATAAAAATCATTTTCTCAGAATAACAACTTTTAAATCAAAGTTTATCATAGTTTTTAATTAACTAACCCAAAACAGCCCTCGGTGTTACTACGACGGCGTAAATCCGGTTTTACGGTGTTTTTCGTGTTTCCAGGTTTTAAATCATTAAGTTAGCATATCATATAGATATAGAACATGTGTTTAGTTAATTTTAAAAGTCAAGTTAGAAGGATTAACTTTTGTTTGCGGACAAGTTTAGAATTAACTAAACTATGTTCTAGTGATTACGAGTTTAAACCTTCGAATAAGATAGTTTTATATATATGAATCGAATGATGTTATGAACATCATTACTACCTCAAGTTTAGTAGGTAAACCTACTGGAAGTGACAAGAAATTATCTAGCTTCAAAGGATCTTGGATGGCTTGAAAGTTCTTGAAGTAGGATCATGACACAAAAACAAGTTCAAGTAAGATTTTTACTCGAATTAAGATAGTTTATAGTTATAGAAATTGAATCAAAGTTTGAATATGAATATTACCTTGAATAAGAAAGATAACCTACTGTATATAACAAAGGTTTCTTGATCTTAGATGATTACTTGGAATGGATTAGAAAGCTTGGAAGTAAATTAGTAAACTTGAAGGGATTTTTGAAGTGTTCTTGAAGTGTTCTTCCTATGATGATTATAGCTTGATTCTTGAAGTGATTTTTGATGAAGATGATGATTAACTACTGGAAAAATACGTTCATAACAGTGTGTGTGTGTTGAGAGAGAATTAGAAAGAGAATTGGAAGTGAAATGGAGTGAATGATGAGTGGTAATTGGTGAGTGGTGAGTGGGGTTAAAAGGAGTTCTAGTTAGTTGACTAGCTCATGGTAGAAGTTAAAATTGATTAGTCATACATGACATAATCAAGAGTGGAATCCCATGCTAGTTCCTATTGGTATATACCCATAGTAAGTACGTTTTGAAGCTGTGTATAATACGGGTAAGAATACGACTAGAATTCTTGATGAAAGAAAAGAATGGGAAAGTAACTGTAACCATTTTCGTTAAGTATGAGTGTTTTGATATATGTCTTGAAGTCTTCCAAAAGTATTTTAATACATCTAAATACACTACATGTATATACATTTTAACTGAGTCGTTAAGTCATCGTTAGTCGTTACATGTAAGTGTTGTTTTGAAACCTTTAAGTTAACGATCTCAATTAATGTTGTTAACCCATTGTTTATTATATCTAATGAGATGTTAAATTATTATATTATCATGATATTATGATATATTAATATATCTTAATATGATATATATACATTTAAATGTCGTTACAACAATAATCGTTACATATATGTCTCGTTTCGAAATCCTTAAGTTAGTAGTCTTGTTTATATGTATATAACTCATTGTTAATATACTTATGGAGATACTTACTTATCATAATCTCATGTTAACCGTATGTATATCCATATATATATCGTCATGTTGTTTTTACAAGTTTTAACGTTCGTGAATCGCCGGTCAACTTGGGTGGTCAATTGTCTATATGAAACATATTTCAATTAATCAAGTCTTAACAAGTTTGATTGCTTAACATGTTGGAAACATTTGATCTTGTAAATATCAATCTCAATTAATATATATAAACATGGAAAAGTTCGGGTCACTACATTAATAACAATGATGATGGTTTGATATGGTTTATAATGGAATGTAAACTATGATGGTGTATGAAGTATGTTGATGAGATCGTATGAATATATGATAATGATACGTAATAAAGATGATGAAAGTGAACCGAATGACTCAAGGGTTTCAACTCTTTTATTACTGTTGGGCTAACGTAGTTGTTGGGCTACGTACTTGGGCTTGTGAGATCTATTGGGCCACTAAAGTGCAAGTCCATTGGTTATTATTCTTTTGTTATTACTCGATGACAACCTAAACCCCCACATCATTTAAGTTGATGATGACTAGATGATATCGTGATGATGATGATTGGGTGTTGAAACTATGAAATGGCGAGTATTGATGATGATATAAAGGTAATGATAAAAGAATGATGGTGATAATCATAGAAACTGATTACGAAATGATACTGTGATGATAGTGATTAGGATCATGATGAGATGGATGATGAATGATGAGAGTGATTAATGAAGAAGATGAATATAGAAAAGTAATGGTTAAAAAGATTTAATCCATGAATTTAAAACAGAAAGTAACGGACAGAGCAATGCTTAAATATGTGGTTGTTAAACGAGAGGTCGTGGGTTTGAGACCGGGCTATGGCATTTTTGTTTAGGCTTGTTTTGAAGGTAGCCTCCTTTTAAATTTATTATTATCATTAAAATGAATATTAGGATTATCATTACTATTATTATTATTATTAATACCATTATTAGTATTATCATTTTTATAATTATTATTATTAACAAAAGTATTTTTATTAAAATTATCATTTTCATTATTATTATAAGTATTATTATCATTAAAACTATCATTATTATTATAATCAATATTACAACTAATATTACTATCAATATAAGTATTATTATTTTTAGAATCATAATAATTATTATTATGATTATTAAGTATATTTACTTATATTATTATTATAAAATAATACAACTTTTTATTTATTATTATTAATATTATTTTATCAAATGATTTTTAATTATACAACACTATAGTTAATACATATAACATATCTATAATAACGTTTTATAATAAATACTAATTATTTATTTAAAGTACATAAAATAGAATTATTTAAATTACTTATTGATGAAACATATAATTTATTAAAATAACAATTATATCACTAATAATATGTAAATTTAGTTGTTCGATTACAAGTATATGTGTTAATATATATACTTAATATAGGTTCATGAATCCGAGACCAACCTTGCATTGTTCAGTATCGTCGTATGCATATTTTTACTACAAAATATCGTATTGTGACTTTCATTTGCTCCCTTTTTAAATGCTTTTGCAATATATATTTTTAGGACTGAGAATACATGCGCTGCTTTTATAACCATTTTACGAAATAGATAAAAGTACTTGAAACTACATTCTATGGTTGAATTATTATACCAGATATCACCCTTTTTAGCTTGGTAGCAGATATGGCCAAAACGGACGGTTTTATTTGTGCGGTGTCGTTAGGTCGCAACACGTCAGATTTTAGCTACCAAAAGAGAGTAATGGTTTTATTATTTATATTTAGCTAGGGTTCCTAGCTATAACTCACCTACTTGTCTTCCTTTTAACGAGTTAGTGATAAATATAACTCAGGTTCGTATTTTTGTATGTTTGCTCAGTAATGTGGGACAAAAGTGCCTATATAGTAACCCTAATGACAAGAGGTGATAGATTAAGTTTAACTAAGTAGAATAGTATTTTAACTATAAAAGTACAGATAGATAGGTATGAAGAATAGTATTCCGAAGGGGAATTATCGCAAGAGTTCAATTTCCTAGGATAAACACTAAACCTCAATCAACTGGGCTGTGAACCTAACTGATTTCTCACTAAGAGTTTAGGCCTTGAAGATTCTGGCTAAGACGGATATCCCTACTCCCAACGTTAACCTAAAGGTTTAAACGACCTTATGGATAGAATCCTAGGTACATGAACAAAGTGGTATACCCAATAAAGGAAAGTCTCAGCTTTTCTTAATCCTAGTTGGTCTAACTAAAGCAATATCCTACCACTCAATCACTATGCTATGCCTTAACATTAACAGATGTGCAATCTTAGATATTCTAAGGTACTGCTAACTAGGATAGAAGTCTCTCCTTTTGCGATCACTTATTCAACCCCGGATCGTCTTACAATATCTCAAGAACATTGCTTTTGACATGAATCATGCTTCTGAGTAAGCTAGTGTTCATTGAACTCTCTATTGCTAACTCTAACCACAACCTAAATGGACAGCTCTTTTATGACGAACAAGTGATTATTCGTACGTAGGTACTATATCCCTATTGTGACGTTAAGCACACATAACTACTTACCTTGTATCCTAGGGTTGATCAGGTCCTAATACTAGGTTATAGCTACTTGAATAAGCGGATAGGGTGATCCGTAAATTAAACTTATAGACCGTAAAGCTTTCAGCATAACAATATGATAAGTTTCAGATAACATATTCAACACATGATAAACAATTGTAACAGATAGATAATCATGCAAAGTGAAAGCAACTCAAGATAATAACTTTATTAAATTAAGGAAAGCGTTCACCATTCACAGACGAGATCTGGACCATAACAAGTGCTGACAACCTCTAAACCGCTCCTAGTACAATCTTCGGCGTTCGCCTCCGGGTACTTAATTTAACGCTCGGAGGTGAGAAGGCCTTGAAAGCTCTAGTGGGAGAAAGTGTATTGTAGTGAGAGAGTGAAGAGAGGTGTGTGGAAAATAGATGACAAAAAGCCCTTTAAATAGACTATGAAATTGCCAGAAAACGGCTGGCAGGTCGTTTGGCAGCCCGTTTGGTGGCCCGTATTTGGCAGGCCGTTTGCTTGGCAGCCCGTTTGGCAGGCCGCTTGGTGGGCCGTATTTGGCAGGCCGTTTACATACTGGAAGGCCGTTTGGCAGGCCGTATGGCAGACCGTTTTTGGTCTGGTCAGCCTTGATTCACTGGATCGTAACTTTATTTCTTGTCTTTCACTTTCGCTCTAGAATCTTCGTTTTAGCTCCGTTTCTCTTGATTCTTTTTTCATCGTCTTTATAATTACTTTACCTACAAATTTAATTGAAAAAACGATTATTTTGCCGACAAAGTTCTGGACTTTATGCTTTTTGGGACTCAATATCGGGGGTAAAAACGTGACTTTTTAGCCGATATCAAATATCCCACACTTAGACTTTGCTTGTCCTAAAGCAAACTTCTGAACTTAAAACAGTGAGGACTTTAATTCGTAGTGATCACGTTGTTTTTGTTCCGCAAGACGGAAGAGCGGAAACTTAGTTTTTATTCTTTTTGCTATTCTCGAATCTTTTCCGCAAGCATAAGAGGAGGCTACATAACTGAGGCTATCTCACTCGGGTCACTCATTTCACTAAAGTGTTTAGGTGTCCTATAGTTCTAAGAAATGAAGTCACTCTTAGCCAGTCATGCTTACATTCTTCGTCATAGGCTTGATCAAGACTCAAATCTCCATCACTTATTTACGAGAATTTCCGGTTATCGACTCAGCTTGAATTGTGAAGAGATGGGGATTGGGAAGTTTCTATAGTGCGAAGGGTTTTGATAGATAGGAGTTTCTTTTGGAAAGATCGATTTTAATAATCCTTTCAGCTTTTTGTCTGGAATTTCTTGGTGAGCATCCTTCTTTTTGACTGCCAGGAGTTTCTTTCCTCGAATCTTTTCTGGTTCTGCTCCTTTTCTCACAACCTTTATTCATAGAGTCTTTGCTCTAGTTTTTTTTTTTTTAAGCAACTTTTGCTTTTCTCTTCGAGGTCTCCTTTTGGCGATCTTCTTTGATACTTGGTTTGGATGCTCGCATTTTTCTCGTGTGATTTTGTAGAGGGTTTTCCCGAAAAAGAATGATTTAGTCGGGATTTATTTATTTATGAAATGGATAGAGTAAATAAGAAAAAGTGAATGGATTTGTGGAGTGAAAATGGAAACGGAGGTGTGTAGCGGGGGTTGTTTTTGTCTTCACGAATAGCTGAGGTTTTAACTTAGTCATCCTCGTCAAAATGTGTGATTCCGAAATGTAGATCAAGAGCAAGTTCTGATTTCGAGATGTTAACATCAGCGCGCTCAACGGAAGTATAGTGAAGCACTAAAAATGAGTGCTTATAAAGCCTTATTTGGGGTGCCTCACAACAATTATAGCAAGTCGAATTGCGCCTTTCGTTATACAATGCTCTATTGGAAAATTGATTTTGATTTTCGCAAAAAGTTTTCACCTTGTTTTACTCTTTTTGTCTATTTTGTAGCAAAAACTTATTGATCTTTTGTAGAATTTTATCATCCTTAGTGTTTTATAATTCGGAAAGTTTTAAATTTTGTGAAAAACTTGAGGATTTTATAAGAATCATTATGTGCAACATTTGCTATCCCACACTTTAAAATAACATTGTCCTCAATATTAAGGATACGGAGTATCCCACACTTTAGGTTTTAAAAAGAGGCATTTTGTTATTAAAAGTTTATGTTGGTGGGGTTGCCAATCCCACACTTAGTTTTTAAAGTGGTATAGTAGTTTGCGTCTATTCTATTGACAAGGTGATGAAGACGTAGTACTCCCCTATGGTGTAGTCGGATGGTGTGCTAATTATTGGTTCTTCAATTCTGGTCCGACGTCATCCTTGTTCAAAGCGTCCTTGCTCCAAGTCGTGCTTCCATCTCGTACGGTCTCGATCGTCGTTTGTTTTGTGACATTTTATTCATGCAATTTTTATTCTAAAAGAAACCATACACACTAAAACATAAAGATAGTCATGCCCGGAATTGGGCGTACAAAAATAAGATAATGTAGCATAAGTACTAATACGAATGTTCCAAAATAAACATGGTCACGGCTGAGGTGGAGGGTACGGAGGAGAATAGATTATACTGGTGCGGGGCCTGGCTAGGTTTCTCAATCTAGACTGACCCTCGCTGGTCATTTCCTCGTCCGTGGTAAACTGATTTGCCAACTCCTTTGTGTTCATGCCCGAGGATATTCTAAACTTTATTTTGCCCGATCGTTCAATTAACCCTGTTAGTGATGATGTGCTTGTGTAAACCATCGGCCCTGTCTGCCAACCCATTCCTTCCTGCAAAACTCTACCCTACCCCACTGCTAGTTAACATCCATACCATCAATACCGTGCGCAATCCCCTCAGTCCTACGTCGGTGCACCGCCTAATCCCATACCGACTCCTGAGCATCAGTAGATGTATCTCTGTTAACATTTAAATGGTCGGTGTTTAACAAGTCCTCAACAAAATTCCCGATCCCTGTGTTCTGTGGAGGTGGCGGTGTGATAACTGTACGCTGCGTGTAGTGATGTGTAGGTGGAGGTGGAGGTGTGATAACTGTACGCTGTGTATAGTGATGTGTAGGTGGAGGTGGAGGTCCTGAGAACTGGTGGCTTGGGCCTGCTCCCCTGGGATCACGGTGGGATTCTAGTATTGGGTACTCATGAGGGTATGGCGGAACGTGGAGCTGTCTGCCTGCGTAGTGAGCAAAATGATCCAAATTCTGCAGAATCGCGTGTTGGGCAAACCAACTCTCGTGCCCGGGTAGGTCTCCCATGTGGTACAGGTATGGCGGATAACGTGGCCGATCACCCTCCCCAACTGATGAGTGTCGGCGGGTGTTAGTGGGCCGTCCATGCGCTGTGGGATCATCCTCATCCCTTGGTTCATGAGAACCTCGCCACCTACTACCGTCTTGTGTCCTCGTATCTGGTCTGAAACCCTGTACTCTCACACCTGGTACTGTCCGATCTTAGATGCCTTTTTATTCGATTTCCATGGCCCATTATCAGTGGTGTAATCGCGCCAAAAATCTTGGTGATCTATGTTATTCAAGGTGGTGGATCCCCTCTTGTATAATGATCGGTTTAGCTGCGAAGGTTTATACAACTCCAAGTATCTCGCAAACCGTGCGAGAGTTAGGTTATACGTGTGGGTTTGGTGTCAGAAATGGATACACTCTTGATCATTATAATCTTCCTGGTCACCATCCGAATCAAAACTCCAAGTAGCCATAAATTCCGTATACGGCTCATTGTATGTCGTCTCATTTAACTCAAACAAATGATGCAAGGCTCGTGTGTTCTACCCTCAGCTTGAAAGGTTAAGATTCCCCTAAGCTCATCGGCCCATCCACATTGTTCCAAGATCGTCCAATTGATATATTTGTTACCCGCTTTAGGCCGATTAATCCAGACTCTCATAACCGGCTCATTATCAGCCGGGTTATCTTGCCCGCGGAGATAATGGGGCAACTCATACTCGTGTTGTAAACGATTAGCCATCTGCGGAAATCAAGTAACATAGGTTATGTTCGAATAATTAAGACTTGGAAAAAATGCATATATTTATCAAAAAAAAAATTCGAAATGAGGGCTTTAAAAATGGCATTTTCCAAAATCATGTTATAGTCAAATATAGTCCAAATTACCACAAACAACATTCAAACGAACCATAAACTTACTTATAAGCAAAATTTAACGTGTACCCATGATTACAATAAATAATGCTAAAAATAATAACTATAGCAAGTTAGTCGTAATAAGCAATTTTGAACCAAATGTGATGATTTTTAAGCACACAATGATTCTAATGACCATTTTTAATTACCTTAATTATCTTTAATCATCAAACTCGAGCTATAACATCTTAAAGTCAAAGATTAAAGCCGTTTATCCAAAAAATATTCATTTTGTTCAAAATGTACAAAATAAGGAAAATCAAAGAGTAAGCTACATTTTTGCCAGCAAATCAATGATATCCTCATTTGAACTAGTTTTAAGGCAATCCTAAGTTTTAAAAACGTTTTAACTATAGGAAAAACCGTAATTCCAATTATGTGTAGTGTTGATCAAAATGCCAAATTCAAGCAAACAAGCCTACTTTGTTCCAAAATTAGTTTCTAAACATTCCTAATGCATCATTAAGCCTAACTAAGCTAGCAAAACATCAAATTTCCAAGAATTTCACTATATTCTACCCTAAAACCTCAACTAGTGAATCGAGAGCCAAAAACTAACACAAAGTAATCACATTATCTATCTAAGCATAAAGGAATACAAAATTTGGTCAAAAACAAAGTTTTTCTAAAAAGTCAAAAATTTTTCTTTTAAAGAAAATTCGAATTTTAACCAAGAAAGATTACCTTTTATGCCAAATTGATGATGGAATCATGTTTAGGAAGCATGAGAGAATAAGATTTGAGCTTCGATTAGTTGAAAATGATTGAGTTTTGAGGTTTGTGTTGTGGTGGTGGTGCTCGTCGAAGGGGGAAGCAGAAGGGAGAAGAAGAACATAAAAAAAGAAAGAAAAAGAAGGAGAAAGGAAAGAAAGAGAGAAAAGAAAGTGGCCCGTGTGGCGCGCGGACTTATTTCCCCGACCCGACTCGCGAAATTTTTAATTTTTTAAGATTTTAAAATTTAAAAGGGGTTAAAGAAAAGATAAATAAAATTTTGCCTCGGATTTTAATCCGGTTATTTTTATATAACTATCTAAAAAAAGGAAAGACAAATACATGGAGTAAAATCAAAATATTTTGTTTTTATTAAAAACTCAAATTACACCGGTTCTGCAACTAAATTCCAGAAATGACGTGGAAAGAATGACAAGTTTAAAGCTTCTTTGACCATCCAGAGTAAATCAGCGAAGTGTACTGAAAATATTTCGAAATCACTTAACATCTTGCACTCGCGCTTCTGTAAATCTCCGATATCGTCCATAAGTTTAACCAAAGCCCTTTTAATTTTCTTAGTGTTTGAAATTCCATCCCTTGGCCCAGTATCTCTATAATTAAGTTCGAAAAGAAGTTTTGACACTGTGTCTTGAAATAAAAGATCTTCCGCGCAGTCAAGATCACCGATAGTAAATTTAAAATTTGTAGATATTTCCCGAATGATCTTCCTTTACGGAGTTATAAATGGAAATTTTGACATAGTGAGGATCTGCACGAGTTCTGAATATATTTCCTTTCTTTTTGCGAAGAAATTCTGATGTATTCTTTCCTCGGTAGAATCCGGAAAAACTTCAATTAATCTTTTGATGAGAAATGAGGTTGGATCAAAGTAGAAGAAATCTCGGTTTCCATATTTTGAGATAGGGTTAGGTTTCTTGCTTTCATTCCAAAATTCTAATTCCGAGATCATTGCCGAAACATAACGGTTTATATGAATTGGAGAAATTTCCTTATTGGTAAAGTGAGGGAGAAAACGGACGAATGACTCTAAATCAAATTTGAAATCAATTTCTGCATTTCGATACTTGACGAAAAGGTCATCCCCACATTCTATTAACAGTTTGTGAATAGAACGCATCTGAGAACGCAGCTCTTTTAACAGATTGATTTGAAATGTTAAAAATGGGAAGTCTGAGGGTGCCTAATGAATGCTCTATAGACGTCTAACCTTCTGCTAGGATTTAACAGATTTCTAATAAACGGAGCTTTTGTTTTATCAGGGTTTTGTGTCTCTTTAGGACTAAATTCAAACAAGTCCGGATAGTTGAAGATAGTTGGATATTCTTCTCGTAGTTCATCTTCCATAATCAGGAGTTCGTTAAGACTGAGCCTCCCTTTTGGATTGCGAAGAGGGTCGAATCCTGGTTCATTTGAGTAAAACTTATCCAAAAGCAATGAAATCTCTAAGTCAGATGAAATTATCCGGCTTCTTGGACTACAAGAATCAAGAATTAAGTCTTGATGAGATTTATCAGGGTTTAGATTTTTTTTAGGTTTATAAAGAGAAACTTCGCCGGTTTCCGAAGTTGTGGGAGAGCAACTGCCATTTGCACTTTCTTCGTAGTCGGTTAAGTTTGAACTGGAAACTACAGAAATTAAAACCATAATTAATATTTTGTTTAATTTGAGAAGGGTTTACTTTAATGGCGACTTTAAATCCTATACCGACAAACTCTCTGCTTGTTAAGCATGTATGATTCTTGTCAATTTATCTTCGAAACAAGTGGCCAGGAAGACAACGGAGAGGCAGGACCCTTTTGGTTCCAATTTAATTGGAGACTGTTCGGAAAATCCAACAACCAAGTCTGTGTATAATTTTCTTTCTTAGACACCACTCAAGAATTTCAGATATCTTGATAGAATTAATGATTACCTCAACAGACAGAAAATAAGATCCCCGTCAGTGGCGCCAAAAACTTTACTTATACTTATGATATTGCCAAAACGGACGGTTTTATTTGTGCGGTGTCGTTAGATCGCAACACGTCAGATTTTAGCTACCAAAAGAGAGTAATGGTTTTATTATTTATATTTAGCTGGGGTTCCTAGCTATAACTCACCTACTTGTCTTCTTTTTAACGAGTAAGTGGTAAATATAACTCAGGTTCGTATTTTTGTATGTTTGCTCAGTAATGTGGGACAAAAGTGCCTATATAGTTAACCCTAATGACAAGAGGTGATAGATTAAGTTTAACTAAGTAGAATAGTATTTTAACAATAAAAGTAAAGATAGATAGGTATGAAGAATAGTATTCTGAAGGTGAATTATCGCAAGAGTTCAATGTAGTGACCCGAACTTTTCCATGTTTATATATATTAATTGAGATTGATATTTACATGATTAAATGTTTCCAACATGTTAAGCAATCAAACTTGTTAAGACTTGATTAATTGAAATATGTTTCATATAGACAATTGACCACCCAAGTTGACCGGTGATTCACGAACGTTAAAACTTGTAAAAACTATATGATGACATATATATGGATATATATATATAGTTAACATGATACTATGATAAGTAATTATATCATTAAGTATATTAACAATGAACTACATATGTAAAAACAAGACTACTAACTTAATGATTTTTAAACGAGACATATATGTAACGATTATCGTTGTAAAGACATTTAATGTATATATATCATATTAAGAGATATTCATATATGATAATATCATGATAATATAATAATTTAAAATCTCATTTGATATTATAAACATTGGGTTAACAACATTTAACAAGATCGTTAACCTAAAGGTTTCAAAACAACACTTACATGTAACGACTAACGATGACTTAACGACTCAGTTAAAATGTATATACATGTAGTGTTTTAATATGTATTTATACACTTTTGAAAGACTTGAATACACTTATCAAAATACTTCTACTTAACAAAAATGCTTACAATTACATCCTCGTTCAGTTTCATCAACAATTCTACTCGTATGCACCCGTATTCGTACTCGTACAATACACAGCTTTTAGATGTATGTACTATTGGTATATACACTCCAATGATCAGCTCTTAGCAGCCCATGTGAGTCACCTAACACATGTGGGAACCATCATTTGGCAACTAGCATGAAATATCTCATAAAATTACAAAAATATGAGTAATCATTCATGACTTATTTACATGAAAACAAAATTACATATCCTTTATATCTAATCCATACACCAACGACCAAAAACACCTACAAACACTTTCATTCTTCAATTTTCTTCATCTAATTGATCTCTCTTAAGTTCTATCTTCAAGTTCTAAGTGTTCTTCATAAATTCCAATAGTTCTAGTTTCATAAAATCAAGAATACTTTCAAGTTTGCTAGCTCACTTCCAATCTTGTAAGGTGATCATCCAACCTCAAGAAATCTTTGTTTCTTACAGTAGGTTATCATTCTAATACAAGGTAATAATCATATTCAAACTTTGGTTCAATTTCTATAACTATAACAATCTTATTTCAAGTGATGATCTTACTTGAACTTGTTTTCGTGTCATGATTCTGCTTCAAGAACTTCGAGCCATCCAAGGATCCATTGAAGCTAGATCCATTTTTCTCTTTTCCAGTAGGTTTATCCAAGGAACTTAATTTAGTAATGATGTTCATAACATCATTCGATTCATACATATAAAGCTATCTTATTCGAAGGTTTAAACTTGTAATCACTAGAACATAGTTTAGTTAATTCTAAACTTGTTCGCAAACAAAAGTTAATCCTTCTAACTTGACTTTTAAAATCAACTAAACACATGTTCTATATCTATATGATATGCTAACTTAATGATTTAAAACCAGGAAACACGAAAAACACCGTAAAACTGGATTTACGCCGTCGTAGTAACACCGCGGGCTGTTTTGGGTTAGTTAATTAAAAACTATGATAAACTTTGATTTAAAAGTTGTTATTCTGAGAAAATGATTTTTATTATGAACATGAAACTATATCCAAAAATTATGGTTAAAATCAAAGTGGAAGTATGTTTTCTAAAATGGTCATCTAGACGTCGTTCTTTCGACTGAAATGACTACCTTTACAAAAACGACTTGTAACTTATTTTTCCGACTATAAACCTATACTTTTTCTGTTTATATTCATAAAATAGAGTTAAATATGAAACCATAGCAATTTGATTCACTCAAAACGGATTTAAAATGAAGAAGTTATGGGTAAAACAAGATTGGATAATTTTTCTCATTTTAGCTACGTGAAAATTGGTAACAAATCTATTCCAACCAAAACTTAATCAACTTGTATTGTATATTATGTAATCTTGAGATACCATAGACACATATACAATGTTTCGACCTATCATGTCGACACATCTATATATATTTCGGAACAACCATAGACACTCTATATGTGAATGTTGGAGTTAGCTATACAGGTTTGAGGTTGATTCCAAAATATATATAGTTTGAGTTGTGATCAATACTGAGATACGTATACACTGGGTCGTGGATTGATTCAAGATAATATTTATCGATTTATTTCTGTACATCTAACTGTGGACAACTAGTTGTAGGTTACTAACGAGGACAGCTGACTTAATAAACTTAAGACATCAAAATATATTAAAAGTGTTGTAAATATATTTTGAACATACTTTGATATATATGTATATATTGTTATAGGTTCGTGAATCAACCAGTGGCCAAGTCTTACTTCCCGACGAAGTAAAAATCTGTGAAAGTGAGTTATAGTCCCACTTTTAAAATCTAATATTTTTGGGATGAGAATAAATGCATGTTTTATAAATGATTTACAAAATAGACACAAGTACGTGAAACTACATTCTATGGTTGAATTATCGAAATTGAATATGCCCCTTTTTATTAAGTCTGGTAATCTAAGAATTAGGGAACAGACACCCTAATTGACGCGAATCCTAAAGATAGATCTATCGGGCCCAACAAGCCCCATCCAAAGTACCGGATGCTTTAGTACTTCGAAATTTATATCATATCCGAAGGGTGTCCCGGAATGATGGGGATATTCTTATATATGCATCTTGTTAATGTCGGTTACCAGGTGTTCACCATATGAATGATTTTTATCTCTATGTATGGGATGTGTATTGAAATATGAAATCTTGTGGTCTATTGTTACGATTTGATATATATAGGTTAAACCTATAACTCACCAACATTTTTGTTGACGTTTAAAGCATGTTTATTCTCAGGAGAATATTAAGAGCTTCCGCTGTTGCATACTAAAATAAGGACAAGATTTGGCGTCCATGTTTGTATGATATTGTGTAAAAACTGCATTCAAGAAACTGATTTCGATGTAACATATTTGTATTGTAAACCATTATGTAATGGTCGTGTGTAAACAGGATATTTTAGATTATCATTATTTGATAATCTACGTAAAGGTTTTTAAACCTTTATTTATGAAATAAAGGTTATGGTTTGTTTTAAAAATGAATGTAGTCTTTGAAAAACGTCTCATATAGAGGTCAAAACCTCGCAACGAAATCAATTAATATGGAACGTTTTTAATCAATAAGAACGGGACATTTCAGTTGGTATCAGAGCGTTGGTCTTAGAGAACCAGAATTTTTCATTAGTGTGTCTTATCGAGTTTGTTAGGATGCATTAGTGAGTCTGGACTTCGACCGTGTTTTCTTTAAAAATGATTGCTTAACATTTTTGTTGGAAACTATATATTTTTAACATATGAATATTATGTGATATATTAATCTCTTAACGTGTTTGATATTATGTGATAGATGTCTACCTCTAGAACAAGTCCCATTGACTCACCTAATAATAATGAAGAGTCAAATGTAAATTGGAATGATTCGTGGACTGATTCACAAGTTCCCGAAGAGGAACCGGAAGAAGAGTCGGAACCGGAAAAAGAATCGGAACCGGATGAAGAAATAGAACCGGTGGGGGAAATAATAAAACGGTTAAGTAAAAGAAAATCCTCAACCAACCGACCAAGGTTAATTATGGTCAATGGTGTTTCCGCCAAGGAAGCAAAATATTGGGAGGATTACCAATTCTCCGATGAATCGGATTCCGACGAGAATTCCGATGATGTTATAGAAATTACCCCAACTGAATTTAAAAAGGCAAAAGAAAATAATAAGGGAAAGGGCATAAAAATAGAGAAATCTAATTCCAACCCCGATGAACTTTATATGTATCGTCAACCCCCGAAGTCCTTAAGTTGTAACAATGACCCGGGAACCTCTAAACCACCAGGTTTTTCTAAACCAATGTGGAAAATTACAGCTCGTATTAGGGGAACATCATATATCCCTAGAAACTTGGCAAAACGAACCAAAACCGAAGAAGAAGAAACGAGCGAGTCAGAATAAGATAGTTGTATTCGTGTGGTGTAACATATGTAATATAGTGTGCTTATGCTTTATGATATATGTAAAAATTGCTTGTATTAATAAGTATTTTTTTATGAATCTAACTCTTGTCTATTTTACAGTTTAAAAACACAAAATGGATAGACAACCCAATAGTTTAAGAGACCTACCCGGAGACATGATTGATGAAATCTTGTCTAGAGTCGGTCAGAATTCCTCGGCACAACTATTTAAGGCGAGATCAGTTTGTAAGACATTCGAAGAACGTTCCAAGAATGTCTTGGTTTATAAGAGACTTTCGTTTGAAAGATGGGGGATATCACATTGGGAAACCCATAAGTTACGATGTGTTTACTTTGACGCATATATTGCGGGGAACCCAAATGCTATTTTACGCAACGGGTTAAGAAATTATTTTGACTCAATATATCCGAATATTGGACTTCGTGATTTAGAAAAAGCGGCTAACATGCAACATAAAGAAGCATGTTATGCTTACGGATTAGTAATGTTCGCTTCTCACCAAAGTGAGAACAAGAACATCGGGCTACAACTATTAAACAAAACGTTTCCACAAGTGACGGAGTCGGTAATTGGGGTAAGAAATGAGGTTTTTAGATTGTTACAGGACTGTTGGACATTACGTAACCCTCGTCCCTTTGACGACGTTACAACACGCTGTCTTATCAACGGCCATAACGGTTATGTTCCACAAGACCAAGGATGGGAAGTAGTCCTAGTAAAACCAGAATGCATGACTTGTTTCTGAACGTATGAATTACGTGTCTTTATTGCCTTTGCTGAACGACTTGTGTACTAGCTAGAATTATCTTCACAACTATCTTGTATCAAAGTTATTGGGTGCTATATTTCATGCTTTATGTAAAATAAGCGGTATTGTAAGTTTGTAAAATATTGTATAAAAGTTTGAACGCGAAATATTATTATAATCAGTTTTTCATATAGAATTGTAGTAGTTGAATTGTATATTAGCTACTAAGTATGAACTTAACGGGTAGGTACTACCCGAATTTAAACTTATAAAACGCTAATATGAAGAAAAAGCTTTTATAAATGAGTTCATATTATGCTACGAAATACTATTAACTACTCTTAATATTCTGTATGATTAACTTGTTCCATTTGACTATTTTGAAGGAAATGGCACCGACTACTCGACACACCGTGAATATGAATGAAGAGGAATTCCGTACTTTTCTAGCTTCAAACATAGCCGCAGTACAGGCTGCGCTACATACCAACAATAACCTTGGATCTAGCAGTACAGGAAATCGTGTAGGATGCACCTACAAAGAATTCACTGCCTGCAAACCTTTGGAATTTGATGGAACCGAAGGACCGATCGGGTTGAAACGGTGGACCGAGAAGGTCGAATCGGTGTTTGCCATAAGTAAGTGTACTGAAGAGGATAAAGTGAAGTACGCTACGCATACCTTCACAGGTTCTGCGTTAACATGGTGGAATACCTATCTAGAGCAAGTGGGACAAGACGATGCGTACGCACTACCGTGGTCAGCATTCAAGCACTTGATGAACGAGAAGTACCGTCCCAGAACCGAGGTCAATAAGCTCAAGACAGAACTTAGAGGGTTACGAACCCAAGGATTTGATATTACCACGTACGAAAGACGATTCACAGAATTGTGCCTATTGTGTCCGGGAGCATTCGAAGATGAGGAAGAGAAGATCGACGCGTTTATGAATGGATTACCGAAAAGAATCCAAGAAGATATAAGTTCACACGAGCCCGCCTCCATACAACAGGCATGTAGAATGGCTCACAAACTAGTGAACCAGATTGAAGAAAGAATTAAAGAACAGACTGCTGAAGAGGCCAATGTGAAGCAAGTCAAAAGAAAGTGGGAGGAAAACGGTGATAAGAATCACCAATACAACAACAACAACAGCAATTACAACAATAATCGCAACAATTATCCCAACAATCGCAACATCAATCGCAACTACAACAAACGGCCCAACAACAATAACAACAACAACAACAACAGCAACTACAACAATCATCCCAACAACAATAATAACCGCAACAACAACAACAATCAGAAGCAGCTATGCCAAAGGTGTGAAAAGTATCACTCGGGGTTCTGCACCAAATTTTGCAACAAGTGTAAAAGAAATGGTCATAGCGCAGCGAAGTGTGAGGTCTACGGACCAGGGGTTAATAGAACGAAAGGAACAAATGGTGTCGGAACGAGTAATGGCGGAGCAAGTAGTGTCGGAGCAAGTTATGCCAATGTAGTTTGTTATAAATGTGGAAAACCGGGCCACATTATTAGAAATTGCCCGAACCAGGAGAACACGAATGGACAAGGCCGCGGAAGAGTTTTCAATATTAATGCGGCAGAGGCACAGGAAGACCCGGAGCTTGTTACGGGTTCGTTTCTTATTGACTATAAATCTGCTTACGTTTTATTTGATTCGGGTGCGGATAGAAGCTATATGAGTAGAGATTTTTGTGCTAAATTAAGTTGTCCATTGATGCCTTTGGATAGTAAATTTTTACTCGAATTAGCAAATGGTAAATTAATTTCTGCAGATAATATATGTCGGAATCGAGAAATTAAACTGGTTAGCGAAACATTTAAGATTGATTTGATACCAGTAGAGTTAGGGAGTTTTGATGTGATAATCAGTATGGACTGGTTGAAAGAAGTGAAAGCAGAGATCGTTTGTTACAAAAATGCAATTCGCATTATACGAGAAAAAGGAAAACCCTTAATGGTATACGGAGAAAAGGGAAACACGAAGCTACATCTTATTTGTAATTTGAAGGCACAAAAACTAATAAGAAAAGGTTGCTATGCTGTTCTAGCACACGTCGAGAAAGTACAAACTGAAGAAAAGAGCATCAATGATGTTCCCATTGCAAAAGAATTTCCCGATGTATTTCCGAAAGAATTACCTTGATTACCCCCACAGCGATCCGTTGAATTTCAAATAGATCTTGTACCAGGAGCTGCACCAATAGCTCGTGCTCCTTACAGACTCACACCCAGCGAGATGAAAGAACTGCAAAGCCAATTACAAGAACTTTTAGAGCGTGGTTTCATTCGACCAAGCACATCACCGTGGGGAGCTCCTGTTTTGTTTGTCAAGAAGAAAGATGGTACATTCAGGTTGTGTATCGACTACTGAGAGTTGAACAAACTTACCATCAAGAACCGCTACCCACTACCGAGAATCGATGACTTATTTGATCAACTACAAGGCTCGTCTGTTTATTCAAAGATTGACTTACGTTACGGGTATCATCAAATGAGGGTGAAAGAAGATGATATTCCAAAGACTGCCTTCAGAACACGTTACGGTCATTACGAGTTTATGGTCATGCCGTTTGGTTTAACTAATGCACCAGCTGTGTTCATGGACCTTATGAACCGAGTGTGTGGACCATACCTTGACAAGTTTGTCACTGTTTTCATTGATGACATACTTATTTACTCAAAGAATGACCAAGAACACGGTGAACATTTGAGAAAGGTGTTAGAAGTATTGAGGAAGGAAGAATTGTACGCTAAGTTTTCAAAGTGTGCATTTTGGTTGGAAGAAGTTCAATTCCTCGGTCACATAGTGAACAAAGAAGGTATTAAGGTGGATCCGGCAAAGATAGAAACTGTTGAAAAGTGGGAAACCCCGAAAACTCCGAAACACATACGCCAATTTTTAGGACTAGCTGGTTACTACAGAAGGTTCATCCAAGACTTTTACAGAATAGCAAAACCCTTGACTGCATTAACGCATAAAGGGAAGAAATTTGAATGGAATGATGAACAAGAGAAAGCGTTTCAGTTATTGAAGAAAAAGCTAACTACGACACCTATATTGTCATTGCCTGAAGGGAATGATGATTTTGTGATTTATTGTGACGCATCAAAGCAAGGTCTCGGTTGTGTATTAATGCAACGAACGAAGGTGATTGCTTATGCGTCTAGACAATTGAAGATTCACGAACAAAATTATACGACGCATGATTTGGAATTAGGCGCAGTTGTTTTTGCATTAAAGACTTGGAGGCACTACTTATATGGGGTCAAAAGTATTATATATACCGACCACAAAAGTCTTCAACACATATTTAATCAGAAACAACTGAATATGAGGCAGCGTAGGTGGATTGAATTATTGAATGATTACGACTTTGAGATTCGTTACCACCCGGGGAAGGCAAATGTGGTAGCCGATGCCTTGAGCAGGAAGGACAGAGAACCCATTCGAGTAAAATCTATGAATATAATGATTCATAATAACCTTACTACTCAAATAAAGGAGGCGCAACAAGGAGTTTTAAAAGAGGGAAATTTAAAGGATGAAATACCCAAAGGATCGGAGAAGCATCTTAATATTCGGGAAGACGGAACCCGGTATAGGGCTGAAAGGATTTGGGTACCAAAAGATGGAGATATGAGAGAAATGGTACTTAGAGAAGCTCATAAAACTAGATACTCAATACATCCTGGAACGGGGAAGATGTACAAGGATCTCAAGAAACATTTTTGGTGGCCGGGTATGAAAGCCGATGTTGCTAAATACATAGGAGAATGTTTGACGTGTTCTAAGGTCAAAGCTGAGCATCAGAAACCATCAGGTCTACTTCAACAACCCGAAATCCCGGAATGGAAATGGGAAAACATTACCATAGATTTCATCACTAAATTGCCAAGGACTGCAAGTGGTTTTGATACTATTTGGGTAATAGTTGATCATCTCACCAAATCAGCACACTTCCTGCCAATAAGAGAAGATGACAAGATGGAGAAGTTAGCACGACTGTATTTGAAGGAAGTCGTCTCTAGACATGGAATACCAATCTCTATTATCTCTGATAGGGATGGCAGATTTATTTCAAGATTCTGGCAGACATTGCAGCAAGCATTAGGAACTCGTCTAGACATGAGTACTGCCTATCATCCACAAACTGATGGGCAGAGCGAAAGGATGATACAAACACTTGAAGACATGCTACGAGCATGTGTTATTGATTTCGGAAACAGTTGGGATCGACATCTACCGTTAGCAGAATTTTCCTACAACAACAGCTACCATTCAAGCATTGAGATGGTGCCGTTTGAAGCACTTTATGGTAGAAAGTGCAGGTCTCCGATTTGTTGGAGTGAAGTGGGGGATAGACATATTACGGGTCCGGAGATTATACAAGAAACTACCGAGAAGATCATCCAAATTCAACAACGGTTGAAAACCGCCCAAAGTTGACAAAAGAGCTACGCTGACATTAAAAGAAAAGATATAGAATTTGAAATTGGAGAGATGGTCATGCTTAAAGTTGCACCTTGGAAAGGCGTTGTTCGATTTGGTAAACGAGGGAAATTAAATCCAAGGTATATTGGACCATTCAAGATTATTGATCGTGTCGGACCAGTAGCTTACCGACTTGAGTTACCTCAACAACTCGCGACTGTATATAACACTTTCCACGTCTCGAATTTGAAGAAATGTTTTGCTAAAGAAGATCTCACTATTCCGTTAGATGAAATCCAAATCAACGAAAAACTTCAATTCATCGAAGAACCCGTCGAAATAATGGATCGTGAGGTTAAAAGACTTAAGCAAAACAAGATACCAATTGTTAAGGTTCGATGGAATGCTCGTAGAGGACCCGAGTTCACCTGGGAGCGTGAAGATCAGATGAAGAAGAAATACCCGCATCTATTTCCAGAAGATTCGTCAACACCTTCAACAACTTAAAATTTCGGGACGAAATTTATTTAACGGGTAGGTACTGTAGTGACCCGAACTTTTCCATGTTTATATATATTAATTGAGATTGATATTTACATGATTAAATGTTTCCAACATGTTAAGCAATCAAACTTGTTAAGATTTGATTAATTGAAATATGTTTCATATAGACAATTGACCACCCAAGTTGACCGGTGATTCACGAACGTTAAAACTTGTAAAAACTATATGATGACATATATATGGATATATATATAGTTAAAATGATACTATGATAAGTAAATATATCATTAAGTATATTAACAATGAACTACATATGTAAAAACAAGACTACTAACTTAATGATTTTTAAACGAGACATATATGTAACGATTATCGTTGTAAAGACATTTAATGTATATATATCATATTAAGAGATATTCATACATGATAATATCATGATAATATAATAATTTAAAATCTCATTTGATATTATAAACATTGGGTTAACAACATTTAACAAGATCGTTAACCTAAAGGTTTCAAAACAACACTTACATGTAACGACTAACGATGACTTAACGACTCAGTTAAAATGTATATACATGTAGTGTTTTAATATGTATTTATACACTTTTGAAAGACTTGAATACACTTATCAAAATACTTCTACTTAACAAAAATGCTTACAATTACATCCTCGTTCATGTTTCATCAACAATTCTACTCGTATGCACCCGTATTCGTACTCGTACAATACACAGCTTTTAGATGTTTGTACTATTGGTATATACACTCCAATGATCAGATCTTAGTAGCCCATGTGAGTCACCTAACACATGTGGGAACCATCATTTGGCAACTAGCATGAAATATCTCATAAAATTACAAAAATATGAGTAATCATTCATGACTTATTTACATGAAAACAAAATTACATATCCTTTATATCTAATCCATACACCAACGACCAAAAACACCTACAAAGACTTTCATTCTTCAATTTTATTCATCTAATTGATCTCTCTCAAGTTCTATCTTCAAGTTCTAAGTGTTCTTCATAAATTCCAAAAGTTCTAGTTTCATAAAATCAAGAATACTTTCAAGTTTGCTAGCTCACTTCCAATCTTGTAAGGTGATCATCCAACCTCAAGAAATCTTTGTTTCTTACAGTAGTTTATCATTCTAATACAAGGTAATAATCATATTCAAACTTTGGTTCAATTTCTATAACTATAACAATCTTATTTCAAGTGATGATCTTACTTGAACTTGTTTTCGTGTCATGATTCTGCTTCAAGAACTTCGAGCCATCCAAGGATCCATTGAAGCTAGATCCATTTTTCTCTTTTCCAGTAGGTTTATCCAAGGAACTTAAGGTAGTAATGATGTTCATAACATCATTCAATTCATACATATAAAGCTATCTTATTCGAAGGTTTAAACTTGTAATCACTAGAACATAGTTTAGTTAATTCTAAACTTGTTCGCAAACAAAAGTTAATCCTTCTAACTTGACTTTTAAAATCAACTAAACACATTTTCTATATATATATGATATGCTAACTTAATGATTTAAAACCTGGAAACACGAAAAACACCGTAAAACCGGATTTACGCCGTCGTAGTAACACCGCGGGCTGTTTTGGGTTAGTTAATTAAAAACTATAATAAACTTTGATTTAAAAGTTGTTATTCTGAGAAAATGATTTTTATTATGAACATGAAACTATATCCAAAAATTATGGTTAAACTCAAAGTGTAAGTATGTTTCGACACGTATACAATGTTTCGACCTATCATGTCGACACATCTATATATATTTCGGAACAACCATAGACACTCTATATGTGAATGTTGGAGTTAGCTATACAGGGTTGAGGTTGATTCCAAAATATATATAGTTTAAGTTGTGATCAATACTGAGATACGTATACACTGGGTCATGGATTGATTCAAGATAATATTTATCGATTTATTTCTGTACATCTAACTGTGGACAACTAGTTGTAGGTTACTAACGAGGACAGCTGACTTAATAAACTTAAGACATCAAAATATATTAAAAGTGTTGTAAATATATTTTGAACATACTTTGATATATATGTATATATTGTTATAGGTTCGTGAATCAACCAGTGGCCAAGTCTTACTTCCCGACGAAGTAAAAATCTGTGAAAGTGAGTTATAGTCCCACTTTTAAAATCTAATATTTTTGGGATGAGAATACATGCAGGTTTTATAAATGATTTACAAAATAGACACAAGTACGTGAAACTACATTCTATGGTTGAATTATCGAAATTGAATATGCCCCTTTTTATTAAGTCTGGTAATCTAAGAATTAGGGAACAGACACCCTAATTGACGCGAATCCTAAAGATAGATCTATCGGGCCCAACAAGCCCCATCCAAAGTACCGGATGCTTTAGTACTTCGAAATTTATATCATATCCGAAGGGTGTCCCGGAATGATGGGGATATTCTTATATATGCATCTTGTTAATGCCGGTTACCAGGTGTTCACCATATGAATGATTTTTATCTCTATGTATGGGATGTGTATTGAAATATGAAATCTTGTGGTCTATTGTTACGATTTGATATATATAGGTTAAACCTATAACTCACCAACATTTTTGTTGACGTTTAAAGCATGTTTATTCTCAGGAGAATATTAAGAGCTTCCGCTGTTGCATACTAAAATAAGGACAAGATTTGGCGTCCATGTTTGTATGATATTGTGTAAAAACTGCATTCAAGAAACTGATTTCGATGTAACATATTTGTATTGTAAACAATTATGTAATGGTCGTGTGTAAACAGGATATTTTAGATTATCATTATTTGATAATCTACGTAAAGCTTTTTAAACCTTTATTTATGAAATAAAGGTTATGGTTTGTTTTAAAAATGAATGTAGTCTTTGAAAAACGTCTCATATAGAGGTCAAAACCTCGCAACGAAATCAATTAATATGGAACGTTTTTAATCAATAAGAACGGGACATTTCATTCAACTTCCTAGGATAAACACTAAACCTCAATCAACTGGGCTGTGAACCTAACTGATTTGTCACTAAGAGTTTAGGCCTTGAAGATTCTGGCTAAGACGAATATCCCTACTCCCAACGTTAACCTAAAGGTTTAAAAGACCTTATGGATAGAATCCTAGGTACATGAACAAAGTGGTATACCAAATAAAGGAAAGTCTCAGCTTTTCTTAATCCTAGTTGGTCTAACTAAAGCAATATCCTACCACTCAATCACTATACTATGCCTTAACATTAACAGATGTGCAATCTTAGATATTCTAAGGTACTGCTAACTGGGATAGAAGTCTCTCCTTTTGCGATCACTTATTCAACCCCGGATCATCTTACAATATCTCAAGAACATTGCTTTTGACGCGAATCATGCTTCTGAGTAAGCTAGTGTTCACTGAACTCTCTATTGCTAACTCTAACCACAACCTAAATGGGCAGCTCTTCTATGACGAACAAGTGATTATTCATACGTAGGTACTATATCCCTATTGTGACGTTAAGCACACATAACTACTTACCTTGTATCCTAGGGTTGATCAGGTCCTAATACTAGGTTATAGCCACGTGAATAAGCGGAAAGGGTGATCCGTAAATTAAACTTCTAGACTGTCAAAGTTTGAGCATAACAATATGATAAGTTTCAGATAACATATTCAACACATGATAAAAAATTGTAACAGATAGATAATCATGCAAAGTGAAAGCAACTCAAGATAATAACTTTATTAAATTAATGAAAGCGTTCACCGTTTACAGACGAGATCTGGACCATTACAAGTGCTGACAACCTCTAAACCGCTCATAGTACAATCTTTGGCGTTCGCCTCCGGGTACTTAATTTTCCGCTCGGAGGTGAGAAGTCCATGAAAGCTCTAGTGGGAGAAAGTGTATTGTAGTGAGAGAGTGAAGAGAGTTGTGTGGAAAATGGATGACAAAAATCCCTTTAAATAGACTAGGAAATTGCCAGAAAATGGCTGGCAGGCCGTTTGGCAGCCCGTTTGGTGGCCCGTATTTGGCAGGCCGTTTGCTTGGCAGCCCGTTTGGTAGGCCGCTTGGTGGGCCGTATTTGGCAGGCCGTTTACATACTGGCAGGCTGTATGGCAGGCCGTTTTTGGTCTGGTCAGCCTTGATTCACTGGATCGTAACTTGATTCCTTGTATTTCACTGTTTTCGCTCTAGAATCTTCGTTTTAGCTCCTTTTCTCTTGATTCTTTTTGCATCGTCTTCGTAATTACTTTACCTACAAATTTAACCGAAAAAGCAATTATTTTTCCGACAAAGCTCCGAACTTTATGCTTTTTGGGACTCAATATCGGGGGTAAAAACATGACTTTTTAGCCGATATCAGTAGCCTAAGAATTAGGGAACAGACCCCCTAATTGACGCGAATCCTAAAGATAGATCTGTCGGGCCTAACAAACCCCATCCAGGTTATGGATGCTTAAGTACTTCGATTTTATATACAGATGAGTGTAGCTGTATATTTGGGGATATTCTAGATGCATTTGTTAATGTCGGTTACCAGGTGTTCACCATATGAATGATTTTTAATTCGCGGGTTACGCGTATTATTTTGTACTCCGGTTACGTGTACAATTAAATATCTGAAATCTTGTGGTCTATTAAAATGATGGAAATGAATGTTTATGATAAACTAATGAACTCACCAACCTTTTGGTTGACACTTGAAAGCATGTTTATTCTCAGGTATTAAAGAAATTTTCAGCTGTGCATTTGCTCATTTTAGAGATATTACTTGGAGTCATTCATGATATATTTTAAAAGACGTTCCATTCGATTCGTTGAGTTCATCAAGATTAATATTAAGTCACTCATAGTTTGGATATATTATGAAAAGATATGCATATCTGTCAACTTTCGATGTAATGGAAGTTTGTCTTTTAAAAACGAATGCAATGTTTGTAAAATGTATCATATAAAGGTCAAATACCTCGCAATGAAATCATATGTTATTGTATTCGTCCTTATGGATTAGGACGGGTCGCTTCATGTGGTATCAGAGCGGTGGTATTAGCGAACCAGGTCTTGCATTAGTGTGTCTAACTGATAGTTGATAAGATGCATTAGTGAGTCTGGACTTTGACCTTAGCTGCATGTCAAAAAGTTTTGCTTATCAATTCTTGTCAGAAATTACCTGCTTATTATTCTTAGTCTAGACACATCTTACTGCATTGATTGCATGAATAGTGTATAGACAAAATTCATATCTTAGAGTATCTGCTAATTCATATCTTAGCGTATCTGTTACTGAAAGCTTTGCCTGACATATTCCGTAAATTCCTCCGTAATCTACGAAATCTTTTGGTCTATATATATAGATATTCTATATAATTATAATACCATCCGATTGCCGAAAATCATTTCATATAGAAAAATTCTTTATTTAATCTTACGAAATGGAACTCGTCACTAATTCAAGTTCCTCGGATTCCGATATGGAGTTTCACTCGAGCTCTGAAAGCAGTGTGACTGGAATGGATCAAACAATAAGCCATTATCTATTCTGGATGAATTGGGGATGGGTTCGTAACCTACTTAATCACTGGAGATAAGAAGAAGGTGATCCCTTCCATCCACCACATTGCCCTATTGGCGAAGAACCTAAAGAACTTATCGGCGAACCTGTTCGAGACACCATTTTCTCTCTCATTTTCAGAGTATCTCGTCATGATTATATACTACCTCAAATTCTAGATCTTATTCATCCACTCGTCCGAACCACCAATCATTCTGGAGTAATAGCAGAAATCAACGAGCTTCGCGCTCGAGTTGTACCTTTTGAAAATATGGTGCAAAACTTACCAGTTTCAGCAACATCACCAGCACCAACAACCCAAGTTTCAACACCACATGCCTCAACATCACAATCTATACCTCAAGCATAATCATCGTTCTACATATCGTTCTACATCATTATTCTTCGTTCTACATGGCAATTATGTAACCTCTAATGTTTTAGAGATTATATATTCATGTTCTAACGGTAAATCAAATGAGTTTAATATCATATTAAATCATAAATCCATGATTACATCTAAAGAGAATATATATGTATATATGTTTTCATAAAGATTGTAATTAAAAATTCTTTTGTACAAACCGTTAATGGTGAAAATATTTTAACGGGTAGGTAATACCCGAGGAATATTTACACTGTACATTTTTCGAATCTGATTCAACAGTTATTTACTATCCCACTTACATCCACAGATATACGTATCCGTTCATCGCAGAATAATCATTTTCATTCAATTTCATATTTGGATTTTAAATTATCAGAATCCAACAAGTGGCATAATGAAGAAAACATTTGACAAAATAAAATTTGTTAGAAACAAATAAATTAAATATGAGAAATTTTGTTAAGAATCCACGCTAACAAAATCCTAGCTAACTGTTCCTAGCTAACTGTTAATTCCCTATTACATTTTCATTATCGCAATTTAATTATCGGAATTTATTTGTCGCAATTTTAATTCTCGCAATTTAATTAATCGTCATTTAATTTCTGTTATTTATTTTACGTACTTTAAATATCGTCGTATAAATCGGGACACATATACAATGTTTTGACATATCATATCGACGTCATATATATATATATATATATATATATATATATATATATATATATATATATATATATATATATATATATATATATATATATATATTATTTGGAATAACCATAGACACTCTATATGCAGTAATGCTCGAGTTAGCTATACAGGGTTGAGGTTGATTCTAAATAATATATATACTTTGAGTTGTGATCGAGTCTGAGACAAGTATATAATAGGTCACGACACGTATTAATTAATTCAAATATTATATATTAAACTATATATGAATTGTTGAACTACCAATTGTGGACTACTAACTGAGGACTAATAACATTGGACAATTAAAATGAATTAAAATATTGATTATAACATATGAAACTAAACCTTTCTTCAAGTTTGCCACTTGATTCCATCTTAAACCTCATTTGTATCTTGATTATTACAATCTGCGTTCAAACCTTTCATGATTCTTGAAAACACCTAAATCTGGAGGATGAACCAACCACACTTCATCTACGGAAGAAAAGATTAATGCATATAGTTATGCACCTGAAAACACTCGGAACCTGAGTAAACGTTTAACACGTATCTATGCTAGCTCCTTTGGCATTGTTCTTACCGAAAATAACATTGCAATTATTTTTCAAATTAGTCAATTTTGTCACAGCTCCAGCAAATCAACTTCAATTTTTCATTCGAATAAACCTTATTATAAAGATTACCCCTTCATCATCGTTACCGTAGAACAGTTTATATTCCACCACATTAGCAGTAAACTTACCAGTAACTTCATTACTCATTGGCTTAAGTCTCTCCGAAGAACCATTATATTTGTTCGTTAAAACCTATTCATATACTCATCCACATCTTGTAACGAGAATTACCACATTAGTTACCGGGAATTAGCAATCAATATTTTGAATCTCGCAGCATTTCTACGCCAACAGTTATATATATATATAAATATATATATGTATATACATATACATATATACATATATATATATGTATATATGTATATACATATATATGTATATATGTATATGTATATATATATATGTGTATATATATATATGTGTATATATATATAACATCTATCCCTAGTCTTACATACTTCGAATGTGACGTTTCTGAAAAACACCCCGAACTGCGAACTAGTTCTCCGAAATTGGAAAAATGATAATGAAGCAGCAAAAATTGTAAACGATCTTAACAGTCGAAAGTTTGATGATAAAGAATAGTGTGCTGGCAAAGTTCAGAAAAGTTGGAACTGAAAAATGGATTGAGCAAACCATGAAGGAGGTTGTGGACAAATCACAAAGACTAAACCTGTCTTCAAAGAATCCAAATGATTAAGTAGCTGCTAAAGTTATTAACAAATACCTTGCTCTTGACTCTACACTTTTACTGATAAATCTTCATCATCATCCATTGATATTAGAAATTCTAAGATATCATAGTATCTTTCATTATAAATATCCTCGATATTTCTGAAGATATTTTTACAACTACTCTTATCTAAAATCATTTATCCCTTCGCGATATCAGTGTTACATCAGAAAGGAAACTATTCGAGTTTCTAAATTCTGAAAAATTTGAATTTAAAATTTGAATGTTTTTTGAAGTAGTGTTGGGAACTGAAGCATGAATTAGTATAATATAATGACACTTGATCAACGTGATTATATTACAGCAAGTCATGCTGAGTTTCTAATGGAACGTGATGGTTCACAGATCATAACGTCATCATGTGCCATGTTACACGACTCTTACATTCTACCTAATCTCCAAACATATCGAGAACATATCTTCCTGATAGTTCTATCGTTTCTCTTGAATTCTGGTAAATTAACCAATCAAGATCGTGTTATTACAATTTCTCTCTTAGAACATTAGTCATGTTCATTCAAAATACCTACGAACTTTGGACCATTATTCGCTTGAATTAAAGTCGGGAAAAGAAAACAAAAGGATGGAACTCCAAAATATAAAGGAAACCAAGGGAGTGGATTTATAGTGAAATATCCGACAAAGCGATCGAAATAGATTATTGTATTTAACCAAATAAGATCCTAAATTCCTTAATTTCCGAATAATCAAATCTTAGTACAAAGATTTTCTCTAAATCTCTTGAATTCCGAAAATCAACCGTGACTACGTCACCGGCTAAGACGAACCTTCATTTACTCATTTCACTCTTTTGTGATAGCTTCACTCGTACTCTTCACAAAATCAAATTGTTTTATCCATATTACTCATTGATGATAAAACTCTAATTTTCAGCTCGTATGCGTCATGAAAACATATTTATTGTCAGCCATGACGATCCCAATCAAATTTCAGGACGAAACTTCTTTAACGGGTAGGTACTGTGACGACCCAGAAATTTCCGACCAAAATTAAACTTAATCTTTATATGATTTCGACACGATAAGCAAAGTCTGTAATGTTGAGTCTCAAAATTTTGAACTGTTTCATGAATTCATTTGACTTTCGACCATTCTCAACGATTCACGAACAACTATTTGTAAATAGATATGTGTGTATATATATATAAATAATAATTGGAAGTATAATTTTAAATATTGAATGTTGTTGTTACGAAATATGATATTATAATAATTACTATTTAAAACATATCTATATATACATAAAAGTATATTAAAAATAAATATTAAATGATTGTAATACTCGTTTAATGTTCCGATTGATATTAAGCAAGTTAAATTCAAACTTATATTATTTTAAAAATAAACGGTGATCCGAAAATGAGTGATATAAATTATAGACTTATTAGAAATGTATTTAGGATATAATCTGATAAATTTTAACACTTTTTATATTTTACTCGGGATAGAGCACGGACAGTTAAATTAATTTTTATTTAATAATTTTAAACAGTTAATGACCAAAAATTATACAACAAAGACTTAAATAAATAAAGATAATTAATTTGGGGATTTTCTTAACACTTTTATCCGTCACTAATTAACAACGGGGCGCGATATATTATCCTATTAAAAACTGTCGGTAGATATTTACAGACTACTATTGTTTAAAAATGTTTTTAAATTTATAGATATATTATATTTGCTTTTCATTTTCTTTTTTTTGGAATTACACTGAATAATTAGATCCGTGATTTGTGATGGAATTATTATTACTGTGTTATGAATGAATGAAATTAAACTTTGACAATTGTCTTTGTCTGCCCACTCTCGTTCTAATCCATCTAGTTCATTTATATACATACATACATATGCATTCACTGCATTTTTTGGGAGGAAACCCATTTCATTTCCACTTTAAAGACCCATATCACCCATTTAACCATCAATGAAACCGATCACTGCTATTCATGTTTTGTTCGAATCACACACACGTTTATGGTCATTACCACCCTCCGCACATCGGTCATCAACCATAACTACCACCTTTACCCGCTCCATCGTTCACCTTCTATTTTTCTACAAAACACCACTCTCAAACCGCCACCTTCAACCCAACTCCATAACCACCATCATTAAAACACCACTCAATCTCCACTCATTCATGTGAAACTGCTGCTATTGTTTTCGCTGATTAACAAACAAGAATCATATGTAATCACCATCATACCCATCAAAAAATATAAAGGTCTGTGTGTTCTTTATCTTTGCTACTTTTAGAATGAGCCAAACCATGCTTTACTATTACTTGTCGTGATCTTCTACTACCTTTATAATGTATCTGTTTCTTTTTTTCTTTTCTTTTTTTGGCTTCCCGAACGAGTTCAAAACCCACTATACCACCACGTACAAACACCATTTTTAGCTACATTTCTGTTTCCTTTAGAACTATAAACAACTGAATTAAGTGCTTGTTCTTCTCTGATCAAATGCTAAATACCAAGAACACCCACTACGTTTTGTTTTCTGATTACTACTCCGATAATCAGACCAGGCAGTGGCAACGCTTTTAAATCCTTCATGTTCCTAATTCGGTTATAAACTACTGCTATTGCAGCGTTTTGTTTGTTGAGTAGCTGATCGAACTGCTGTAGCTTTCTATTGGAACTAAACAACCTAGTGTATTATAATAGGAATGAAATATAAAAGGTGGTAAGTGACCGACATAATTAGTGGAGGGAGTACATATATTTATCATATACATGACATTACAAGTCATATGCTTATGGCTTTTAGAAAGTGGATAAATTATATACAGTCAAAAGGCGTTATTAGCAAGCAATATTAAATTACTAGGACAAAAATTGGATTAGATCTTTTATGAGTAGAAAACGATAGGATAATGGAAGGATATGTTAATAACAATGATGATGGTTTGATATGGTTTATAATGGAATGTAAACTATGATGGTGTATGAAGTATGTTGATGAGATCGTATGAATATATGATAATGATACGTAATAAAGATGATGAAAGTGAACCAAATGACTCAAGGGTTTTAACTCTTTTATGACTGTTGGGCTAACCTAGTTGTTGGGCTACGTACTTGGGCATGTGAGATCTATTGGGCCACTAAAGTGCAAGTCCATCGGTTATTATTCTTTTGTTATTACTCGATGACAACCTAAACACCCACATCATTTAAGTTAATGATGACTAGATGATATCGTGATGATGATGATTGGGTGTTGAAACTATGAAATGGCGAGTATTGATGATGATATAAAGGTAATGATAAAAGAATGATGGTGATAATGATAGAAACTGATTACGAAATGATACTGTGATGATAGTAATTAGGATCATGATGAGATGGATGATGAATGATGAGAGTGATTAATGAAGAAGATGAATATAGAAAAGTAATGGTTAAAAAGATTTAATCCGTGAATTTAAAACAAAAAGTAACGGACAGAGCAATGGTTAAGTATGTGGTTGTTAAACGAGAGGTCGTGGGTTAGAGCCCGGGCTATGGCATTTATTTATTTTTAGGCTTGTTTTGAAGGTAGCCTCCTTTTAAATTTATTATTATCATTAAAATGAATATTAGGATTATCATTACTATTATTATTATTATTATTATTATTATTATTATTATTATTATTATTATTATTATTATTATTATTATTATTATTATTATTATTAATACCATTATTAGTATTATCATTTTTAAAATTATTATTATTAACAAAAGTATTTTTATTAAAATTATCATTTTCATTATTATTATAAGTATTATTATCATTAAAACTATCATTGTTATTATAATCAATATTACTACTAATATTACTATCAATATAAGTATTATTATTTTTAGAATTATAATTATTATTATTATCATTATTAAGTATATTTACTAATATTATTATTATAAAATAATACACTTTTTATTATTATTATTAATATTATTTTATCAAATGATTTTTAATTATACAACACTATAGTTAATACATATAACTTATCTATATTAACGTTTTATAATAAATACTAATTATTTAGTTAAAGTACATAAAATAGAAATATTTAAATTACTTATTGATGAAACATATAATTTATTAAAATAACAATTATATCACTAATAATATGTAAATTTAGTTGTTCGGTTACAAGTATATGTGTTAATATATATACTTGATATAGGTTCGTGAATCCGAGGCCAACCTTGCATTGTTCAGTATCGTCGTATGCATATTTTTACTACAAAATATCGTATTGTGAGTTTCATTTGCTCCCTTTTTAAATGTTTTTGCACTATATATTTTTGGGACTGAGAATACATGCGCTGCTTTTATAACTGTTTTACGAAATAGACACAAGTACTTGAAACTACATTCTATGGTTGAATTATTATACCGGATATTACCCTTTTTAGCTTGGTAGCCTAAGAATTCGGGAACAGACCCCCTAATTGACGCGAATCCTAAAGAAAGATCTATCAGGCCTAACAAACCCCATCCAGGTTATGGATGCTTTAGTACTTCGATTTTATATACAGATGAGTGTACCTGTATATTTGGGGATATTCTAGATGCATTTGTTAATGTCGGTTACTAGATGTTCACCATATGAATGATTTTTAATTCACGGGTTACGAGTATTATTTTGTACTAGGGTTATGTGTACAATTAAATATCTGAAATCTTGTGGTCTATCAAAATGATGGAAATGAATGTTTATGATAAACAAATGAACTCACCAACCTTTTGGTTGACACTTGAACGCATGTTTATTCTCAGTTATTAGAGAAATTTTCTGCTGTGCATTTGCTCATTTTAGAGATATTACTTGGAGTCATTCATGACATATTTCAAAAGACGTTGCATTTGAGTCGTTGAGTTCATCAAGATTAATATTAAGTCACTCATAGTTTGGATATATTATGAAAGGATATGCATATCTGTCAACTTTCGATGTAATGGAAGTTTGTCTTTTAAAAACGAATGCAATGTTTGTAAAATGTATCATATAGAGGTCAAATACCTCGCAATGAAATCATATGTTATTGTATTCATCCTTATGGATTAGGACGGGTCACTTTAAATGGAATACAGGTCGATCCAGCAAAGATTGAGTCAGTTAAGAATTGGGAAACTTCAAAGACGCCAACTCAGATCCGACAATTTTTTGGTCTAGCTGGTTACTACAGGAGATTCATTGAGGGATTCTCTAAGATTGCCCGACCATTAACCGCGTTAACTCATAAGGGCAAGAAGTAGGAGTGGTCAGAACCGCAAGAAATTGCATTTCAGTTGTTGAAGGAGAAGTTAACTGCACCAGTATTGTCTCTACCCGAGGGAAGTGAAGATTTTGTTGTTTATTGTGATGCCTCACGTCAAGGAATGGGTTGCGTGCTTATGCATCAAAACAATGTTATTGCTTATGGATCACGACAGTTAAAGATTCACGAGCAAAACTACACTACGCACGACCTTGAACTAGGAGCTGTTGACTTTGCACTTAAAATGTGGAGACACTGCCTGTATGGAACCAAGTTTACTATCTTCACCGACCATAAGAGTTTACAGCACATATTCGACCAGAAATAGCTCATCATGAGACAACGACGTTGAATGGAACTACTTAACAATTATATCTGCGAACTTCAATACCATCCAGGCAAGGCGAACGTTGTAGCGGATGCTTTAAGCAGAAAAGAGCGAGAGAAACCTCTCAGGGTTAAGGCTCTTAACATAGTTGTCCGTACAAATTTCACATCACAGATCCGTGAAGCACAACAAGAAGCAGTGAAGCAAGAAAATGTCGATGTTGAGTTTCTCAGAGGAATGGATAAGAAATTTGACATCAAGGAGGACGGAACACGGTACTTTGCTAATCGAATTTGGGTACCAAAGTTTGGTGGATTGAGAGAACTAGTGTTGGAGGAAGCACACAAGTCAAGGTACTCAATTCATCCGGGATCAGACAAAATGTACCAAGATTTGATGGCATTTTATTGGTGGCCAAATTTGAAAGCTGACATTGCTACCTATGTCGGAAAGTGCTTGACTTGTGCTAAGATCAAGGCTAAACATCAGAAGCCATCAGGATTATTAACTCAACCAGATATTCCCCAGTGGAAGTGGGAAGGTATTACAATGGACTTCATCATGAAACTACCGAGAACAGTGGGAGGTTACGATACTATTTGGGTTATCGTGGATTGTCTCACTAAGTCTGCACACCTCTTACCGATAAGAGAAACTGATAAAATAGAGAAGTTGGTGAAATGTCCCGTTCTTATTGATTAAAAACGTTCCATATTAATTGATTTCGTTGCGAGGTTTTGACCTCTATATGAGACGTTTTTCAAAGACTGCATTCATTTTAAAACAAACCATAACCTTTATTTCATTAATAAAGGTTTAAAAAGCTTTACGTAGATTATCAAATAATGATAATCTAAAATATCCTTTTTACACACGACCATTACATAATGGTTTACAATACAAATATGTTACAACGAAATAAGTTTCTTGAATGCAGTTTTTACACAATATCATACAAGCATGGACTCCAAATCTCGTCCTTATTTAAGTACGCGACAGCGGAAGCTCTTAATAATCACCTGAGAATAAACATGCTTAAAACGTCAACAAAAATGTTGGTGAGTTATAGGTTTAACCTATATATATCAAATCGTAACAATAGACCACAAGATTTCATATTTCAATACACATCCCATACATAGAGATAAAAATCATTCATATGGTGAACACCTGGTAACCGACATTAACAAGATGCATATATAAGAATATCCCCATCATTCCGGGATCCTCCTTCGGACATGATATAAATTTCGAAGTACTAAAGCATCCGGTACTTTGGATGGGGTTTGTTAGGCCCAATAGATCTATTTTTAGGATTCGCGTCAATTAGGGTGTCTGTTCCCTAATTCTTAGATTACCAGACTTAATAAAAAGGGGCATATTCGATTTCGATAATTCAACCATAGAATGTAGTTTCACGTACTTGTGTCTATTTTGTAAATCATTTATAAAACCTGCATGTATTCTCATCCCAAAAATATTAGATTTTAAAAGTGGGACTATAACTCACTTTCACAGATTTTTACTTCGTCGGGAAGTAAGACTTGGCCACTGGTTGATTCACGAACCTATAACAATATATACATATATATCAAAGTATGTTCAAAATATATTTACAACACTTTTAATACATTTTGATGTTTTAAGTTTATTAAGTCAGCTGTCCTCGTTAGTAACCTACAACTAGTTGTCCACAGTTAGATGTACAGAAATAAATCGATAAATATTATCTTAAATCAATCCACGACCCAGTGTATACATATCTCAGTATTGATCACAACTCAAACTATATACATTTTTGAATCAACCTCAACCCTATATAGCTAACTCCAACATTCACATATAGAGTGTCTATGGTTGTTCCGAAATATATATAGATGTGTCGACATAATAGGTCGAAACATTGTATACGTGTCTATGGTATCTCAAAATTACATAATATATAATACAAGTTGATTAAGTTATGGTTGGAATAGATTTGTTACCAATTTTTACGTAGCTAAAATGAGAAAAATTATCCAATCTTGTTTTACCCATAACTTCTTCATTTTAAATCCGTTTTGAGTGAATCAAATTGCTATGGTTTCATATTGAACTATATTTTATGAATCTAAACAGAAAATTTATAGGTTTATAGTCGTAAATATAAGTTACAAGTCATTTTTGTAAAGGTAGTCATTTCAGTCGAAAGAACGACGTCTAGATGACCATTTTAGAAAACATAATTCCACTTTGAGTTTAACCATGATTTTTGGATATAGTTTCATGTTCATAATAAAAATCATTTTCCCAGAATAACAACTTTTAAATCAAAGTTTATCATAGTTTTTAATTAACTAACCCAAAACAGCCCGCGGTGTTACTACGACGGTGTAAATCCGGTTTTACGGTGTTTTTCGTGTTTCCAGGTTTTAAATCATTAAGTTAGCATATCATATAGATATAGAACATGTGTTTAGTTGATTTTAAAAGTCAAGTTAGAAGGATTAACTTTTATTTGCGAACAAGTTTAGAATTAACTAAACTATGTTCTAGTGATTACAAGTTTAAACCTTCGAATAAGATAGCTTTATATGTATGAATAGAATGATGTTATGAACATCAATACTACCTAAAGTTCCTTGGATAAACCTACTTGAAATGAGAAAAATATATCTAGCTTCAAAGGATCCTTGGATTGTGATGACCCGGGAATTTCCGATCAAATTTAAACTTTAATCTTTATATGTATCCGACACGAGAAGCAAAATATGTAATGTTGAGTCTCAAAAGCTTTGAAACTTTATTCATTTAATCAGTTACCCTTTTACCATGCCTGACGATTCACGAACAATTATGTGTAATCAAATATTTATACATATACATATGTGTGATTTTTTTTAAAAGTAAGATATATATTAATAAGACATTGAACGGGTTAGTTGAAATGAATATAGGTTATGAGATCTATGTTATGAACTGAGAAAGGTTATTAAGGTACTGAATGGATAAAACTTTACGTAAACGTATTTGTTCGATGTAAGTTTATCGACGAGATTAAAAGATAATATCAAATGATTGAATTATCAGATACATTGAATTATGATTACGAGTCTCTGTTATGAGGTCCACTTTGAATTAGAAAACCTTTACTTTTAACGGTATACGGAATATTTGGAAAAGTGATTACATGTAAGAACAAAAGTGTTATTATTGAGGATTAGACAAAAGTTAGTGGAGAATTGAATTTCATAATACTCGATTGATCATATAGAAGGAATAATTGGAATAAGATTCGTTGACCAGATAAACCCATTTGATATGTTATATTAAGATATATTATTTAGAAAGTTAAGGAAATTAAACTAAACATTTACGCATAAAAGAATGAAATCAAGAATTAAGTTTTAAAGCATAAACGTTATAGGATTTTCGATTATGTAAATGATCTTAAATTATATAATTATTTTTGAAAGGATAACTAGTATGTTATTAGATAAATATTTCAAAAATATGTATAAGATTAGAAAATTTAATTTAAATTAGGCATAAAACGTTTTGATTTTAAACTAATATTAATAAATAGGCTTTAATAAATAACAAGATTATGAATTATAAAAGGAAATGATCAAAACACTCAAAAGATTAAGTTACACTTTGAGTGTGTTTGTTTTTAATTAATTTAAGTCTAGTTACTAATAAAGGTACATGTCACAAAACGTTTAATTTAAAATAAAATATTTTGACAAACAACGAGACTTTGATTTATGGAAGTAAATGACCACAACACTCAATTTTATAAGTTATATTTTTATAAAGGTAATTTATTGATGAGTAAGTCTAATTTTTGTAAAAGGTACACGTCGCATAACGTAAAAGGCTAGTTTTCTAAATGTACGAAAGTGCGCCCGAAAAACCGAAAGTGGTACAAGAGTCGTGAGACCACGACCATGTCATTTTTGTAAAAATTATATTTTTACCATCAACGTAAATATAATATAATATATAAGTAATTATTTAAATTAAATATAATAAATATATAATAATAATAAAAATAAAATGATACATGTTCATTCACGTGAAGATTGGGCACCATTTACACATTTTATTTTTTTTTAATTATATTATTATATATTAAAATGGTGTAGTAGGTAAGGCTGTAGTGACCCGAACTTTTCCATGTTTATATATATTAATTGAGATTGATATTTACATGATTAAATGTTTCCAACATGTTAAGCAATCAAACTTGTTAAGACTTGATTAATTGAAATATGTTTCATATAGACAATTGACCACCCAAGTTGACCGGTGATTCACGAACGTTAAAACTTGTAAAAACTATATGATGACATATATATGGATATATATATAGTTAACATGATACTATGATAAGTAAACATATCATTAAGTATATTAACAATGAACTACATATGTAAAAACAAGACTACTAACTTAATGATTTTTAAACGAGACATATATGTAACGATTATCGTTGTAAAGACATTTAATGTATATATATATATCATATTAAGAGATATTCATACATGATAATATCATGATAATATAATAATTTAAAATCTCATTTGATATTATAAACATTGGGTTAACAACATTTAACAAGATCGTTAACCTAAAGGTTTCAAAACAATACTTACATGTAACGACTAACGATGACTTAACGACTCAGTTAAAATGTATATACATGTAGTGTTTTAATATGTATTTATACACTTTTGAAAGACTTCAATACACTTATCAAAATACTTCTACTTAACAAAAATGCTTACAATTACATCCTCGTTCAGTTTCATCAACAATTCTACTCGTATGCACCCGTATTCGTACTCGTACAATACACAGCTTTTAGATGTATGTACTATTGGTATATACACTCCAATGATCAGCTCTTAGCAGCCCATGTGAGTCACCTAACACATGTGGGAACCATCATTTGGCAACTAGCATGAAATATCTCATAAAATTACAAAAATATGAGTAATCATTCATGACTTATTTACATGAAAACAAAATTACATATCCTTTATATCTAATCCATACACCAACGACCAAAAACACCTACAAACACTTTCATTCTTCAATTTTCTTCATCTAATTGATCTCTCTCAAGTTCTATCTTCAAGTTCTAAGTGTTCTTCATAAATTCTACAAGTTCTAGTTACATAAAATCAAGAATACTTTCAAGTTTGCTAGCTCACTTCCAATCTTGTAAGGTGATCATCCAACCTCAAGAAATCTTTGTTTCTTACAGTAGGTTATCATTCTAATACAAGGTAATAATCATATTCAAACTTTGGTTCAATTTCTATAACTATAACAATCTTATTTCAAGTGATGATCTTACTTGAACTTGTTTTCGTGTCATGATTCTGCTTCAAGAACTTCGAGCCACTCAAGGATCCGTTGAAGCTAGATCCATTTTTCTCTTTTCCAGTAGGTTTATCCAAGGAACTTAAGGTAGTAATGATATTCATAACATCATTCGATTCATACATATAAAGCTATCTTATTCGAAGATTTAAACTTGTAATCACTAGAACATAGTTTAGTTAATTCTAAACTTGTTTGCAAACAAAAGTTAATCCTTCTAACTTGACTTTTAAAATCAACTAAACACATGTTCTATATCTATATGATATGCTAACTTAATGATTTAAAACCTGGAAACACGAAAAACACCGTAAAACCGGATTTACGCCGTCGTAGTAACACCGCGGGCTGTTTTGGGTTAGTTAATTAAAAACTATGATAAACTTTGATTTAAAAGTTGTAATTCTGAGAAAATGATTTTTATTATGAACATGAAACTATATCCAAAAATTATGGTTAAACTCAAAGTGGAAGTATGTTTTCTAAAATGGTCATCTAGACGTCGTTCTTTCGACTGAAATGACTACCTTTACAAAAACGACTTGTAACTTATTTTTCCGACTATAAACCTATACTTTTCTGTTTAGATTCACAAAATAGAGTTCAATATGAAACCATAGCAATTTGATTCACTCAAAACGGATTTAAAATGAAGAAGTTATGGGTAAAACAAGATTGGACAATTTTTCTCATTTTAGCTACGTGAAAATTGGTAACAAATCTATTCCAACCATAACTTAATCAACTTGTATTGTATATTATGTAATCTTGAGATACCATAGACACGTATACAATGTTTCGACCTATCATGTCGACACATCTATATATATTTCGGAACAACCATAGACACTCTATATGTGAATGTTGGAGTTAGCTATACAGGGTTGAGGTTGATTCCAAAATATATATAGTTTGAGTTGTGATCAATACTGAGATACGTATACACTGGGTTGTGGATTGATTCAAGATAATATTTATCGATTTATTTCTGTACATCTAACTGTGGACAACTAGTTGTAGGTTACTAACGAGGACAGCTGACTTAATAAACTTAAAACATCAAAATATATTAAAAGTGTTGTAAATATATTTTGAACATACTTTGATATATATGTATATATTGTTATAGGTTCGTGAATCAACCAGTGGCCAAGTCTTACTTCCCGACGAAGTAAAAAATCTGTGAAAGTGAGTTATAGTCCCACTTTTAAAATCTAATATTTTTGGGATGAGAATACATGCATGTTTTATAAATGATTTACAAAATAGACACAAGTACGCGAAACTACATTCTATGGTTGAATTATCGAAATCGAATATGCCCCTTTTTATTAAGTCTGGTAATCTAAGAATTAGGGAACAGACACCCTAATTGACACGAATCCTAAAGATAGATCTATTGGGCCTAACAAACCCCATCCAAAGTACCGGATGCTTTAGTACTTTGAAATTTATATCATATCCGAAGGGTGTCCCGGAATGATGGGGATATTCTTATATATGCATCTTGTTAATGTTGATTACCAGGTGTTCACCATATGAATAATTTTTATCTCTATGTATGGGATGTGTATTGAAATATGAAATCTTGTGGTCTATTATTATGATTTGATATATATAGGTTAAACCTATAACTCACCAACATTTTTGTTGAAGTTTTAAGCATGTTTATTCTCAGGTGATTATTAAGAGCTTCCGCTGTCGCATACTTAAATAAGGACGAGATTTGGAGTCCATGCTTGTATGATATTGTGTAAAAACTGCATTCAAGAAACTTATTTTGTTGTAACATATTTGTATTGTAAACCATTATGTAATGGTCGTGTGTAAACAGGATATTTTAGATTATCATTATTTGATAATCTACGTAAAGCTTTTTAAACCTTTATTGATGAAATAAAGGTTATGGTTTGTTTTAAAATGAATGCAGTCTTTGAAAAACGTCTCATATAGAGGTCAAAACCTCGCAACGAAATCAATTAATATGGAACGTTTTTAATCAATAAGAACGGGACATTTCAGTTGGTATCCGAGCGTTGGTCTTAGAGAACCAGAATTTTGCATTAGTGTGTCTTATCGAGTTTGTTAGGATGCATTAGTGAGTCTGGACTTCGACCGTGTTTACTTGAAAAATGATTGCTTAACAAATTTTGTTGGAAACTATATATTTTTAACATGTGAATATTATGTGATATATTAATCTCTTAACGCGTTTGATATTATGTGATAGATGTCTACCTCTAGAACAAGTCCCATTGACTCACCTAATAATAATGAAGAGTCAAATGTAAATTGGAATGATTCGTGGACTGATTCACAAGTTCCCGAAGAGGAACCGGAAGAAGAGTCAGAACCGGAAGAAGAATTGGAACCGGAAGAAGAATCGGAACCGGAAGAAGAATCAGAACCGGTGGGGGGAAATAATAAAACGGTTAAGTAAAAGAGAATTCTCAACCAACCGACCAAGGTTAATTATGGTCAATGGTGTTTCCGCCAAGGAAGCAAAATATTGGGAGGATTACCAATTCTCCGATGAATCGGATTCCGACGAGAATTCCAATGATGTTATAGAAATTACCCCAACTGAATTTAAAAAGGCAAAAGAAAATAATAAGGGAAAGGGCATAAAAATAGAGAAATCTAATTCCAACCCCGATGAACTTTATATGTATCGTCAACCCCCGAAGTCCTTAAGTTGTAACAATGACCCGGGAACCTCTAAACCACCAGGTTTTTCTAAACCAATGTGGATAACGACGGCTCGTATTAGGGGAACATCATATATCCCTAGAAACTTGGCAAAACGAACCAAAACCGAACAAGAAGAAACGAGCGAGTCGGAATAAGATAGTTATATTCGTGTGGTGTAATATATGTAATATAGTGTGCTTATGCTTTATGATGTATGTAAAAATTGCTTGTATTAATAAGTATTTTTTTTATGAATCTAACTCTTGTCTATTTTACAGTATAAAAACACAAAATGGATAGACAACCCAATATTTTAAGAGACCTACCCGGAGACATGATTGATGAAATCTTGTCTAGAGTCGATCAGAATTCCTCGGCACAACTATTTAAGGCGAGATCAGTTTGTAAGACATTCGAAGAACGTTCCAAGAATGCCTTGGTTTATAAAAGGCTTTCGTTCGGAAGATGGGGAATATCACATTGGGAAATCCATAAGTTACGATGTGTTTACTTTGACGCATATATTGCGGGGAACCCAAATGCTATTTTACGCAACGGGTTAAGAAATTATTTTGACTCAGTATATCCGAATATAGGACTTCGTGATTTAGAAAAAGCGGCTAACATGCAACATAAAGAAGCATGTTATGCTTATGGGTTAGTAATGTTCGCTTCTCACCAAAGTGAGAACAAGAACATCGGGCTATAACTATTAAACAAAACGTTCCCACAAGTGACGGAGTCGGTAATTGGGGTAAGAAATGAGATTTTTAGGTTATTACGAGACTGTTGGTCATTACGTAACCCTCGTCCCTTTGATGACGTTACAACACGCTGTCTTATCAATGGCCATAACGGTTATGTTCCACAAGACCAAGGATGGGAAGTAGTCCTAGTAAAACCAGAATGCATGACTTGTTTCTGGACGTATGAATTACGTGTCTTTATTGCCTTTGCTGAACGACTTGTGTACTAGCTAGAATTATCTTTACAAGTATCTTGTATCAAAGTTATTGTGTGCTATATTTCATGCTTTATGTAAAATAAGCGGTATTGTAAGTTTGTAAAATATTGTATAAAAGTTTGAACGCGAAATATTATTACAATCAGTTTTTCATATAGAATTGTAGTAGTTGAATTGTATATTAGCTACTAAGTATGAACTTAACGGGTAGGTACTATCCGAATTTAAACTTATAAAACGCTAATATGAAGAAAAAGCTTTTATAAATGAGTTCATATTATGCTACGAAATACTATTAACTACTCTTAATATTCTGTATGATTAACTTGTTCCATTTGACTATTTTGAAGGAAATGGCACCGACTACTCGACACACCGTGAATATGAATGAAGAGGAATTCCGTACTTTTCTAGCTTCAAACATAGCCGCAGTACAGGCTGCGCTACATACCAACAATAACCTTGGATCTGGCAGTACAGGAAATCGTGTAGGATGCACCTACAAAGAATTCACTGCCTGCAAACCTTTGGAATTTGATGGAACCGAAGGACCGATCGGATTGAAACGGTGGACCGAGAAGGTCGAATCGGTGTTTGCCATAAGTAAGTGTACTGAAGAGGACAAAGTGAAGTACGCTACGCATACCTTCACAGGTTCTGCGTTAACATGGTGGAATATCTATCTAGAGCAAGTGGGACAAGACGATGCGTACGCACTACCGTGGTCAGCATTCAAGCACTTGATGAACGAGAAGTACCGTCCCAGAACCGAGGTCAATAAGCTCAAGACAGAACTTAGAGGGTTACGAACCCAAGGATTTGATATTACCACGTACGAAAGACGATTCACAGAATTGTGCCTATTGTGTCCGGGAGCATTCGAAGATGAGGAAGAGAAGATCGACGCGTTCGTGAAAGGATTACCGGAAAGAATCCAAGAAGATATAAGTTCACACGAGCCCGCCTCCATACAACAGGCATGTAGAATGGCTCACAAACTAGTGAACCAGATTGAAGAAAGAATTAAAGAACAGACTGCTGAAGAAGCCAATGTGAAGCAAGTCAAAAGAAAGTGGGAGGAAAACGGTGATAAGAATCACCAATACAACAACAACAACAACAATTACAACAATAATCGCAACAATTATCCCAACAATCGCAACATCAATCGCAACTACAACAAACGGCCCAACAACAACAACAACAACAACAGCAACTACAACAATCATCCCAACAACAATAATAACCGCAACAACAACAACAATCAGAAGCAGCTATGCCAAAGGTGTGAAAAGTATCACTCGGGGTTCTGCACCAAATTTTGCAACAAGTGTAAAAGAAATGGTCATAGCGCGGCAAAGTGTGAGGTCTACGGACCAGGGGTTAATAGAACGAAAGGAACAAATGGTGTCGGAACGAGTAATGGTGGAGCAAGTAGTGTCGGAGCAAGTTATGCCAATGTAGTTTGTTATAAATGTGGAAAACCGGGCCACATTATTAGAAATTGCCCGAACCAGGAGAACACGAATGGACAAGGCCGCGGAAGAGTTTTCAATATTAATGCGGCAGAGGCACAGGAAGACCCGGAGCTTGTTACGGGTACGTTTCTTATTGACAATAAATCTGCTTACGTTTTATTTGATTCGAGTGCGGATAGAAGCTATATGAGTAGAGATTTTTGTGTTAAATTAAGTTGTCCATTGACACCTTTGGATAGTAAATTTTTACTCGAATTAGCAAATGGTAAATTAATTTCAGCAGATAATATATGTCGGAATCGAGAAATTAAACTGGTTAGCGAAATGTTTAAGATTGATTTGATACCAGTAGAGTTAGGGAGTTTTGATGTGATAATCGGTATGGACTGGTTGAAAGAAGTGAAAGCAGAGATCGTTTGTTACAAAAATGCAATTCGCATTATACGAGAAAAAGGAAAACCCTTAATGGTGTACGGAGAAAAGGGCAACACGAAGCTACATCTTATTAGTAATTTGAAGGCACAAAAACTAATAAGAAAAGGTTGCTATGCTGTTCTAGCACACGTCGAGAAAGTACAAACTGAAGAAAAGAGCATCAATGATGTTCCCGTCGCAAAAGAATTTCCCGATGTATTTCCGAAAGAATTAGCGGGATTACCCCCACATCGATCCGTTGAATTTCAAATAGATCTTGTACCAGGAGCTGCACCAATAGCTCGTGCTCCTTACAGACTCGCACCCAGCGAGATGAAAGAACTGCAAAGTCAATTACAAGAACTTTTAGAGCGTAGTTTCATTCGACCAAGCACATCACCGTGGGGAGCTCCTGTTTTGTTTGTCAAGAAGAAAGATGGTACATTCAGGTTGTGTATCGACTACCGAGAGTTGAACAAACTTACCATCAAGAACCGCTACCCACTACCGAGAATCGATGACTTATTTGATCAACTACAAGGCTCGTCTGTTTTTTCAAAGATCGACTTACGTTCCGGGTATCATCAAATGCGGGTGAAAGAAGATGATATTCCAAAGACTGCTTTCAGAACACGTTACGGTCATTACGAGTTTATGGTCATGCCGTTTGGTTTAACTAATGCACCAGCTGTGTTCATGGACCTTATGAACCGAGTGTGTGGACCATACCTTGACAAGTTTGTCATTGTTTTCATTGATGACATACTTATTTACTCAAAGAATGACCAAGAACACGGTGAACATTTGAGAAAAGTGTTAGAAGTATTGAGGAAGGAAGAATTGTACGCTAAGTTTTCAAAGTGTGCATTTTGGTTGGAAGAAGTTCAATTCCTCGGTCACATAGTGAACAAAGAAGGTATTAAGGTGGATCCGGCAAAGATAGAAACTGTTGAAAAGTGGGAAACCCCGAAAACTCCGAAACACATACGCCAGTTTTTAGGACTAGCTGGTTACTACAGAAGGTTCATCCAAGACTTTTCCAGAATAGCAAAACCCTTGACTGCATTAACGCATAAAGGGAAGAAATTTGAATGGAATGATGAACAAGAGAAAGCGTTTCAGTTATTGAAGAAAAAGCTAACTACGGCACCTATATTGTCATTGCCTGAAGGGAATGATGATTTTGTGATTTATTGTGACGCATCAAAGCAAGGTCTCGGTTGTGTATTAATGCAACGAACGAAGGTGATTGCTTATGCGTCTAGACAATTGAAGATTCACGAACAAAATTATACGACGCATGATTTGGAATTAGACGCAGTTGTTTTTGCATTAAAGACTTGGAGGCACTACTTATATGGGGTCAAAAGTATTATATATACCGACCACAAAAGTCTTCAACACATATTTAATCAGAAACAACTGAATATGAGGCAGCGTAGGTGGATTGAATTGTTGAATGATTACGACTTTGAGATTCGTTACCACCCGGGGAAGGCAAATGTGGTAGCCAATGCCTTGAGCAGGAAGGACAGAGAACCCATTCGAGTAAAATCTATGAATATAATGATTCATAATAACCTTACTACTCAAATAAAGGAGGCGCAACAAGGAGTTTTAAAAGAGGGAAATTTAAAGGATGAAATACCCAAAGGATCGGAGAAGCATCTTAATATTCGGGAAGACGGAACCCGGTATAGGGCTGAAAGGATTTGGGTACCAAAATTTGGAGATATGAGAGAAATGGTACTTAGAGAAGCTCATAAAACCAGATACTCTATACATCCTGGAACGGGGAAGATGTACAAGGATCTCAAGAAACATTTTTGGTGGCCGGGTATGAAAGCCGATGTTGCTAAATACGTAGGAGAATGTTTGACGTGTTCTAAGGTCAAAGCTGAGCATCAGAAACCATCAGGTCTACTTCAACAACCCGAAATCCCAGAATGGAAATGGGAAAACATTACCATGGATTTCATCACTAAATTGCCAAGGACTGCAAGTGGTTTTGATACTATTTGGGTAATAGTTGATAGTCTCACCAAATCAGCACATTTCCTGCCAATAAGAGAAGATGACAAGATGGAGAAGTTAGCACGACTGTATTTGAAGGAAGTCATCTCCAGACATGGAATACCAATCTCTATTATCTCTGATAGGGATGGCAGATTTAGTTCAAGATTCTGGCAGACATTACAGCAAGCATTAGGAACTCGTCTAGACATGAGTACTGCCTATCATCCACAAACTGATGGGCAGAGTGAAAGGACGATACAAACGCTTGAAGACATGCTACGAGCATGTGTTATTGATTTCGGAAACAGTTGGGATCGACATCTACCGTTAGCAGAATTTTCCTACAACAACAGCTACCATTCAAGCATTGAGATGGCGCCGTTTGAAGCACTTTATGGTAGAAAGTGCAGGTCTCCGATTTATTGGAGTGAAGTGGGGGATAGACAAATTACGGGTCCGGAGATTATACAAGAAACTACCGAGAAGATCATCCAAATTCAACAACGGTTGAAAACCGCCCAAAGTCGACAAAAGAGCTACGCTGACATTAAAAGAAAAGATATAGAATTTGAAATTGGAGAGATGGTCATGCTTAAAGTAGCACCTTGGAAAGGCGTTGTTCGATTTGGTAAACGAGGGAAATTAAATCCAAGGTATATTGGACCATTCAAGATTATTGATCGTGTCGGACCAGTAGCTTACCGACTTGAGTTACCTCAACAACTCGCGGCTGTACATAACACTTTCCACGTCTCGAATTTGAAGAAATGTTTTGCTAAAGAAGATCTCACTATTCCGTTAGATGAAATCCAAATCAACGAAAAACTTCAATTCATCGAAGAACCCGTCAAAATAATGGATCGTGAGGTTAAAAGACTTAAGCAAAACAAGATACCAATTGTTAAGGTTCGATGGAATGCTCGTAGAGGACCCGAGTTCACCTGGGAGCTTGAAGATCAGATGAAGAAGAAATACCCGCATCTATTTCCAGAAGATTCGTCAACACCTTCAACAGCTTAAAATTTCGGGACGAAATTTATTTAACGGGTAGGTACTGTAGTGACCCGAACTTTTCCATGTTTATATATATTAATTGAGATTGATATTTACATGATTAAATGTTTCCAACATGTTAAGCAATCAAACTTGTTAAGACTTGATTAATTAAAATATGTTTCATATAGACAATTGACCACCCAAGTTGACCGGTGATTCACGAACGTTAAAACTTGTAAAAACTATATGATGACATATATATGGATATATATATATAGTTAACATGATACTATGATAAGTAAACATATCATTAAGTATATTAACAATGAACTACATATGTAAAAACAAGACTACTAACTTAATGATTTTTAAACGAGACATATATGTAACGATTATCGTTGTAAAGACATTTAATGTATATATATATATCATATTAAGAGATATTCATACATGATAATATCATGATAATATAATAATTTAAAATCTCATTTGATATTATAAACATTGGGTTAACAACATTTAACAAGATCGTTAACCTAAAGGTTTCAAAACAATACTTACATGTAACGACTAACGATGACTTAACGACTCAGTTAAAATGTATATACATGTAGTGTTTTAATATGTATTTATACACTTTTTAAAGACTTCAATACACTTATCAAAATACTTCTACTTAACAAAAATGCTTACAATTACATCCTCGTTCAGTTTCATCAACAATTCTACTCGTATGCACCCGTATTCGTACTCGTACAATACACAGCTTTTAGATGTATGTACTATTGGTATATACACTCCAATGATCAGCTCTTAGCAGCCCATGTGAGTCACCTAACACATGTGGGAACCATCATTTGGCAACTAGCATGAAATATCTCATAAAATTACAAAAATATGAGTAATCATTCATGACTTATTTACATGAAAACAAAATTACATATCCTTTATATCTAATCCATACACCAACGACCAAAAACACCTACAAACACTTTCATTCTTCAATTTTCTTCATCTAATTGATCTCTCTCAAGTTCTATCTTCAAGTTCTAAGTGTTCTTCATAAATTCTACAAGTTCTAGTTACATAAAATCAAGAATACTTTCAAGTTTGCTAGCTCACTTCCAATCTTGTAAGGTGATCATCCAACCTCAAGAAATCTTTGTTTCTTACAGTAGGTTATCATTCTAATACAAGGTAATAATCATATTCAAACTTTGGTTCAATTTCTATAACTATAACAATCTTATTTCAAGTGATGATCTTACTTGAACTTGTTTTCGTGTCATGATTCTGCTTCAAGAACTTCGAGCCACTCAAGGATCCGTTGAAGCTAGATCCATTTTTCTCTTTTCCAGTAGGTTTATCCAAGGAACTTAAGGTAGTAATGATATTCATAACATCATTCGATTCATACATATAAAGCTATCTTATTCGAAGATTTAAACTTGTAATCACTAGAACATAGTTTAGTTAATTCTAAACTTGTTTGCAAACAAAAGTTAATCCTTCTAACTTGACTTTTAAAATCAACTAAACACATGTTCTATATCTATATGATATGCTAACTTAATGATTTAAAACCTGGAAACACGAAAAACACCGTAAAACCGGATTTACGCCGTCGTAGTAACACCGCGGGCTGTTTTGGGTTAGTTAATTAAAAACTATGATAAACTTTGATTTAAAAGTTGTAATTCTGAGAAAATGATTTTTATTATGAACATGAAACTATATCCAAAAATTATGGTTAAACTCAAAGTGGAAGTATGTTTTCTAAAATGGTCATCTAGACGTCGTTCTTTCGACTGAAATGACTACCTTTACAAAAACGACTTGTAACTTATTTTTCCGACTATAAACCTATACTTTTCTGTTTAGATTCACAAAATAGAGTTCAATATGAAACCATACCAATTTGATTCACTCAAAACGGATTTAAAATGAAGAAGTTATGGGTAAAACAAGATTGGATAATTTTTCTCATTTTAGCTACGTGAAAATTGGTAACAAATCTATTCCAACCATAACTTAATCAACTTGTATTGTATATTATGTAATCTTGAGATACCATAGACACGTATACAATGTTTCGACCTATCATGTCGACACATCTATATATATTTCGGAACAACCATAGACACTTTATATGTGAATGTTGGAGTTAGCTATACAGGGTTGAGGTTGATTCCAAAATATATATAGTTTGAGTTGTGATCAATACTGAGATACGTATACACTGGGTTGTGGATTGATTCAAGATAATATTTATCGCTTTATTTCTGTACATCTAACTGTGGACAACTAGTTGTAGGTTACTAACGAGGACAGCTGACTTAATAAACTTAAAACATCAAAATATATTAAAAGTGTTGTAAATATATTTTGAACATACTTTGATATATATGTATATATTGTTATAGGTTCGTGAATCAACCAGTGGCCAAGTCTTACTTCCCGACGAAGTAAAAAATCTGTGAAAGTGAGTTATAGTCCCACTTTTAAAATCTAATATTTTTGGGATGAGAATACATGCAGGTTTTATAAATGATTTACAAAATAGACACAAGTACGTGAAACTACATTCTATGGTTGAATTATCGAAATCGAATATGCCCCTTTTTATTAAGTCTGGTAATCTAAGAATTAGGGAACAGACACCCTAATTGATGCGAATCCTAAAGATAGATCTATTGGGCCTAACAAACCCCATCCAAAGTACCGGATGCTTTAGTACTTCGAAATTTATATCATATCCGAAGGGTGTCCCGGAATGATGGGGATATTCTTATATATGCATCTTGTTAATGTTGATTACCAGGTGTTCACCATATGAATAATTTTTATCTCTATGTATGGGATGTGTATTGAAATATGAAATCTTGTGGTCTATTATTATGATTTGATATATATAGGTTAAACCTATAACTCACCAACATTTTTGTTGAAGTTTTAAGCATGTTTATTCTCAGGTGATTATTAAGAGCTTTCGCTGTCGCATACTTAAATAAGGACGAGATTTGGAGTCCATGCTTGTATGATATTGTGTAAAAACTGCATTCAAGAAACTTATTTTGTTGTAACATATTTGTATTGTAAACCATTATGTAATGGTCGTGTGTAAACAGGATATTTTAGATTATCATTATTTGATAATCTACGTAAAGCTTTTTAAACCTTTATTGATGAAATAAAGGTTATGGTTTGTTTTAAAATGAATGCAGTCTTTGAAAAACGTCTCATATAGAGGTCAAAACCTCGCAACGAAATCAATTAATATGGAACGTTTTTAATCAATAAGAACGGGACATTTCAAAGGCCACAATTCATTTAAATCAAACGAAATCCAGTTTTGTGATTCATTTTTCTTCTGCACTCCGTAAACACACACACATACATATAAATTTTAAATATTAATATTATTAACCTTATTATTATTTGATATTAGGGAGCGATAATATTAGTATTATACATAAAATATTACGACAAGGTCATGAGTGGGTCATTTCAAGACAAGTTTTATGAGTAGGATAGGGCTAAGGAAATTATGAGTTATGGCTATGGAGATGATGGGTATTGTTCATGGGTATGCTTGTGAGGTTAAACAAGTGTTTGTCATCTCCGTTGCGTCTACGTACCTTTCCTACAATATTGAACCTCAATATTGATACGTGAGCACTCATAACTTAACTTTTATTTACTAATAGTGTATCCCTGACTAGTGCTCGAGATTATAGGATTGTGCATGCTTGTATATTTGATATTTCCCTTAGATAGGTTATGTTGAATCTTAAAGGTTGTTATACTAGGAATGAAATAAGGTATAAGATATGCATGTCATTGGAAAGCTAAAGAAAAATTAATAACTTTACCTTTAGGTGCCAAAGGGATCTGATGGACGGATTAGAAGTTATAGCTAATTGAAATTTCGTAAAAATGATTATTATTATCGTCATTAATATCGTTGTTCTAATTTTTATCTAATTGTTAATATTATTATTAATATTATAATTATTATTATTAACATCATTATCATTATCATTATCATTATTATTATTATTATTATTATTATTATTATTATTATCTTTATTATTATTATTATTATTATTACTATCAATAAAAGTATTATCATTAAGAATTGTTATTATAAAATATCATTATTATTATCTTTTTAAATGAAAATTATTATTTTAAAGTTAATATTAAAAAGTATCGTAAATATTAAAGATATCATAATTACAATTATCATTTTACCATAATATCATTTTTAGTAAATATAAATGTTGATTTTTATTAATAAAATAGTAATAATTATTATTACAAAATAACACGACAGTTACTTATTATTATTATCAATACTAGTTTATCAAATAAAAATGTAATACAATGTATATAATTACCTCAATAGAATCTATCACAATATTTTTATGATATTAAATGCACTTTATAAATTTTATTACTTAAGATATGTAAAAGTATATTTTAATATAAAATTGGATCTATTAATAAATGAATTATATTATTTACTCTATTAAATCTTTTAAAATATTTTTAAAAATATAAAACGATGATATTTAAAATCATATAATAATCTTTTTTAATGGAAATCATTTTGAGTCAAACTAATTTTTGTCAACCTTTGTATATTAGACTCGAGCATTAGGATTGTGGTGCACTATGACTTAACTTAATGTATTAGACAAATATTGACAAATACATAATTATATATAAATAATTTAGGTTCGTGAATCCAAGGCCAACCTTACACTTGTTCAATAAGGTTATATGTATTTTTACTACAAAATACAGTATGGTGAGTTTCATTTGCCTTTTTACCCTTTATATTTTTTTGGGCTGAGAATACATGCGCAACTTTTATAACTGTTTTACGAAATAGACACAAGTGATTGAAACTACATTCTATGGGTGAATGATCGAAATCGAATATGCCCCTTTTTAGTCTGGTAATCTAAGAATTAGGGAACAGACACCCTAATTGACGCGAATCCTAAAGATAGATCTATTGGGCCTAACAAACCCCATCCAAAGTACCGGATGCTTTAGTACTTCGAAATTTATATCATGTCCGAAGGAGGATCCCGGAATGATAGGGGATATTCTTATATGCATATTGTTAATGTCGGTTACCAGGTGTTCACCATATGAATGATTATTTTTGTCTCTATGCATGGGACGTATATTTATGAGAACTGGAAATGAAATTCTTGTGGTCTATTAAAATGATGGAAATAAATGATTATGATAAACTAATGAACTCACCAACCTTTTGGTTGACACTTTAAAGCATGTTTATTCTCAGGTGTTAAAGAAATCTTCCGCTGTGCATTTGCTCATTTTAAAGATATTACTTGGAGTCTTTCATAGCATATTTCGAAGAACGTTGCATTCGAGTCATTGAGTTCATCAAAGATTATTATTAAATCAATTTATAGTTGGATAGTGGATATTATGAAATGGTATGCATGCCTGTCAATTTTCGATGTAAAGAAAGATTGTCTTTTAAAAACGAATGCAATGTTTGTAAAATGTATCATATAGAGGTCAAATACCTCGCAATGTAATCAACTATTGTGAATCGTTTATAATGTATATGAACGGGTCCTTTCAGTTGGTATCAGAGCGGTGGTCTTAGCGAACCAGGTCTGCATTAGTGTGTCTAACTGATAAGTCGTTAGGATACATTAGTGAGTCTGGACTTCGACCGTGTCTGCATGTCAAAAGTTTTGCTTATCATTTCGTGTCGAAAATCATCTACTTATCATCTGTAGGAAATTACCTGCTTATCATCCTTAAGTCTAGACGCGCTTTCTTGCATTTATGGCATAATAGTGTATAGACGAAATATTATCCTGGCATATCTGTTACTGTGAACTTTGACTGACATTTTTCAAAGATTCCTCCGTAATTTATGGGATTTTGGTAATATATATACATATGTAAATTATGTATTAAAGAGTACCAAATCTAACTCCTACAATCTATTCCATACCAAAAATTCATTTCCCCAACTATACGAGATGGATCTCGCATCTAGTTCGAATTCCTCCGATTCTGACAGTTATGCCGACATGGATTTCCATTCGGGCTCCGAAGGCAGCATCACCGGAATGGATCAACCAATCTCCCATCATCTATTCTGGATGAATTGGGGATGGGTACGTAATATACTAAATCATTGGAGACAAGAAGAAGGTGATCCCTTCCATCCACCAAATTGCCCTCTTGGCGATGAACCTGAAGCACTTACCGGCGAACCTGTTCGAGAAACCATTTTTTCTCTCATTTCTAGAGTATCTGGTCACGACTACATAATATCCCATATTTCCGATCTTGTTCATTCGCTCACTCCAACCACTAATCATCCCGGTGTACTAGCAGAAGTTAACGAGCTTCGCGCTCGGGTGGTGGCTTTGGAGAATACGGTGCGAAGATTACAAACACCATCAGCAGCACCAGCAGCGTAACCAGTACCGCCAGTAACATCCACATCGCAAGCCTCAATACTAAAAGCACCAGCAGCATCACCGGCATCAACAGCAACCACCATTACTAACATCAACAGGATCATTACCACCGCCAACAATCACATCTGCACCACACACCTCATTATTCCAACCTGTATATCGGATATCAACGTCACACGCACCAAAGATACCAAGGAGTACCAACAACAACAAACGATGAAGTATTGATTCATAACTTCATCGAAGAAACATCCTGCGGTGATTATAAAATCTCTAAAATCTTAAGAGATTATTTATCTCAACCTTAACCATAAACCAGATGAGTGAACAGAGATGATAGAGAAAAGAATCGAAACCCTGACAGGAATGGTGCGCGGTTTACAAGCTAGAATTGTTTTACCAATAGCATCAGTAGTACCCATAGCCTCGCCAACATAGTCTGTGCTGTCAACATTATTAAAAATCGTCAGCACCTCTAACATCATAATCTCCGCCAGTTCAAGAAGTACTGTGGAAATTATTACGAAACAACAATGAATATATTGTATCAACGAGTTATGAATTATTAACTCATCCTTTCTAAAGGAAATTATATATATATATATATTTTATATATATATGAATTCTGAAACTATAATAAACTTTTCGTACTAAGCTATTAAGTATGAATTGAAAAAGGGTAGATACTACTCGTATAAATTCATATTACTAATATGCTATGATGTACATCCATCGATAACAACTTAACCATCGTTAACTACAATCTCAGTTTCAACTCAATGAATCTTATTTCATAATAAATCAAGTGTATCATTCAACAACATGTTTGATGTTATACTTTCATCTGCGATGCACTCGAAACTTTCTAGAAAACATCAATCGTACATTGCGAAGTTCGCAAGAATTCTTCAAGCATCAACATCCTTCACTAAGGAATATCAATAAAAATGAATATTAAAGTATTGATTGCAATAAGTGAAATACTCTAGGGAGATTATGTAATCTCTAATGTTTCAGAGATTATTCATTTCTAATTTAAGCCGAAAATCAAATGAGCTCAATATGATATTAATTCAGTATTACATCCGAGGAAAATATACCCATATATATTATCATAAAGATTGTAAAGAAAATTCTTGTTCAAAATATTATTTGTGAAATTTTTTAACGGGTAGGTAATACCCGAGAGATATATAAAATCACAATTAATATGTCACAATCTTCAATTCTGATTCAACAATCATCAACTATACCAATATACATTCTTCTATGAGAATCAAAACAACCATACTTATTCGAATCTAACTACATATTCTGATTTTGGGAATTTCAGAATTCAACTCGAGATACAACCAAAATCATCACTTTTAGATACTTACATTTTTCAAAGATATACTTTGACTTCAAAACTATGATAGAACATCACTTTTAATCGTAACACTTAGATGAATATGAAAATCATTCGGGAGTCAGGACGATTTCATCATTTGGATATTGACTATGACAATCTGCATTTAAAACCCTTCGAAATCCTGGAAGACACTTCAAACATTGAACAATCGAGATGATGATCCAACCACACATTATCCGAAGTCTTGTACCTGAAAAGCTCTCGAAACCAAAGTCGTAGTTTAACACGTACCCTCGTCGAATTCTTTAGCATTTATTAGCAAAAACAACACTTCGATTTCTTTTCAAAGTAGCCAATTTTGTCACAGCCCAAGCAAGTCAATTTCGACTTCTCAGTCGTACTAGTCTTATTATAACCCCGATAGATACGTTGCTCTTTCGTCATTATTACTGGGGAACCTTTAATATTCCACCATATTACCACCAGTGTTTAATCATCTAAAACACGATTCTTCTGAACCCACCTCGGACTGATAACCAGTGATTCAGACATTATAGCATTAAATGCAGAGGAAACATAAAAATGGTAGATGGTCTAAACGGCCAAAAGTTTTATGATGAAAGATAGTAAGTTGGTAAAGCTCAGAAAAAGGAAGGATTTGGTACTGAAAAACGGATTGAGCAAAGTATGAAGGAAGCCGTGGATAAATCACAGAGACTGAATCTGCCTTCAAAGGATTCAAATGATTCAGTGGCTCCTAAAATCGTTAGCAAACACGTTACTTCTTATTCTAAACCTTCACAGACAGATATTCTTCATCATCATCATATCTTAAATATTATAAGATATCTTCGTATCTTCCATTATACATATTCTTCATATCTCTGAAGATATTTTCACAGCTATTCTTATCTGAAATCATTTATCTCTCCGTAGTATCTGCAACATAAAAGAAACTGTGTTAGTTTCTAAATTCTGAAAAATTTAAATATGAATGTTTTGAAGTAGTGTTGGGAACTGATGCATGGGTTAGTATAATATAATGACACTTGATCAACGTCATTATATTGCAGTAATTCATGTTGAGTTTCTAATGGAACGTGATAATTCACAGAACATACCGTCATCATATGTCATTTACAAGACTCTGACATTCTATCTAATCTCTAAACATATCAAGAAAATATTTCTTGATGATTCGGTCTTTTTCAGGATATTCTGGTAATTTGACAAATCAAGATATTACCCTTTCAAATTCCATCTTAGAACAATTACTATGTTCATTCTGAAATCCATACCTACTAATTCTGGACCATTACAAGAGCTATTTAATCGCAAGAAGAAGAAACGAAAGGACAAAGCTCCGAAATAGAAACTGGGGTATAAACCGCAGCAAATAGAAGAGAACATTAACTGTGGATGACAATGATTATAGAAGACAGAAGCAGGAACATTGAAGTATAAGGGAAGATATAAAACCCAACAACCACCCGTAAATTATAAACCGTAAATGTCAATGCAAATAGCGATGTAAAGACACGGGAGAACTAAAAACACTATAAACCCTAGGGTATAGTAGAAGTAAATAGATTCTTCCGGTGGCAGATTAAAAAGAAGAATGACAGATATGAAAGTTAGGAGTGTTGGGATTTAACAAGTTTGATAAGTCTTAAAACCTTTTAAGAATCTTAATAAACGGAAGCGTGTAATTATCAAATTTTACTTGTTAAACTTTAACCAATTAAAGTTAAATCCCAATTAGGATCAAGTTATGAAACCTACTTACAAACTACAAGATAGATAAGAGATTATACCTTCTCCAAGCTATGTAGTTGATGATGAAGATGATGATGAAGAATAGAGCTTCAAATGGATGAAACCTCAAGTAGTTATACCCCAAGCTTTTAATCACCAACACCTTCTATTATTTGGTTAGGATTTTGGACACTTAATGAACATAATTAGCAAGCCAAAACCCTCTCTTCTCACTTCTCAAATTCGGCCAGCAGGTTAGGGAGAGGAAGAAGAGAGTTTTCAAAACTAATCACTTGAATTTGTGAGTCAATACCTTGGTTAATGAACTCCACATGCACTTAAGAGAATGTGTTGTGTGGAAAGCAACAAAATGAGCATGGGTGGTCTTCCTTGGGCTTGCAAAACCGCCACCACCACACTATATTATACAAGATTTGTTTTAAAAAAAAACTTGTAATAATAAAAAAAAGACCATGCATTTATTTTGTTATTTGCAATTTTTATAAACCAATTTATAAAACATAACACATCTTAATTATTTAAACCTATAAATAATTAGATCCTTTGCAAATATAAATTATCCAAATAATTTATCTCAAGTGATAATATTTTAGAAAACCGATTTTCAAAAGTTCAAGTGTCGCGTATTTATTTAACAATCCAACCGTTAAAATAAATACATATAAAGTGTTGGTAAGCTTGTTATTGGGTATGACCCGACTTGGATCATAACATAGTGGCCACGTTAATTTAATATGTCTCTCGGGCATACGAAATACCTTCAATCTCCCACTTGCACGAGAAACATAAGAAATTAATGCAAGTGATGGATACCACCTAACGACCGTCCATCACCCCCAATATGTTATGACTTTTGCCATTCAATAACATCATCCCTTTCGAGTTCCCATCCCGAATATGATTAGGTGAATCTTTCATCACATCCTTTCGTCCTAGATGTCATGTTAAATCCAAGAGACATAGAGTGATCACTCTCTTCTAGATTTAACTTTATCAGGCCTTAGACATCTGACTCTCAACGAATAAGAGGGACAAATTCCATCTTGACTACATATGTCCTAAATATATACCTTGCATTATACCTGAGCTCCTCCTTATGAACTACCATATTTCAGAATAGCGAAGGAAAGAATCAAGGCACAATACTTGGCAAATATCTGAACCCAATATGTATCTCAGGTCAGAGGATACAATAATATTCGCCTTTACTCAAGATTACATGTGATCAACCACAAAGGCTCCATGCAGTAAATCTTGAGAGCGGGTCTTCCAATATTTGTATCTCACAAATATCTATGAACCTTGGTAGCAACCCTGCCCTACATTCAGTCCGTGAATGTATACCAATCCAAGTTCATAATAGTCTAAACCTCACACTTGTTCCCACAAATGTGATCAACTACGGAATTTAGAATAATAGTTTATTCATGGATAAAATATGCAAAATTTGGAACATGACTCATAATTAAATTAATACCATAATTATATTAATGAGTTTGAACTAATTCATTCAGTTACAATACATAAAATAGATCAATTCCAATCACTAGAATATCGAAGCCCTAATGCACAAACATGTCCCTCATGTTTTGGCCCATGTAAAAGCTTCGTGAGTGGATCCGAAACATTTTGATCTGTGTGAACTTTGTGAATACATATCTTTCCCTTTTCAACCTCATCCCTGATGTAGTTGAATCTCCGCTCAATGTGATGAGTCTTTTGATGAGCACGAGGTTCCTTGATTTGAGCAATGGCACCCTCGTTGTCACAAAAGATCTCAAGAGGGTCCTGAATGGAAGGGACCACTCCTAAGTCGTCGATGAATTTCTTCATCCATGCAGCTTCCTGAGCTGCCAATGAGGCGGCAATGTACTCCGACTCTGTAGTGGATAACGCAACAACTTCCTGTTTTGAGCTCTTCCAAGAGACTGCACCACCATTTAACATGAAGACATAACCGGATTGTGATCGAGAGTCATCTCGATCAGTTTGGAAACTCGCGTCCACGTAACCTTTTACAGCGAGTTCCTCCTCACCAGACCCATATATTAGAAACATATCCTTAGTTCTCCTAAGGTATTTCAATATACTTTTAACAGCGATCCAATGACTGTTTCCTGGGTTGTTCTGGTATCTACTTGTCAAGCTTAGAGCGCATGACACATCCGGTCTAGTACATATCATTGCATACATGATAAACCCAACAGCAGATGCGTATGGGACTTTCTTCATTCTCTCTTGTTCATCTTTCGTGGTAGGACACTGAGATGAACTGAGAACGGTTCCTCTTTGAATAGGTACCAAACCTTTCTTAGAGTTTTCCATCTTGAACCTTTTCAAGATTTTATCAATGTATGTACTTTGACTCAAACCTATCAATCTCTTGGATCTATTCCTATAGATCCCTATCCCCAATATGTATTGTGCTTCTCCAAGATCCTTAATGGAGAAGCAACTCTTTAGCCAAGTTTTGACTTCTTGCATTGTGGTAATATCATTCCCAAATAATAATATATCATCCACATATAGCACAAGAAACATTATGGAGCTCCCACTAGCCTTCTTGTATACACAAGCTTCATCACCATTTTTAATGAAGCCAAATTTCTTTGCCTCTTCATTAAAACGATGATTCCACATTCTAGATGCTTGTTTCAATCCGTAGATTGACTTCTTTAACTTGCATACCTTCTTAGGATTTTTCGGATCAACAAAACCTTCGGGCTGTACCATATAGACATCTTCCTCAAGATATCCATTCAGGAAAGCGGTTTTGACATCCATTTGCATTATTTCATAGTCATAGTGAACAGCAATGGCAAATAATATCCTAATAGACTTTAGCATTGCCACAGGCAAGAAAGTTTCATCATAATCAACCCCTTGAGTTTGAGTGAAACCTTTTGCTACAAGTCTAGCTTTGTATGTATCCAAGTTTCCATGTATGTCGGTTTTCATTTTGAAAAGCCATTTGCAATCAACTAGCTTGGAGCTAGGAGGTTGCAAAACAAGTTCCCAAACTTGATTTTCATACATTGATTGCATCTCGGCGTTCATGGCTTCCTGCCATTTATCTTTATCAATCCTTGATAAAGCATCTTCGTAGTTTGTCGGTTCATCCAAATCAACCGTATAGCAACCATCCACGAGAAACCCATATCTCTCGGGAGGATTACTAATCCTACTAGATCTTCGAACGTCTTGTGTACCTTGATCATCCACTTGATCATTTTCAACATCCTCATGTTGAGTACTAGTGCCAACCAATTGTGTATCATCGGTTTGATCTTGTACCTCTACAAGATCTATCTTCCTTTCACCATCACCTTCCATAAGGAAATTGGTTTCAAGGAATTCCGCTTTCCGAGCAATAAATACCGTTTGCTCGGATGGATCATAGAAGTAATACCCCATGTCATCTTTGGGATATCCTATGAAGATACACTTTGTGGATCGAGCATGTAGCTTATTAGCTACATATTGCTTAGGATAAGCTTCACATCCCCATACTTTCAAGTATGAAAGAGAAGGAGGTTTTCCAAACCACATCTCATGAGGAGTTCGTTCCACTTTCTTGGTTGGGGCTATATTTAAAATACGAACCGCGGAGCTTAGACAATAACCCCAAAACGATAGAGGTAACGAGCTTCTTGCCATCATAGATCGAACCATATCCATTAGGGTTCGGTTCCTCCTTTCGGAAACTTCATTAAGTTGGGGTGTTCCTGGTGGAGTAAGTTGTGAGATAATCCCACAACTTCTAAGATGATCTTGGAAAGCATCACTTAGGTATTCACCTCCTCTATCGGTACGAAGTACCTTGATTGTCTTATTGAGTTGATTTTGTACTTCGCTTTGATACTCTTTGAATGCTTCAAAAGTTTCGTCCTTATGTCTTAACAAGTAGACATATCCAAAACGACTGAAGTCATCAATGAAAGTAACGAAGTATCTTTCACCATTCCTAGCTATGGGCTTAAAGGGTCCACATACATCCGAATGTATTAATCCCAATAAGTCCTTAGCCCTTTCATACGTCCCTTTGAAAGGTGCTTTAGTCATTTTGCCTTGTAAACAAGATTCACACACATCAAACGAGTCCATCTCATTTGATTTCAAGAGTCCATTCTTTTGAAGTGTATGCATTCGGTTCTTGTTTATGTGACCAAGGCGACAATGCCATAAGTAGGAATCACTCAAATCCCTTTTGAGTTTCTTGGTGCTTGTATGGTACATTGAGCTACTAGATGATGTGTCATCATGAATCAATTCATAAATTCCATTTGAAGGCGAAGCCTTGAAATAGAATACATTATCTAAATAAACATGGATATCATCATTAACAAAATTAAAATTAAAACCACATTGTTTCAAACGGGAAACGGAAATAATGTTTCGACATAAATCGGGTGCATACAAAACATCTTTCAAAATAAGTTCCAAACCACTTGGAAGCTTTAACACAAAGTCTCCTTGAGCCTTCACTTGCACTTTGGCTCCATTACCCATGTAGAGACTTGATGTTCCCGTTTGCTCGCTACTTCCTTTGAACCCCTGCAATGAATTGCAAATATGAGTTCCACATCCAGTGTCTAATACCCATGTATTAGAAGAAGTAATACTAAGCTCTATATATACCATATATATATTACCTGAGGATTGCCCCGCATCCCTCTTTTCCTTCAACTCCTTAAGGTAGACCGGGCAGTTTCGTTTCCAGTTACCCATTTCACCGCAACCGAAACATGGGTCTTCCTTGGGGTTTGCTTGTCCGGCAACCTTTTGTTTCTTATTCTTGTTTTTGGTTGGGGTAGCCATCTTTCCCTTTCCCTTGCCTTGATGGGCGGGTCCTTTCCTCTTAGCCGCCTTAGGCTTAGAGGTGTTGTTACCTTTGGATCAACCTTGATCGATTGCTAACACGGGTAAAGCCCTTTTACCCATGCTAGTTTCCGCCGTTCTAAGCATACCGTGAAGCTCACCTATGCTCTTATCCATCCCATTCATATTGTAATTAATTACAAATTGATCAAACCTTTTTGATAGGGAGTTAAGGATAAGATCGGTGGCTAACTCATTTGATATGTTTAGGTTTAGGCGGTTAGCACGATCAATAAGGCTCTTCATCTTAAGCACATAAGATGAAACCGATTGGGTATCGTCCATACGACAAGCATGTAGCGCCCGAACGGTCTCGAAACGCTCGACACGCGCTTGTTGGAGGAACATCTCCTTCAATTGCGTTATCATGTCGTATGCACTATGATGCTCGAAATCCTTTTGGAGTTCGGGTATCATAGTCCCAAGCATTAAGCATGAGACTTGAAGGGAGTCGTGGCAATACTTATCGTAAGAGGCCATTGCTTCCACATCATTCTCATCCGGTTGATCGGGAATGGGGTCCTCAAGTACATACGCTTTATCCTCTTGTTTGAGGACAATCCGAAGATTGCTGAACCAATCCATAAAGTTTGTATGGTTGAGTTTATCTTTCTCTAAGAGAGACCTTAATGATAGGTTGTTCATGTTAAGTGGTGCGTTTTGAATGTTGTTGTTGTTATTGGTGGCCATCTACAAAATTAACAAAGTTCGTTTAAGTATCGATTTTAATTTAACATTCAATACCCTTTAAATTCAATTGAATTATTAAATTCTAGAATCCAACGGTAAACCAAATTTCGGTTAGGTGACCTTTATCCCGCAATTTGATTTAGCTAGGTAGTTAATAAATGACAATTGCAATCCATTTGCAACTTCTAGAGTATGGGATCATGCAATCCTTTTGCATGGCATATTTATCCCATCAACGCCTATTTGTTCCTCATGCTTCGGTGACCCTAAGTTCATGATTCCCAAATCAAGTCGTCCTATTTGTATAGACTTGTAAATTTAACATACAAGTGGTTAGGTGACCTTTATCCCACAAGCATGCGAAATTTACCTTAATCATATTAGTTTGCTCATAACGGTTAGGTGACCTTTATCCCATCATGAGTTCCCTAATACTTTTAAGTGTCACACAATAGGATGGCGTTAAACTTGTTAACCTTGTTTGTAAAAGGGATTTTAAGTTTTCGTTAATTCTAGTTTGAGAAAACTTTTATGCCATACACCAACATGCATTTAGTGTATGGTACTTATGAAAAACCAATTTCATGTCTTGTAATTGAGCCAATTACTTGATATAAACCATTTTAATGACGTTATCCTTTTCTTGTTCTTAATAACCATTTATTAAAGTCTTTAGTTTCCTTTTCAATTTAACCATTTAAATTGCCATTTTACATGTCGTTAATACGTCTAATTTAACCAATTAAATTGTCGTTTTGTTTGTTGTTAACTTGTGTGAATAATTTGTTGCAATCAAACATACAATCCATAAACAACCAAACAACTACACATGCAAAATAAGTATGTTCACAATCTAGCCATTTTGGTGGACATTTGTTTAGCCGAAAACAAATGTCACCGGGTAAGGGTTAATCATACAAAGTAGGAGATTTCAAATCTCCCACTTAATCTTGCATCCATATGCTCCTTGTGTTCTTCAAGTCTTCATCACCTTGTATCTTCATTTTTACAAAATATGTATCCTAATACATTTTTATCTAGAAAATGAAAATACAACCTATTCTATTTTACATACCAAATATAAAATAAATTACATAATCAAATGAATTATTACATGCCAAATGAATAAATATTATTACAAACCAATTGAATGAATATCAATCAACCATGCATGCAACCAAACACAAGGTCAAGGCATAGATTGTGAACATTAACTACATAAGAGATAGGCAATACAGAATCACAAGTGATTGGCAGTACAGAATCACAAGTGATCGGCAGTACAGAATCACAAGTGATTGGCAGTACAGAATCACAAGTGATCGGCGGTACAGAATCACAAGTGATCGGCAGTACAGAATCACAAGTGATCGGCAGTACAGAATCACAAGTGATCGGCAGTACAGAATCACAAGTGATTGGCAGTACAGAATGCAGAATCACAAGTGATTTTGGCCAAAATGACAAACCACCCAAAACAGAAAATTTTACATTCTACTTCATGCATGTTCATAGAATGCAAAATTATAGTGGGTTTAATAAATCATCTCGAAGCATATTTCAACAACTTCGGCTCTAGATACCATTGTTGGGATTTAACAAGTTTGATAAGTCTTAAAACCTTTTAAGAATCTTAATAAACGGAAGCGTGTAATTATCAAATTTTACTTGTTAAACTTTAACCAATTAAAGTTAAATCCCAATTAGGATCAAGTTATGAAACCTACTTACAAACTACAAGATAGATAAGAGATTATACCTTCTCCAAGCTATGTAGTTGATGATGAAGATGATGATGAAGAATAGAGCTTCAAATGGATGAAACCTCAAGTAGTTATACCCCAAGCTTTTAATCACCAACACCTTCTATTATTTGGTTAGGATTTTGGACACTTAATGAACATAATTAGCAAGCCAAAACCCTCTCTTCTCACTTCTCAAATTCGGCCAGCAGGTTAGGGATAGGAAGAAGAGAGTTTTCAAAACTAATCACTTGAATTTGTGAGTCAATACCTTGGTTAATGAACTCCACATGCACTTAAGAGAATGTGTTGTGTGGAAAGCAACAAAATGAGCATGGGTGGTCTTCCTTGGGCTTGCAAAACCGCCACCACCACACTATATTATACAAGATTTGTTTTAAAAAAAAAACTTGTAATAATAAAAAAAAGACCATGCATTTATTTTGTTATTTGCAATTTTTATAAACCAATTTATAAAACATAACACATCTTAATTATTTAAACCTATAAATAATTAGATCCTTTGCAAATATAAATTATCCAAATAATTTATCTCAAGTGATAATATTTTAGAAAACCGATTTTCAAAAGTTCAAGTGTCGCGTATTTATTTAACAATCCAACCGTTAAAATAAATACATATAAAGTGTTGGTAAGCTTGTTATTGGGTATGACCCGACTTGGATCATAACATAGTGGCCACGTTAATTTAATATGTCTCTCGGGCATACGAAATACCTTCAAGGAGTATATCAAGGATCAGAATGGGATGGAGCATATTGATGAATACTTTAAAGTATGAACTGAGGGAGAAAGAATGGAAGGTGTGAGTTGTAAGGAAACAAAAGGGGTGGATTTATAGACAGAGCAATCGAAGCAGATTATCGCGTATAACCAAAGAGGATCCTAATCTCCTTAATTACCGACGAATCAAATCTTATTACGGAGATCTTCTTCTAAATTCCTTAAATTCCGGAAATCAATCTTGACTACACCGCCGGTTAAGTCAAACCTGCATTTATTCATTTCATTCCTATGTGATAGCTTCATTCGTAATCTTCACATAAATGAATTGTTTTATCCATATTACTCCATGATGATAAAACTCTATTTATCAACTCATATTCATCATGAAAACATTCTTATAGTTAGCCATTACGACCTCGATCAAATTTCGGGACGAAATTTCTATTAACGGGTTGGTACTGTGATGACCCGGGAATTTCCGGTCAAATTTAAACTTTAATCTTTATATGTATCCGACACGAGAAGCAAAATATGTAATGTTGAGTCTCAAAAGCTTTGAAACTTTATTCATGTAATCAGTTACCCTTTTACCATGCCTGACGATTCACGAACAATTATGTGTAATCAAATATTTATACATATACATATGTGTGATTTTTTTTAAAAGTAAGATATATATTAATAAGACATTGAACGGGTTAGTTGAAATGAATATAGGTTATGAGATCTATGTTATGAACTGAGAAAGGTTATTAAGGTACTGAATGGATAAAACTTTACGTAAACGTATTTGTTCGATGTAAGTTTATCGACGAGATTAAAAGATAATATCAAATGATTGAATTATCAGATACATTGAATTATGATTACGAGTCTCTGTTATGAGGTCCACTTTGAATTAGAAAACCTTTACTTTTAACGGTATACGGAATATTTGGAAAAGTGATTACATGTAAGAACAAAAGTGTTATTATTGAGGATTAGACAAAAGTTAGTGGAGAATTGAATTTCATAATACTCGATTGATCATATAGAAGGAATAATTGGAATAAGATTCGTTGACTAGATAAACCCATTTGATATGTTATATTAAGATATATTATTTAGAAAGTTAAGGAAATTAAACTAAACATTTACGCATAAAAGAATGAAATCAAGAATTAAGTTTTAAAGCATAAACGTTATAGGATTTTCAATTATGTAAATGATCTTAAATTATATAATTAGTTTTGAAAGGATAACTAGTATGTTATTAGATAAATATTTCAAAAATATGTATAAGATTAGAAAATTTAATTTAAATTAGGCATAAAACGTTTTGATTTTAAACTAATATTAATAAATAGGCTTTAATAAATAACAAGATTATGAATTATAAAAGGAAATGATCAAAACACTCAAAAGATTAAGTTACACTTTGAGTGTGTTTGTTTTTAATTAATTTAAGTCTAGTTACTAATAAAGGTACATGTCACAAAACGTTTAATTTAAAATAAAATATTTTGACAAACAACGGGACTTTGATTTATGGAAGTAAATGACCACAACACTCAATTTTATAAGTTATATTTTTATAAAGGTAATTTATTGATGAGTAAGTCTAATTTTTGTAAAAGGTACACGTCGCGTAACGTAAAAGGCTAGTTTTCTAAATGTACGAAAGTGCGCCCGAAAAACCGAAAGTGGTACATGAGTCGTGAGACCACGACCGTGTCATTTTTGTAAAAATTATATTTTTACCATCAACGTAAATATAATATAATATATAAGTAATTATATAAATTAAATATAATAAATATATAATAAAAATAAAAATAAAATGATACATGTTCATTCACGTGAAGATTGGGCACTATTTACACGTTTTATTTTTTTTTAATTATATTATTATATATTAAAATGGTGTAGTAGGTAAGGCCACAATTCATTTAAATCAAACGAAATCCAGTTTTGTGATTCATTTTTCTTCTGCACTCCGTAAACACACACACATACATATAAATTTTAAATATTAATATTATTAACCTTATTATTATTTGATATTAGGGAGCGAAAATATTAGTATTATACATAAAATATTACGACAAGGTCATGAGTGGGTCATTTCAAGACAAGTTTTATGAGTAGGATAGGGCTAAGGAAATTATGAGTTATGGCTATGGAGATGATGGGTATTGTTCATGGGTATGCTTGTGAGGTTAAACTAGTGTTTGTCATCTTCGTTGCGTCTACGTACCTTTCCTACAATATTGAACCTCAATATTGATACGTGAGCACTCATAACTTAACTTTTATTTACTAATAGTGTATCCCTGACTAGTGCTCGAGATTATAGGATTGTGCATGCTTGTATATTTGATATTGCCCTTAGATAGGTTATGTTGAATCTTAAAGGTTGTTATACTAGGAATGAAATAAGGTATAAGATATGCATGTCATTGGAAAGCTAAAGAAAAATTAATAACTTTACCTTTAGGTGCCAAAGGGATCTGATGGACGGATTAGAAGTTATAGCTAATTGAAATTTCGTAAAAATGATTATTATTATCGTCGTTAATATCGTTGTTCTAATTTTTATCTAATTGTTAATATTATTATTAATATTATAATTATTATTATTAACATCATTATCATTATCATTATCATTATTATTATTATTATTATTATTATTATTATTATTATTATTATTATTATTATTATTATTATTATTATTATTATTATTATCTTTATTATTATTATTATTATTATTATTATTACTATCAATAAAAGTATTATCATTAAGAATTGTTATTATAAAATATCATTATTATTATCTTTTTAAATGAAAATTATTACTTTAAAGTTAATATTAAAAAGTATCGTAAATATTAAAGATATCATAATTACAATTATCATTTTACCATAATATCATTTTTAGTAAATATAAATGTTGATTTTTATTAATAAAATAGTAATAATTATTATTACAAAATAACACGACTGTTACTTATTATTATTATCAATACTAGTTTATCAAATAAAAACGTAATACAATGTATATAATTACCTCAATAGAATCTATCACAATATTTTTATGATATTAAATGCACTTTATAAATTTTATTACTTAAGATATGTAAAAGTATATTTTAATATAAAATTGGATCTATTAATAAATGAATTATATTATTTACTCTATTAAATCTTTTAAAATATTTTTAAAAATATAAAACGACGATATTTAAAATCATATAATAATCATTTTTAATGGAAATCATTTTGAGTCAAACTAATTTTTGTCAACCTTTGTATATTAGACTCGAGCATTAGGATTGTGGTGCACTATGACTTAACTTAATGTATTAGACAAATATTGACAAATACATAATTATATATAAATAATTTAGGTTCGTGAATCCAAGGCCAACCTTACACTTGTTCAATGATGTTATATGTATTTTTACTACAAAATACAGTATGGTGAGTTTCATTTGCCTTTTTACCCTTTATATTTTTTTGGGCTGAGAATACATGCGCAACTTTTATAACTGTTTTACGAAATAGACACAAGTGATTGAAACTACATTCTATGGGTGAATGATCGAAATCGAATATGCCCCTTTTTAGTCTGGTAATCTAAGAATTAGGGAACAGACACCCTAATTGACGTGAAATCCTAAATATAGATCTATTGGGCCTAACAAACCCCATCCAAAGTACCGGATGCTTTAGTACTTCGAAATTTATATCATGTCCGAAGGAGGATCCCGGAATGATAGGGGATATTCTTATATGCATATTGTTAATGTCGGTTACCAGGTGTTCACCATATGAATGATTATTTTTGTCTCTATGCATGGGACGTATATTTATGAGAACTGGAAATGAAATTCTTGTGGTCTATTAAAATGATGGAAATAAATGATTATGATAAAATAATGAACTCACCAACCTTTTGGTTGACATTTAAAGCATGTTTATTCTCAGGTGTTAAAGAAATCTTCCGCTGTGCATTTGCTCATTTTAAAGATGTTACTTGGAGTCTTTCATAGCATATTTCGAAGAACGTTGCATTTGAGTCATTGAGTTCATCAAAGATTATTATTAAATCAATTTATAGTTGGATAGTGGATATTATGAAATGGTATGCATGCCTGTCAATTTTCGATGTAAAGAAAGATTGTCTTTTAAAAACGAATGCAATGTTTGTAAAATGTATCATATAGAGGTCAAATACCTCGCAATGTAATCAACTATTGTGAATCGTTTATAATGTATATGAACGGGTCCTTTCAGTTGGTATCAGAGCGGTGGTCTTAGCGAACCAGGTCTGCATTAGTGTGTCTAACTGATAAGTCGTTAGGATACATTAGTGAGTCTGGACTTCGACCGTGTCTGCATGTCAAAAGTTTTGCTTATCATTTTGTGTCGAAAATCATCTACTTATCATCTGTAGGAAATTACCTGCTTATCATCCTTAAGTCTAAACGCGCTTTCTTGCATTTATGGCATAATAGTGTATAGACGAAATATTATCCTGGCATATCTGTTACTGTGAACTTTGACTGACATTTTTCAAAGATTCCTCCGTAATTTATGGGATTTTGGTAATATATATACATATGTAAATTATGTATTGAAGAGTACCAAATCTAACTTCTACAATCTATTCCATACCAAAAATTCATTTCCCCAACTATACGAGATGGATTCCGCATCTAGTTCGAATTCCTCCGATTCTGACAGTTATGCCGACATGGATTTCCATTCGGGCTCCGAAGGCAGCATCACCGGAATGGATCAACCAATCTCCCATCATCTATTCTGGATGAATTGGGGATGGGTACGTAATATACTAAATCATTGGAGACAAGAAGAAGGTGATCCCTTCCATCCACCAAATTGCCCTCTTGGCGATGAACCTGAAGCACTTACCGGCGAACCTGTTCGAGAAACCATTTTTTCTCTCATTTCTAGAGTATCTGGTCTCGACTACATAATATCCCATATTTCCGATCTTGTTCATTCGCTCACTCCAACCACTAATCATCCCGGTGTACTAGCAGAAGTTAACGAGCTTCGCGCTCGGGTGGTGGCTTTGGAGAATACGGTGCGAAGATTACAAACACCATCAGCAGCACCAGCAGCGTAACCAGTACCGCCAGTAACATCCACATCGCAAGAATGAAAGTGTTTGTAGGTGTTTTTGGTCGTTGGTGTATGGATTAGATATAAAGGATATGTAATTTTGTTTTCATGTAAATAAGTCATGAATGATTACTCATATTTTTGTAATTTTATGAGATATTTCATGCTAGTTGCTAAATGATGGTTCCCACATGTGTTAGGTGACTCACATGGGCTACTAAGAGCTGATCATTGGAGTGTATATACAAATAGTACATACATCTAAAAGCTGTGTATTGTACGAGTACGAATACGGGTGCATACGAGTAGAATTGTTGATGAAACTGAACGAGGATGTAATTGTAAGCATTTTTGTTAAGTAGAAGTATTTTGATAAGTGTCTTGAAGTCTTTCAAAAGTGTATGAATACATATTAAAACACTACATGTATATACATTTTAACTGAGTCGTTAAGTCATCGTTAGTCGTTACATGTAAATGTTGTTTTGAAACCTTTAGGTTAACGATCTTGTTAAATGTTGTTAACCCATTGTTTATTATATCAAAAGAGATTTTAAATTATTATATTATCATGATATTATGATGTACGAATATCTATTAATATGATATATATACATTAAATGTCGTTACAACGATATTCGTTACATATATGTCTCGTTTCAAAATCATTAAGTTAGTAGTCTTGTTTTTACATATGTAGTTCATTGTTAATATACTTAATGATATGTTTACTTATCATAATATCATGGTAACTATATATATAACCATATATATGTCATCATATAGTTTTTACAAGTTTTAACTTTCGTGAATCACCGGTCAACTTGGGTGGTCAATTGTCTATATGAAACCTATTTCAATTAATCAAGTCTTTACAAGTTTGATTGCTTAACATGTTGGAAAAACTTAATCATGTAAATAAAAATTTCATTTAATATATATATAAACATGGAAAAGTTCGGGTCACTACAGTACCTACCCGTTAAATAAATTTCGTCCCGAAATTTTAAGCAGTTGGAGGTGTTGACGTATCTTCTAGAAATAAATGCGGGTATTTCTTCTTCATCTGATCTTCTCGTTCCCAGGTGAACTCCGGTCCTCTACGAGCATTCCATCGAACCTTAACAATTGGTATCTTGTTTTGCTTAAGTCTTTTAACCTCATGATCCATTATTTCGACGGGTTCTTCGATGAATTGAAGTTTTTCGTTGATTTGGATTTCATCTAATGGAATAGTGAGATCTTCTTTAGCAAAACATTTCTTCAAATTCGAGACGTGGAAAGTGTTATGTACAGCCGCGAGTTGTTGAGGTAACTCAAGTCGGGAAGCTACTGGTCCGACACGATCAATAATCTTGAATGGTCCAATATACCTTGGATTTAATTTCCCTCGTTTACCAAATCGAACAACGCCTTTCCAAGGTGAAACTTTAAGCATGACCATCTCTCCAATTTTAAATTCTATATCTTTTCTTTTAATGTCAGCGTAGCTGTTTTGTCGACTTTGGGCGGTTTTCAACCGTTGTTGAATTTGGATGATCTTCTCGGTAGTTTCTTGTATTATCTCCGGACTCGTAATCTGTCTATCCCCCACTTCACTCCAACAAATCGGAGACCTGCACTTTCTACCATAAAGTGCTTCAAACGGCGCCATCTCAATGCTTGAATGGTAGCTGTTGTTGTAGGAAAATTCTGCTAACGGTAGATGTCGATCCCAACTGTTTCCGAAATCAATAACACATGCTCGTAGCATGTCTTCAAGCGTTTGTATCGTCCTTTCACTCTGCCCATCAGTTTGTGGATGATAGGCAGTACTCATGTCTAGACGAGTTCCCAATGCTTGCTGTAATGTCTGCCAGACTCTTGAAATAAATCTGCCATCCCTATTAGAGATAATAGAGATTGGTATTCCATGTCTGGAGACGACTTCCTTCAAATACAGTCGTGCTAACTTCTCCATCTTGTCATCTTCTCTTATTGGCAGGAAGTGTGCTGATTTGGTGAGACGGTCAACTATTACCCAAATAGTATCAAAACCACTTGCAGTCCTTGGCAATTTAGTGATGAAATCCATGGTAATGTTTTCCCATTTCCATTCCGGGATTTCGGGTTGTTGAAGTAGACCTGATGGTTTCTGATGCGCAGCTTTAACCTTAGAACACGTCAAACATTCTCCTACGTATTTAGCAACATCGGATTTCATATCCGGCCACCAAAAATGTTTCTTGAGATCCTTGTACATCTTCCCCATTCTAGGATGTATTGAATATCTGGTTTTATGAGCTTCTTTAAGTACCATTTCTCTCATATCTCCAAATTTTGGTACCCAAATCCTTTCAGCCCTATACCGAGTTCCGTCTCCCTGAATATTAAGATGCTTCTCCGATCCTTTGGGTATTTCATCCTTTAAATTTCCCTCTTTTAAAACTCCTTGTTGCACCTCCTTTATTTGAGTAGTAAGGTTAGTGTGAATCATTATATTCATAGATTTTACTCGAATGGGTTCTCTGTCCTTTCTGCTCAAGGCGTCGGCTACCACATTTGCCTTCCCCGGGTGGTAACGAATCTCAAAGTCGTAATCATTCAACAATTCAATCCACCTACGCTGCCTCATATTCAGTTGTTTCTGATTAAATATGTGTTGAAGACTTTTGTGGTCGGTATATATAATACTTTTAACCCCATATAAGTAGTGCCTCTAAGTCTTTAATGCAAAAACAACCGCGCGTAATTCCAAATCACGCGTCGTATAATTTTGCTCGTGAATCTTCAATTGTCTAGACGCATAAGCAATCACCTTCGTCCGTTGTATTAATACACAACCGAGACCTTGCTTCACATTGGCCTCTTCAGCCGTCTGTTCTTTAATTCTTTCCTCAATCTGGTTCACTAGTTTGTGAGCCATTCTACATGCCTGTTGTATGGAGGCGGGCTCGTGTGAACTTATATCTTCTTGGATTCTTTCTAGTAATCCTTTCACAAACGCGTCGATCTTCTCTTCCTCATCTTCGAACGCTCCCGGACACAATAGGCACAATTCTGTGAATCGTCTTTCGTACGTGGTAATATCAAATCCTTGGGTTCGTAACCCTCTAAGTTCTGTCTTGAGCTTATTGACCTCGGTTCTGGGACGGTACTTCTCGTTCATCAAGTGCTTGAATGCTGACCACGGTAGTGCGTACGCATCATCTTGTCCCACTTGCTCTAGATAGGTATTCCACCATGTTAACGCAGAACCTGTGAAGGTATGCGTAGCGTACTTCACTTTGTCCTCTTCAGTACACTTACTTATGGCAAACACCGATTTGACCTTCTCGGTCCACCGTTTCAATCCGATCGGTCCTTCGGTTCCATCAAATTCCGAAGGTTTGCAGGCAGTGAATTCTTTGTAGGTGCATCCTACACGATTTTCTGTACTGCTAGATCCAAGGTTATTATTGGTATGTAGCGCAGCCTGTACTGCGGCTATGTTTGAAGCTAGAAAAGTACGGAATTCCTCTTCATTCATATTCACGGTGTGTCGAGTAGTCGGTGCCATTTCCTTCAAAATAGTCAAATAGAACAACTTAATCATACAGAATATTAAGAGTAGTTAATAGTATTTCGTAGCATAATATGAACTCATTTATAAAAGCTTTTTCTTCATATTAGCGTTTTAAAAGTTTAAATTCGGGTAGTACCTACCCGTTAAGTTCATACTTAGTAGCTAATATACAATTCAACTACTACAATTCTGTATGAAAAACTGATTATAATAATATTACGCGTTCAAACTTTTATACAATATTTTACAAACTTACAATACCGCTTATTTTACATAAAGCATGAAATATAACACACAATAACTTTGATACAAGATAGTTGTGAAGATAATTCTAACTAGTACACAAGTCGTTCAGCAAAGGCAATTAAGACACGTAATTCATACGTCCAGAAACAAGTCATGCATTCTAGTTTTACTAGGACTACTTCCCATCCTTGGTCTTGAGGAACATAACCATTATGGCCGTTGATAAGACAGCGTGTTGTAATGTCGTCAAAGGGACGAGGGTTACGTAATGACCAACAGTCTCGTAATAACCTAAAAACCTCATTTCTTACCCCAATTACCGACTCCGTCACTTGTGGGAACGTTTTGTTTAATAGTTGTAGCCCGATGTTCTTTTTCTCACTTTGGTGAGAAGCGAATATTACTAACCCGTAAGCATAGCATGCTTCTTTATGTTGCATGTTAGCCGCTTTTTTTCTAAATCACGAAGTCCTATATTCGAATACACTGAGTCAAAATAATTTCTTAACCCATTGCGTAAAATAGCATTTGGGTTCCCCGCAATATATGCGTCAAAGTAAACACATCGTAACTTATGGGTTTCCCAATGTGATATCCCCCATCTTTCAAACGAAAGTCTCTTATAAACCAAGACATTCTTAGAACGTTCTTCGAATGTCTTACAAAATGATTTCGCCGTAAATAGTTGTGCCGAAGAATTCTGACCGACTCTAGACAAGATTTCATCAATCATGTCTCCGGGTAGGTCTCTTAAAATATTGGGTTGTCTATCCATTTTGTGTTTTTATACTGTAAAATAGACAAGAGTTAGATTCATAAAAAAAATACTTATTAATACAAGCAATTTTTACATATATCATAAAGCATAAGCACACTATATTACATATATTACACCACACGAATACAATTATCTTATTCCGACTCGCTCGTTTCTTCTTCTTCAGTTTTGGTTCGTTTTGCCAAGTTTCTAGGGATATATGATGTTCCCCTAATACGAGCTGTCGTTTTCCACAACGGTTTAGAAAAACCTGGTGGTTTAGAGGTTCCCGGGTCATTGTTACAACTTAAGGACTTCGGGGGTTGACGATATATATAAAGTTCATCGAGGTTCGAATTAGATTTCTCTATTTTTATGCCCTTTCCCTTATTATTTTCTTTTGCCTTTTTTAAATTCAGTTGGGGTAATTTCTATAACATCATCGGAATTCTCGTCGGAATCCGATTCATCAGAGAATTGGTAATCCTCCCAATATTTTGCTTCCTTGGCGGAAACACCATTGACCATAATTAACCTTGGTCGGTTGGTTGAGGATTTTCTTTTACTTAACCGTTTTATTATTTCCCCCATCGGTTCTATTTCCTCCTCCGGTTCCTCCTCTTCCGGTTCTGATTCTTCTTCCGATTCTGATTTTTCTTCTGGTTCTTCTTCGGGAACTTGTGAATCAGTCCAATATATATTCAACTCTTTGTTATTATTAGGTGAGTCAATGGGATTTGTGCTAGAGGTAGACATCTATCACACAATATCAAACATGTTAAGAGATTAATATATCACATAATATATACATGTTAATAATATATAGTTTCCAACAAAAATGTTAAGTAATCATTTTTAAAGAAAACACGGTCGAAGTCCAGACTCACTAATGCATCCTAACAAACTCGATAAGATACACTAATGCAAATTTTCTGGTTCTCTAAGACCAACGCTCTAATACCAACTGAAATGTCCCGTTCTTATTGATTAAAAACGTTCCATATTAATTGATTTCGTTGCGAGGTTTTGACCTCTATATGAGACGTTTTTCAAAGACTGCATTCATTTTAAAACAAACCATAACCTTTATTTCATCAATAAAGGTTTAAAAAGCTTTACGTAGATTATCAAATAATGATAATCTAAAATATCCTGTTTACACACGACCATTACATAATGGTTTACAATACAAATATGTTACAACGAAATAATTTTCTTGAAAGCAGTTTTTACACAATATCATATAAGCATGGACTCCAAATCTCATCCTTATTTAAGTATGCGACAGCAGAAGCTCTTAATAATCAACTGAGAATAAACTTGCTTAAAACGTCAACAAAAATGTTGGTGAGTTATAGGTTTAACCTATATATATCAAATCGTAACAATAGACCACAAGATTTCATATTTCAATACACATCCCATACATAGAGATAAAAATCATTCATATGGTGAACACCTGGTAACCAACATTAACAAGATGCATATATAAGAATATCCCCATCATTCCGGGATCCTCCTTCGGACAGGATATAAATTTCGAAGTACTAAAGCATCCGGTACTTTGGATGGGGTTTGTTAGGCCCAATAGATCTATCTTTAGGATTCGTGTCAATTAGGTTGTCTGTTCCCTAATTCTTAGATTACCAGACTTAATAAAAAGGGGCATATTCGATTTCGATAATTCAACCATAGAATGTAGTTTCACATACTTGTGTCTATTTTGTAAATCATTTATAATACCTGCATGTATTCTCATCCCAAAAATATTAGATTTTAAAAGTGGGACTATAACTCACTTTCACAAATTTTTACTTCGTCGGGAAGTAAGACTTGGCCACTGGTTGATTCACGAACCTATAACAATATATACATATATATCAAATATGTTCAAAATATATTTACAACACTTTTAATACATTTTGATGTTTTAAGTTTATTAAGTCAGCTGTCCTCGTTAGTAACCTACAACTAGTTGTCCACAGTTAGATGTACAGAAATAAATCGATAAATATTATCTTGAATCAATCCACGACCCAGTGTATACGTATCTCAGTATTGATCACAACTCAAACTATATATATTTTGGAATCAACCTCAACCCTGTATAGCTAACTCCAACATTCACATATAGAGTGTCTATGGTTGTTCCGAAATATATATAGATGTGTCGACATGATAGGTCAAAACATTTTATACGTGTCTATGGTATCTCAAGATTACATAATATACAATACAAGTTGATTAAGTTATGGTTGGAATAGATTTGTTACCAATTTTCACGTAGCTAAAATGAGAAAAATTATCCAATCTTGTTTTACCCATAACTTCTTCATTTTAAATCCGTTTTGAGTGAATAAAATTGCTATGGTTTCATATTGAACTCTATTTTATGAATCTAAACAGAAAAAGTATAGGTTTATAGTCGTAAAAATAAGTTACAAGTCATTTTTGTAAAGGTAGTCATTTCAGTCGAAAGAACGACGTCTAGATGACCATTTTAGAAAACATACTTCCACTTTGAGTTTAACCATGATTTTTGGATATAGTTTCATGTTCATAATAAAAATCATTTTCCCAGTATAACAACTTTTAAATCAAAGTTTATCATAGTTTTTAATTAACTAACCCAAAACAGCCCGCGGTGTTACTATGACGGCGTAAATCCGGTTTTACGGTGTTTTTCGTGTTTCCAGGTTTTAAATCATTAAGTTAGCATATCATATAGATATAGAAAATGTGTTTAGTTGATTTTAAAAGTCAAGTTAGAAGGATTAACTTTTATTTGCGAACAAATTTAGAATTAACTAAACTATGTTCTAGTGATTACAAGTTTAAACCTTCGAATAAGATAGCTTTATATGTATGAATAGAATGATATTATGAACATCATTACTACCTCAAGTTCCTTGGATAAACCTACTGGAAATGAGAAAAATAGATCTAGCTTCAAAGGATCCTTGGATGGCTTGAAAGTTCTTGAAGCAGAATCATGACACGGACACAATTTCAAGTAAGATTTCCACTCGAAATAAGATTGTTATAGTTATAGAAATTGAATTAAAGTTTAAATATGATTATTACCTTGTATTAGAAAGATAACCTACTGTAAGTAACAAAAGTTTCTTGATCTTGGATGATTACTTGGAATGGATTTAGAAAACTTGGAAGTAAACTTGCAATCTTGGAAGTATTCTTGATTTTATGAAACTAGAACTTTTGGAATTTATGAAGAACACTTAGAACTTGAAGATAGAACTTTTTTTTTAGGACAGCGAAATTGGGATCACCCGAGGGGGACTAAATCACCCGTTGCGATCATCTCCCGTTTCAACTATGTCGATGCAATAACCCCGCCCCCATCGCTGCCCGGGAGGAAACCTTGAAACCGATCCAAGGGCACGGCCAAGTAAAACCCCCATCCCTTTACCCTACTTAGGGGTGCCCCTGGTGATTCCGGATGGGCAGGATAGAGTTGCATTTACATTTAAATAATTGTTGTAGCCGGGTGGAGTCGAACTCCTGACCTCAAGTGTATTAGAGGCAGGCCACTACCACTCAACCACAACTGTAACCCCACTTGAAGATAGAACTTGAGAGAGATCAATTAGATGAACAAAATTGAAGAATGAAAGTGTTTGTAGGTGTTTTTGGTCGTTGGTGTATGGATTAGATATAAAGGATATGTAATTTTGTTTTCATGTAAATAAGTCATGAATGATTACTCATATTTTTGTAATTTTATGAGATATTTTATGCTAGTTGCCAAATGATGGTTCCCACATGTGTTAGGTGACTCACATGGGCTACTAAGAGCTGATCATTGGAGTGTATATACCAATAGTACATACATCTAAAAGCTGTGTATTGTACGAGTACGAATACGGGTGCATACGAGTAGAATTGTTGATGAAACTGAACGAGGATGTAATTGTAAGCATTTTTGTTAAGTAGAAGTATTTTGATAAGTTTCTTGAAGTCTTTCAAAAGTGTATGAATACATATTAAAACACTACATGTATATACATTTTAACTGAGTCGTTAAGTCATCGTTAGTCGTTACATGTAAATGTTGTTAACCCATTGTTTATTATATCAAAAGAGATTTTAAATTATTATATTATCATGATATTATGATGTACGAATATCTCTTAATATGATATATATACATTAAATGTCGTTACAACGATAATCGTTACATATATGTCTCGTTTCATAATCATTAAGTTAGTAGTCTTGTTTTTACATATGTAGTTCATTGTTAATATACTTAATGATATGTTTACTTATCATAATATCATGTTAACTATATATATAACCATATATATGTCATCATATAGTTTTTACAAGTTTTAACGTTCGTGAATTACCGGTCAACTTGGGTGGTCAATTGTCTATATGAAACCTATTTCAATTAATCAAGTCTTAACAAGTTTGATTGCTTAACATGTTGGAAACACTTAATCATGTAAATAACAATTTCATTTAATATATATATAAACATGGAAAAGTTCGGGTCACTACAGTACCTACCCGTTAAATAAATTTCGTCCCGAAATTTTAAGCAGTTGGAGGTGTTGACGTATCTTCTGGAAATAAATGCGGGTATTTCTTCTTCATCTGATCTTCTCGTTCTTAGGTGAACTCGGGTCCTCTACGAGCATTCCATCGAACATTAACAATTGGTATCTTGTTTTGCTTAAGTCTTTTAACCTCACGATCCATTATTTTGACGGGTTCTTCGATGAATTGAAGTTTTTCCTTGATTTGGATTTCATCTAATGGAATAGTGAGATCTTCTTTAGCAAAACATTTCTTCAAATTCGAGACGTGGAAAGTGTTATGTACAGCCGCGAGTTGTTGAGGTAACTCAAGTCGGTAAGCTACTTGTCTGACACGATCAATAATCTTGAATGGTCCAATATACCTTGGATTTAATTTCCCTCGTTTACCAAATCGAACAACGCCTTTCCAAGGTGAAACTTTAAGCATGACCATCTCTCCAATTTCAAATTCTATATCTTTTCTTTTAATGTCAGCGTAGCTCTTTTATCGACTTCGGGCGGTTTTCAACCGTTGTTGAATTTGGATGATCTTCTCGGTAGTTTCTTGTATTATCTCCGGACCCGTAATCTGTCTATCCCCCACTTCACTCCAACAAATTGGAGACCTGCACTTTCTACCATAAAGTACTTCAAACGGCGCCATCTCAATGCTTGAATGGTAGCTGTTGTTGTAGGACGCGAGAAGAGGACCAGAGTTCACGTGGGAGAGTGAAGACCAGATGAGACTGAAATACCCGCAACTGTTTCCCGAGGAAACTACTTCAGCGGACGATCACTAAAATTTTGGGATGAAATTTTTAATAACAGGTGGGTAATGTAACAACCCTGCTTTTTCTGTTACTTCCGTTAACCTTCCGTTAGTTTATTTAACGGCGATTATTTGATGTTTATGTGTTTATGAGTAATAAATGCGTACTTGATCCTTGGAGGGTTACAATAATTAATATGGGTTGATATTAATTCGAATAAATATTTCAGATAAAGAAATACGATAAAAATGATACAGTTTTGATAACTGCTTTTTGAACAACGAAACGCTCGGGTTTATTTTAATAATTAAATTTATTGGATTTTTAATAAATTAACGTTTGGTTGCGTTTAACGATCGGTTTATCGTTCCGGGCCTTCGGTACGACTAAACGGCACTTGAAACGAGCCACGAATACACGGTATTGCAAAACACGAGCCCGGGGATACCCCAATTGGGCCAATAGGCCGACCCCTCCCCCACTCCCCTTATTTTTCTTATTTTGGGCTTATTTGTTACTAGTGGGTGTGTTAAGGCCTAGTTTAAATTACTGTAACCTAATTACATTACCACATAACCCTCACAAACACAAAAGGCAGTCGACTTCTTTCTTCCTCCTCCCTCTTCCAGTCCGTCAACCACCATCACCCATACCACCATCAATTTTTAATCTTTTGCTCTAGCCTTGAACAAGAAAAGTGTAATTCACATCGTCCTCTACGCGTTGGTGTATTTAATTTCACGATCTAAGGTATAATTAGCTAAACCCTAATCTTAAAAATATGTTTTTCAAGGATGTTTCATAGTTATGTTGTCAATTGCTCAAGTCTATACGCGTACATGTTAATTGTTATCATTAAATTGATCGTTTGATGCGTTAGGGTTAAGAACCGAATTTATTATAGCATGATCATTAAATTTAAGTTTTTCAAATGAATGATATTATTTTATATTCAGATTCCTTGTGAAAAACTATTGAGTTTAGGCTTTGGATTCGCTTGATTTCGTTTCCGGATGATCAAGTTATGTCCATTTGAATTAACGTTGTGTTTTTGTTGTGTAATCAGAAATCTGGGTTTGATAGACCGCGAATTGGCATGTGAAACTTATACCACTGAAAATATAATTTAAAACCACTCAAGTTACACTAGGATATCATGTCGTTTGCTTATGTATAACTCGAGATATGCTTGAATTAGTGTAAAAGTCAATATATACAGCACTTGCATGAAAATAGCCTTGTATGATAAAATGTTTTGAGTTCTGTGTTAAAAGCTCTGTGTATTTGAAATTTACATAAAAATTTCTTCACTTTTCATGTAGATATCATAGGCTAATTGTATCTAGATCTTCGGATAATCGCATGCGAAAGTGACTAGCTAAACTAGAATCGAATCTGCAAATTGTTCTCTGTTTTATACTTTGTGGTTTGTGTTTATTGAATTAGCTAGTATGCTTCTGTAAAATGAATCTTATTATGATATGTGACTTATGTTTAGTTAATATCAATCTCTGAAACCTTATACATTGGGCACAATAGGGCCACACATTATGTAAATTCTGATTTGAGCTGAAAACTGAACATTTAACTTGCATGAATAAACTGTACAAATTGGCTAAACAAAAATTGCTTGATTTTTTATATGTGTTAGTTTGACTTGTCCTTGAACTATGGCCACTGGTATTATATCAATTACATGTTCCTAACTCCGGTTATAGCCAAAACGAAATCCGTGCGGGTCAGAAACTGACTTGGCAAACTACAAATGTACCCCTTCTGATTTTTGAATTTTAGTTATCGTATGAGACCCTGGCCAGACTTTTTGGAATCTATTTTGAGAGATTTATGATTTAGAGTTTTCCATGTTTGTATGTATTTTGTACTATGAGATAATGTGCTAAGTATGCTACGTGTTCATGAACTTTGTGCACAACGATAAACTGAAATTGTGAAATTGACCATTTATGACCTAAAACGTGTTGTTTGACTTAGGTTTGACATGTTGACCAACATTTGACATGAACCTACTAATGTTGACTTTAGTTGAATACTTTGACCAAGTTTGACTTTCGGTTAGACTTCGGTTGACTTTGTTTGACTTGCATGATATAGTTGATTTTTACTTGGAAATGCATCGAGTCGAGCAATAAGACAACTTATACTATGAAACCACACTTAATTAAGATACATATATTGACCAACCTAAATACGTATACTTTGGTTGCATTACTCAGCTGTAAACCGTACAAGTTTTTGTCTTTTCAATCCGAGCTTTATTCAAAGGTGAGTCTACAATCCCGCTTTTTACATGTTTTCGGGGAAGAGAATACACTCTGTTATACTTACATTATCAAATGCTTTTGTATTGACACGAGTACTATATATATGCATATTGAGTTTGATCAAAAATCCCTTAACTTGAATACTTTTATTACCATCGGTGTAAGTACAATTTAGATGGACGGATCCGTTAGGTTGACAACCTCACCCTACAATATTAACTGTGGTGCATTTACTTTGAACATTAGATACGCTCGATCAAGTGTATAACATTTTACGAGGTAAAGGCGGGTATAGTGGTTTATGTACTCGTGTCATTGCTAGTATTCAGGTGCTCAGATTAAGCAAACGTTTTGCAACTTGGGGTTGTACTTGTAAAATTTTGTGGTCAAGGAAACTTAAACTATTTTTTTCTGATAACTGTTTTTCAGATACTGTTACAATACTTTAAACCTGTAGATTCACCAACATTATTTGTTTACCTATTTTTGCTTGTTTTTATTCTCAGGTCCTTAAGAGGTAGACTTCCACTGTGTTTGCTGCATGTCTGGCCGTGGAATCAGCATACTTTTAAAGAACATTATTTACTTTCACATTTAAAACTTTTACAACTGTTTAAATACTGTTGGCTTGTGGTTACGATCACAACAGTGTTTCTATTTTGGGATTATTGATTTATGTTTTTGAATGTCAACTTTTAAAAAATTAAATGCGATTGCTATAAACGTCTCATATAGAGGGCGTAACTGTTAAATGTGGGACCTGGATTAACACGCCGTTAGATGGAAATTTGGCGGGGTGTTAAAGATTAATTTTCTAAATAGTATTTCAGCCCCGAGGACTCAATCGATCATGGCCATTGCTACTACTGTCGCTGCTAAGACAGTATCACCGTTGTTGAATGCGGTTCGTTTCATGCTGAGAAACTGGAAAAGTTCACTTTTGTAAACTTTAAACGTTGGCAGTAAAAGATGTTCTTTTAGCTGATCATGTTGAACCTTGCGAGGTTCTTGTCTGAACCTTACGTGGTTCTTGACTGGACCTTGTAGGTTCTTGACTGAAACTACTCCTAAGTTTTTGAAATGGAACATGATGCTTGTATTGTAAGTGCGGTTCAGGTTTGGAATCATTCGGATTCCTTATGCCACAACTATGTCTTGAATTGCATAGTTAGATCGTTCTAAACGTGTAATTGAACAGTTTTGGACCGTTTCTGGACTGTTCTCGAACATGGTTATAGAGCGTCCGAAACGTTTCTGGACTGTTTCCAGACTGCATTCGAAACTGGTTATGGACTGTCTTTGGGACGGTATTGGGACAGTTTTAGACTGTTATTAAACCGGATTTAAGCTTGTCTGTTTAACATTTCGGCCAATACATGTTTGGTTTAACCGGTTTTGTTGAAATAGTTTAGTTTAATAATTTAGGAGAAACTTTTTGATTTTAACATGTTTGGTTTAACATGTTTTGGTTGAAACACGACCAACTTAGCATGTTGGTTGAAACCTGATTGGTTTAACGTGTTATGTTTGTTTGGGTTGAAACTTATATGGTTTAACCTGCTTGGTTTAATGGTATAGCTTGAAACCTACTTGATTTAACGTCGTTGTGATCATTGGAACTATCGTATTAGTTCAGTTGATGGTCACCAATGAGAATGACTAAGTGGTCATTTCTGGTGGTTGAAATCTTATTTGGTTTAACCTAGTTATGATTATTGGAACTGTTGTTTTAGTTCAGTCGATGATGACGAGTGAGAATGACTTGGTAGTCATTTTGATTGTATCAGTTATCATTCGAATGAGATGATGATAATCATGGATGGAATTGACATATCCCATCATTAAATTGAAAAGGACGATGTCGATGTTTGAGGCTTCTTTTTATAGCGTGTCATGAAATTATTTTGTACCGCTAAATTATAGTTGAGTACAAAAACTTGAAATAAAATAGTTTTGGTTGGTTCATTTGAGAAATAAACCTTCTACATTTCAAAAAAGAGTTTTAATCAATTAAATAGTGTTCTCTCTTTATATATTTAACGAAGTGGTAGAAAAAAGGATATGAATTGTACTGCCTTTAATATGGGTCATGACAATACTTGGAAAGAACTTAGCTATGTCATTAAATGACACAAGTTATATTTGAATACATTTAGTAAGATGTGATTCCGAGACACATGCTAATGCGAACATAATTGTAACGACCCGAAAATTTCCGACCAAATTTAAACTCTAATCTCTATATGGTTCCGACACGATAAGCAAAAACCCTAAAGTTGACCCGCACTTTTTCGATCGTTCTATACTTATAAGATTAATATTTACATAAATTAAACCTTACCAACATGATAAGCAATCCAAATTGTTGAGACTTATGTTTTCGAAAAGAGTTTTACACAACGTTTGACCGTCTAGTTTGACCGATGATATCACGAACTATACAATATATGATAATTATACGTTTGTGTATATATATGTATATATACATATTTAACATGATCTAAGAATGTTTTAATATCTCATTTTGTATTAATAACAATAAGTTATAAGTATATTTTGAAACTACTAACTTAAGTTTTCAAAACGATAACCATACGTAACGTTATTTGACTTAAATACTTATGACCTATAATGTTTATACATATATCGTATAAGTAATGTATTTAATCACTTTTAAAGACTTAAATACATAAAACAATATAAGTATATTTACAAAAGATAGCTATATTTGAATCCTCGTTCCGTTTTCTCAAAGATTTCTATACGTATACATAGGGTATATGTACCCGTATCATACGCAGCTTCTAGATGTATTTACTATTGGTATATACCAATAAAAATCTGCTCCTTAGCAGCCTTAAATGATTAAGAAACATGTGGAACCAACCATTTGTCAAGTAGCATGAATTATTTAGCAAGAAAACAAAGTTAGGTATTTTTTTTCCTTTATAACCTAAAAATGTTTTTATGCATGCACACCATTTCTTCACCCCATTTTCTTATACTTACACTTCCATTTCTCTCTCAAAATACTCTTAACTTCATACTTGATCATCTCCAAGCATTTTCCCCATCATTTAGCTTCAAAAACCTTACTTAAACACCATAAGAAAACCATACAAAAACACTTCAAGAAATCCTTCCAAGAACACAAACTTACTTCCAATCTTTCATCCAATTCCATCACCCTTTTGGTTCTAGCTTTTTACTCCTCTTTTACAGAAACCTTGTCCAAGGAACTTGAGGTAGTATCTATGTTCATAACCTTATTCGATTCATATATATATATAGCTATCATATTTTGTGGTATACAATTTTAACAACAAGAACATAGTTTGAAAGTTTTCAAACTTGTTTGAAAACTAAATAGATCCTTCTAACTTAACTTTTAAAATACTTCAAGACCTGTAATATAACTTAAATATATGCTAACTTAACAAGGTATAACTTGGTTTTTCAAAGAATATCTTAAAAACTGTTTTTACGACGTCGGAGTGTAACCGGGGACTGTTTTGGGTTGGATAATTAAAAACTATCTTAAACTTTGAATTGGAGGTTTATGTTCTGGAAAAATGATTTTTACTATAAATATGTTAACACATAGAAATTTCATGATTTAATTCAAAGTATAAGTATTTTTAGAAAAATGGTCATTAAGTGTTATTTTTTTGTAACAAAAATGTTTAACTTCATAAGTTTCACTAAATTTTCACCTATGCCGTGTGATTTTGAATACAAACCAAGGTATTTTCAGTTCATAGTCTTAAAGAGGGACTCGATCCAAGGAGATGGCAAGTTGAATCAACGAAAACGGATTTGTAACGAAGAAACTATGACCGAAACAAAATTGGTTATCCTAGACTTGTTTAACTTCGGGATTAATTGGGAAAAATTAAATAAATCACATATTTCTAAGATAACATGATATTTTATATATATGTACTTATAATTCAATTTTATATGGTTCAGGATCACCCGTAAACAACACGAGAAGATTAATCATAAGATCCCATGTTTGTACGCAACACGTCATTTGACAACACCGGTACTTTATGTACGCAACACGTCATTTGACAACACCGGTACCGTGGGTCAAGATTAATCTCGACCAATACATATACGATGGGGTTTTATTTATTTCGTTGGGGGTTTTATTTATTTCATTGCGGGTATATTAAACATCTAAAAATGAACCATTAAAATTGAATTACTAACAACGAGCTGCTAACTACGGACTAAGGAATTATTCAAAGTATTAAAAGTATAACAAGTATATATATGTGACGTTTGTTTAAAAAGAAAAGGTATTGATATATTATATATGGATAGGTTCGTGATATCAACCGGAGACCAAGTCAAATTATATATATCTTCAAGACGAAAGTGAGTATATAGTCCCACTTTTAAACTCTAAATATTTCGGGATGAGAATACATGTATTTTATGTTTTACGTTATGGACACAAGTAACTGAAAAATATATTCTACGTTGAGTTGTACCACTGGCATACTTCCCTGTAGCTTGGTAACTAATATTTACAGCGGTATTGTAAACGCGAATCCTGTTGATAGATCTATCGGGCCTGACAACCCCAACCGGACTGGACGACCAGTATTCAACGGTTGCACAGTACTTCGTTTCGTGACTACACTTGGTACAGTGTAGTAAGATTTCATATTAAAGGGAATATGCGACGTGATTAATTGTTAAGTATGGTTACCAAGTGCTCAACCACTTAGAATATTTTTATTAAAATGTTTATATATGAAATCTTGTGGTCTATATTTATATCGCTGTCGACATTAAACCTATATCTCACCAACTTTATGTTGACATTTTAAAGCATGTTATTCTCAGGTATGAATTAAGTCTTCCGCTGTGCATTATCTCGTACTAAGGATACTACTTGAGGCCATTAAGGACTTATATCATAAGGCGTTGCATTCGAGTCATTGAAGTTCATAGAGACTATTATTAAGTAAATGGCGGTTTAGGTCATTTGAATATTATGAAATGTCAGGCGAATATGTCAATTATGGATGTAACTATAGATTGTCTTTTAAGAATAAATGCAACGTTTGTAAGATGTATCATATAGAGGGCAAGTACCTCGCAATGTTATCAACTATTGTAATTCGTTTGTAATCAATATGGACAACGTCCGGATGATTAGTTTCGGATCCTTTCAGTTGGTATCAGAGCGTTGGTCTTAGCGAACCAGGCCTTGCATTAGTGTGTCTAACTAGTAGTTGTTAGGATACATTAAGTGAGTCTGGACTTTGACCGTGTCTGCCTGTCAAAAGTTTTACTTATCAATCCTAGTCGGAAATCATCTACTTATCATTCTTAGGGAACTGCCTGCTTATCATTCTTAAGTCTAGACACGTCTTACTGCATTTAGTGCATCGATAGTGTATAGACAAAATTCATATCCTAGCGTATCTGTTACTATAGACATTGCCTGACGTATTTCAAAGATTCTCCGTAATTCATGGGATTTTGATATTATATATACATATGTAAATTATGTATTGAAGAGTACCAAACCCAACTCCTATAATCTATTCCAAACCAAAAATTCATTTCTCCGACCATACAAGATGGATTCTTCATCCAGCTCAAATTCCTCCGACTTCGATAGCTTCGCCGATATGGATTTCCATTCGAGCTCCGAGAACAGCGTTACCGGAATGGATCAACCAATTTCCCATCATCTATTCTGGATGAATTGGGGATGGGTTCGTAATATACTAAATTTCTGGAGGCAAGAAGAAGGTGATCCATTCCATCCACCAAATTGTCCTCTTAACGATGAACCTGAAGCACTTACCGGCGAACCTATTCGAAACACCATTTTCTCGCTCATTTCTAGAGTATCTCGTCATGATTACATACTATCCCATATTTCAAATCTTGTTCATTCGCTCGTTCCAACCGTCAATCATCCCGATATAATAGAAGAAGTCAACGAACTCCGTGCTCGGGTAGTGGTTTTGGAGAATATGGTGCGAAGGTTACAAACACCAACAGCAGCACCAGCAGCATAATCCGTACTACCATCGTCAACGCCGACAGTACCTTTATCACCCCAATCACAACCGCGCCTTAAATCTCAACATCACAATCTGTATCTCGAATATCAACATCACACGACTCAATATCTGTACTTCGAGTATGATCTTCGTTCTATATATCGTTCTACATCGATTATCTTCGCTTTACGTATCGTATGACGATTATGTAATTTCTAAAGTCTTAGAGATTATGTAACCTAGAATTAACGATAAATCAAATGAGTTTAATATCTTATTGACTCATTAAATCTATGATTATCTCTGAAGAAAATATATATGCAAGTATATTTTCATAAAGATAGTAATTAAAAATTCCTTCGTACAAACTATTAATGATGAAAATATTTTAACGGGTGGGTAGTACCCGAGGAATATTTAGAATTCACATTAATAAGTTATATTGTACATTATTGAATCTGATTCAACGGTTATCTATTATCTTACTTACAACCACCGATATTCGTATCCGCTCACCCCAGAATAACCATTTTTAATCAAATTTCATATTCGGATTTTGACCTACCAGAATCCAACAAGTGGCATAAAGAAGAAAACATTGGACAAAATAAAAAAAAAATTATTAGAAACACACGATTTAACTAATTAAAAATCTATTAAGGATTCCACGCTAACTGTTCCGGCTAACTCTGGACAATTAAAATGAATTAAAATGTTGATTGTAACATATGAAGCTAAACAATTCTTCAAGCTTGCCACTTGATTTTATCTTAAACCTCATTCGTAACTTGACGATTACAATTCGCATTCAAATCCTTTCATGATTCCTGAAAACACCTCGACCGAGAAGTTGAACCCGCCGCACCTTGCCTACGGAATGAAGATTTATACATACAGTTATACACCTGAAGAACTCTCGAACCCAAATTCATAATTTAACACATAACGTATTGAATCCTTTGCCATTTATTAGCAAGAACAACCCTACAATTCCTTTTCAAGAAGCTAATTTTGTCACAGCTCCACTTCGACTTTTCAGTGAGATTATTTCTATTATAATCATGATATTTATACCTTGTCCTTTCGCCGTCATTACCGGAAAACCTTTTATATCCCTCGACAACATCAACAGGTGCACCAGCAAATCGTTATCCTTTTGGCGAAATCAACAATCAGTATTTTGAAAATCTCGCGGAACTTCTTCCATCATATCTATAATGTCTATCCCTAAGAATTTCATAATCTGAACGTGAAGTTTCTGAAAAACACCCGGGACTATGAAATAGTTCTTGAAATGCTAACGAAGCAGCAAAAACTGTAAACGACTTTAACGGTCAAAAGTTTGATGACAAAGAATAGTAAGGTGGTAAAGCTGAAAAAAAAAAGTTTGGAACTAGAAAACGGATGAAGCAAAGTATGAAAGAGGCTGTGGATAAATCACAGGGACTGAACCTGCTCTCAAAGAATACAAACGATTCCGTACCTGCTGAAACCGTCAGTAAGAACCCTACTCTTTATTCAAAACCTTGCCCGGATGATATTTTTCATCATCATCTTATCTTAGATATTATAAGATATCTTCATATCATTCGTTATACATATTTTTCATATTTCTGGAGATATTTTTACAACTATTCCTATCTGCGATCATTTATCTCTCCGTAACATCTGCGTTACAATATAAAAGAAACTATGTTAATTTCTAAATTCTGAAACCTCCGAGATTAAAATATAAATGATTTGAAGTAGTGTTGGGAACTGATGCATGAATTAGTATAATATAATGAAACTTGGTCAACTTCATTATATTACAGTAAGTCATGTTAAGTTTCTAATGGAATGTGATGATTCACAGTACCGTCATCATGTGCCATGTTACACGGCTCTTACATTCTATCAAGTCTCCAAACATATTAGAACGTATCACCTTGATAGTTCTATTTTTCCGGAATATTCGAGTAATTTAACGAATCAAGATCGTGCCATTACAATTTCATTCTAAAACCAATTGCTAGGTTCATTCCAAATTTCCTACCTACGAATTTCAGACCATTGTTCGCTTGGCTCGAGGACAGGAAGAAGAAACGAAGGGACAAAACCTCAGAATAGAAATAGGAACATAAACCACAGCAAATAAGAGAGAGCATTAACTGTGGATGACAATGATTTTAAGGGACGGGAGTAGGAACATCAAAATATAAGGGAAGGTATAAAACCTAACAACAACCCCGAAACTACAAACCGTGCATATCAATACGTATTGCAACGTAAAGGCACGGGAGAATTAAAAACATTATAATTCCAAGGAAAGGATAAAAGAGAATAGATTCTTCTGGTGATAGATGAAAAAGAAGAATGAAAGATATGAAAGTTAGAAATATAACAAGGATTAGAATGGGATGGAGCATATTAGCGAATGTCTTAAAGTAGGAACTAAAGAGAAAGAATAGAAGATGTGGGAAGAAAGAAAGGGAAGGAGGTAAATTTATAGTGAAATATTCGACAAAGAAATCAAAACAGATTGCCGCGTTAAATCAAAGAAGATCCTGATCGCCGCAAAACTAAATCTTATTACATAAGATTTTCTTTAAAACCCTTAAATCCCGGAAATCGATCATAATCACGTCATCGGTTACAACAATTCTATATTTACTCATTTCACTCTTTTGTGATAGCTTCGCTCGTGCGTCTCACATAACCGAATCGTTTTATCTAAATCTTTCAATAATGATAAAATTTCATTATTACCTCATATTCGTCATGAAAACATTCCTATTGTTATTTATGACAACCTCTACCAAATTTCGAGGACGAAATTTCTTTAACGGGTGGGTACTGTAACGACCCGGAAATTTCCGACCAAATTTAAACTCTAATCTCTATATGGTTCCGACACGATAAGCAAAAACCCTAAAGTTGACCCGCACTTTTTCGATCGTTCTATACTTATAAGATTAATATTTACATAAATTAAACCTTACCAACATGATAAGCAATCCAAATTGTTGAGACTTATGTTTTCGAAAAGAGTTTTACACAACGTTTGACCGTCTAGTTTGACCGATGATATCACGAACTATACAATATATGATAATTATACGTTTGTGTATATATATGTATATATACATATTTAACATGATCTAAGAATGTTTTAATATCTCATTTTGTATTAATAACAATAAGTTATAAGTATATTTTGAAACTACTAACTTAAGTTTTCAAAACGATAACCATACGTAACGTTATTTGACTTAAATACTTATGACCTATAATGTTTATACATATATCGTATAAGTAATGTATTTAATCACTTTTAAAGACTTAAATACATAAAAAAATATAAGTATATTTACAAAAGATAGCTATATTTGAATCCTCGTTCCGTTTTCTCAAAGATTTCTATACGTATACCTAGGGTATATGTACCCGTATCATACGCAGCTTCTAGATGTATTTACTATTGGTATATACCAATAAAAATCTGCTCCTTAGCAGCCTTAAATGATTAAGAAACATGTGGAACCAACCATTTGTCAAGTAGCATGAATTATTTAGCAAGAAAACAAAGTTAGGTATTTTTTTTTCCTTTATAACCTAAAAACGTTTTTATGCATGCACACCATTTCTTCACCCCATTTTCTTATACTTACACTTCCATTTCTCTCTCAAAATACTCTTAACTTCATACTTGATCATCTCCAAGCATTTTCCCCATCATTTAGCTTCAAAAACCTTACTTAAACACCATAAGAAAACCATACAAAAACACTTCAAGAAATCCTTCCAAGAACACAAACTTACTTCCAATCTTTCATCCAATTCCATCACCCTTTTGGTTCTAGCTTTTTACTCCTCTTTTACAGAAACCTTGTCCAAGGAACTTGAGGTAGTATCTATGTTCATAACCTTATTCGATTCATATATATATAGCTATCATATTTTGTGGTATACAATTTTAACAACAAGAACATAGTTTGAAAGTTTTCAAACTTGTTTGAAAACTAAATAGATCCTTCTAACTTAACTTTTAAAATACTTCAAGACCTGTAATATAACTTAAATATATGCTAACTTAACAAGGTATAACTTGGTTTTTCAAAGAATATCTTAAAAACTGTTTTTACGACGTCGGAGTGTAACCGGGGACTGTTTTGGGTTGGATAATTAAAAACTATCTTAAACTTTGAATTGGAGGTTTATGTTCTGGAAAAATGATTTTTACTATAAATATGTTAACACATAGAAATTTCATGATTTAATTCAAAGTATAAGTATTTTTAGAAAAATGGTCATTAAGTGTTATTTTTTTGTAACAAAAATGTTTAACTTCATAAGTTTCACTAAATTTTCACCTATGCCGTGTGATTTTGAATACAAACCAAGGTATTTTCAGTTCATAGTCTTAAAGAGGGACTCGATCCAAGGAGATGGCAAGTTGAATCAACGAAAACGGATTTGTAACGAAGAAACTATGACCGAAACAAAATTGGTTATCCTAGACTTGTTTAACTTCGGGATTAATTGGGAAAAATTAAATAAATCACATATTTCTAAGATAACATGATATTTTATATATATGTACTTATAATTCAATTTTATATGGTTCAGGATCACCCGTAAACAACACGAGAAGATTAATCATAAGATCCCATGTTTGTACGCAACACGTCATTTGACAACACCGGTACTTTATGTACGCAACACGTCATTTGACAACACCGGTACCGTGGGTCAAGATTAATCTCGACCAATACATATACGATGGGGTTTTATTTATTTCGTTGGGGGTTTTATTTATTTCATTGCGGGTATATTAAACATCTAAAAATGAACCATTAAAATTGAATTACTAACAACGAGCTGCTAACTACGGACTAAGGAATTATTCAAAGTATTAAAAGTATAACAAGTATATATATGTGACGTTTGTTTAAAAAGAAAAGGTATTGATATATTATATATGGATAGGTTCGTGATATCAACCGGAGACCAAGTCAAATTATATATATCTTCAAGACGAAAGTGAGTATATAGTCCCACTTTTAAACTCTAAATATTTCGGGATGAGAATACATGTATTTTATGTTTTACGTTATGGACACAAGTAACTGAAAAATATATTCTACGTTGAGTTGTACCACTGGCATACTTCCCTGTAGCTTGGTAACTAATATTTACAGCGGTATTGTAAACGCGAATCCTGTTGATAGATCTATCGGGCCTGACAACCCCAACCGGACTGGACGACCAGTATTCAACGGTTGCACAGTACTTCGTTTCGTGACTACACTTGGTACAGTGTAGTAAGATTTCATATTAAAGGGAATATGCGACGTGATTAATTGTTAAGTATGGTTACCAAGTGCTCAACCACTTAGAATATTTTTATTAAAATGTTTATATATGAAATCTTGTGGTCTATATTTATATCGCTGTCGACATTAAACCTATATCTCACCAACTTTATGTTGACATTTTAAAGCATGTTATTCTCAGGTATGAATTAAGTCTTCCGCTGTGCATTATCTCGTACTAAGGATACTACTTGAGGCCATTAAGGACTTATATCATAAGGCGTTGCATTCGAGTCATTGAAGTTCATAGAGACTATTATTAAGTAAATGGCGGTTTAGGTCATTTGAATATTATGAAATGTCAGGCGAATATGTCAATTATGGATGTAACTATAGATTGTCTTTTAAGAATAAATGCAACGTTTGTAAGATGTATCATATAGAGGGCAAGTACCTCGCAATGTTATCAACTATTGTAATTCGTTTGTAATCAATATGGACAACGTCCGGATGATTAGTTTCGGATCCTTTCAATAATGGCTTAAGTATATGTCATCATATGAGAAAATTCAATGTGTGAATTTAAGATATGACATTATAATATGGAGTCTTGCGAGATTCATATATCAGTTGGTAGATATTTCTACCTTTGAGGTCCGATTAATATTCGGGGTACATTATAATTGACTTAACATTAAGGGGTCAAGATTATGATAAATAATTATAATTATACGTACCCTGTGAGGGTAAACGTCATAAGATTATGATGTTAAAAATAATTCAATTTGTCTTGTAAGTATTTGAATTATGTGATATGGACCATGAAGATGTCTAAGTAGAATTCTCTTAATGGAGAATTAAAGAAACTTCATAATAAGTGAGATACACTTTATGATTATGAAGGAAATGAGAGTGAATGATTAATAATATATATTGATTATAAGAAGCTCAGGATGATTTCTTAGTCTCAAATGGATTTTGTCATGATACGAGGGACATGGTATGAGATTCCTTGTGAGAAAAAGTACGGAGAATTAGAATGATGCATCTTCTATCTCAAGCTTTGGTCTTAAAGTCTATGGCATGCTAGACTTAGACATGTTAATGATGATCACTGCAAAGATTAATTAACAATGAATATTCCATAGTTTGGAATTGATGTTAAGACAAAATCCCTATATCTTCGATAATTGAAAGTTTTGGTATACTGTGAAACCAAAATAATGACAACAATGATGTGATGTAATTCCATTGTATATGGAATAATATTAGAACTATAATGTGGAAGATAATATAAACACAAAGATGTATATCTTTATTATAATATTTTGATTTTATGAATTACCTAACGTGAATCCAGATTTTTAAGTGTGAAAACTTTGTTTCGTTTTCTATATTCGACGCCTCTAGGTCAAACCTAGAGCATGACTAAGAATTGCCAAAATGTGCTAAAATATGGATCACAAAAGATGCAAATCTTATGTGTTGGCATTTGAACGGTTGATTGAATAGAATCATATTAAATCACAGTAGATATATATGATTATGATATCAAGTTGCAAGACATGTGGGGGAAGCTTTGAAAGGATAAGCAGTAACCCTAGCTAGTTGTGTAAAATGAACACAATAGCTTGAAAATGTGGGGGTGTCTTGTATTTTGATATCAAGAACATGATTCATGATAACGAGTTTAAATGTATCTAATGATTTGTACTCGATCCGACTTAGCATAAGCTATAAGCACACTAAGTAGATACACGAATAATCCAAGTACATCTCATTGGAGTTATATGATTATGTTAGTTCGGTACGTAAGATATACTCGAGATTATGGGCAAACATTATACTACCTCCGTCTCACTCCAATAGGCCATTATTCTATTTTGGGCTGTCCCATTCTGATAGTCCACTTCCATAAATAGAAAGAAAATAAGATATTTCATTGGTGGATTTGGAGAGAGAAGATATTTCATTGGTGGAGAAATGAAGTTAGTGGGATTTCCTAAAACTGCATGTTTTTTGTCTGTGGACTATTGGAATGAGATGGAGGGAGTACTAGATATCCTGCAGTGATCAAAGGACACTATGATACAAACTAGATATTTGATACGAATGATTCCAGAGCAATAAGTCACACTTAGAGGTGCTGCTATATTGTGGAAATCGTCTAAATAAACGATTATTGCTAGATCCACGATGGAATCACAATTCACCGCTTTAGATAAAGCTGGTGAAGAGGCATAATGGCTACGTCAATTCATTGAAGATATACCAAGATGGACTAAGCTGGTGTTGGCCATATGTATACATTGTAATAGCCAATCGGCGATTGGTAGAGCTCATATTACAATGTGTAATGGTAAGAATAAATATATGAGACATAGACATGATAAAGTACGACAACTAATCTCTACATAAATTATTACTATTGACTATGTGAAGTCAAAGGATAATGTTGCGGATCCGCTGACAAAAGGCTTAAGCAGAGAGTTAGTATATGAGTCGTGCGTGGGAATGGGACTAAAGCCCTTGAAAGGCTAAGTTTATATGAAGGAAAACCTAACTCAGTTGACTGGAGATCCCAAGATCTGAGTTCAATAGGACAACCTACTTGTATTAACTAGCGAAGTCATTATGGGGGAGTTAATTACTAAACTAGCAACCCCTACACCTTTTAAAGGGTGTTTACTAACTATGAGTAGACTTCCTAGTCCATTCCTAAAAGTGACATGTAAGAGGATAAGTCCATGACTTTTTATGATTCAACTGAAATAACCATGCGTGGTTAATCAGTAGCCATTCAATGGTGAATCACCTATGTGAGAGAGAAGTGGGGTCGCTTCGAAGGGTATTGTTGGGGCACAATACTTGATAAGCTCTCGTAGAACCAGGCTAATGTTCATGACCATAACGACCATAACTATGAGGACTTGACGTTATCAGGGAGAGTCTTGTGTGAAGCGTATTGCCGCTTACACAAACAGCAGACATGTTCAAAGACATCTCCGTCTACTCAGAGCCAGTAGACTAAGTGTGTTTCATGAGCGAAGGTTCAAAGGTAACACCTTACCTATCGTATGCAAGATTCAACTGCTGAAAATTTGTTTGAATATGTGTGTGTTTGAGATCGATCTTTATTCATGTCGGAAAATCTAGGTGAAACGAGATTCACATAAGCTTTAGAATATGTGGTTATGTAGTCGGTGGCCAAGGCTTCATAACGAAATATTATATGTCTAAAGTAGATTTTATGAAAATGAGATATCAATGCTCAAGGAAATTAAATGGAACTAAGTAGAATATGAGATCGAGTCATTGATTTGGATTCGGTTATTAATTATATTCATGTGGGGGATTGTTGGAAAATTAATAAACATTTAAATGGAAATTGATGTCTAAAAGAATTTAGAAAAGTTTCAAGTAAATATTATTTTATTACTTAACTAAATGAGATTTTATTATACATTAAGTTATGAAGTTAAATGATTTTTTAATACCATTTAAACTATTTTAAGCGTCAATAATACTACTAATGAGGCTTTTCATTTATCTTAAGTTATGAAATTTAAATGACATCTTAATGATCATTAGCACTACTACTTTTACTATCCATGTATAAAACCAACATGGTTCTCATGTATAAAACCAACATGGTAGAGAACGTTTTCTCTAACAAGAAAAATTCCTTAGTCTTATGTGTTGGTGGTTGACATATATGTTAACTTAGTTCCAAATGAAAAAAAAAACACACACGATTAGTATATTAGTTGTAAGATTCCTGTTTTGTTCTAGTTACATTTGGACTTAAGGATTTGGGTAACGTGATGAACAAGTATTCGGGAAAGATTATAGACAACTAATTCGACAACTTTTCAGAAAAGTGTTCAAGTTCGGCAGTACGCTGCTTTGGATCGGTGTATGCTGGGAACAGACGAAGAATCTGTTTAAGGGAATTATGTAAAATACAAGCCCGGTTTAACCTAATATCGGTTAGATCGTTTCAACTTTCTCTTATTTTGATTATTTATTAGCAATTTGATTATTACGTTTGTGATAACATGTTTAATTATTTCAGTTTTGTATACATATTTACCTACATATTTTGCCAAAAAAAAAAAGTATGATGATTACAATCAAATAACGAAACTGCGGTAAATAGAGTGGAGGTTTAGTTAGAACTACGTATATGATTGTATTTCCAAATTAGCACAAATGAATATAAACAAGATTGAAGGTACGCGCTACACGGCTAAATATTATTGATAAAAATTAGACAAATATAAGGGTTGAAAAAAAATTAAACAGTTCAAAATTAACCTTCAGAGGTTAAAGTCATTCATTAGAAGTGGCATATACATCGGAAATCGTTTACCACAATTTACATCATCAATAACATAAGTACTACAAGTTTAATGTCTAACCATCAAAAGACAAACACATTAGGTCAATATATATATATATATATATATATATATATATATATATATATATATATATATATATATATATATATATATATATATAATGTAGTGACCCGAACTTTTCCATGTTTATATATATTAATTGAGATTGATATTTACATGATTAAATGTTTCCAACATGTTAAGCAATCAAACTTGTTAAGACTTGATTAATTGAAATATGTTTCATATAGACAATTGACCACCCAAGTTGACCGGTGATTCACGAACGTTAAAACTTGTAAAAACTATATGATGACATATATATGGATATATATATATATATAGTTAACATGATACTATGATAAGTAAACATATCATTAAGTATATTAATAATGAACTACATATGTAAAAACAAGACTACTAACTTAATGATTTTTAAACGAGACATATATGTAACGATTATCGTTGTAAAGACATTTAATGTATATATATCATATTAAGAGATATTCATACATGATAATATTATGATAATATAATAATTTAAAATCTCATTTGATATTATAAATATTGGGTTGACAACATTTAACAAGATCGTTAACCTAAAGGTTTCAAAACAACACTTACATGTAACGACTAACGATGACTTAACGACTCAGTTAAAATGTATATACATGTAGTGTTTTAATATGTATTTATACACTTTTGAAAGACTTCAATACACTTATCAAAATACTTCTACTTAACAAAAATGCTTACAATTACATCCTCGTTCAGTTTCATCAACAATTCTACTCGTATGCACCCGTATTCGTACTCGTACAATACACAGCTTTTAGATGTATGTACTATTGGTATATACACTCCAATGATCAGCTCTTAGCAGCCCATGTGAGTCACCTATCACATGTGGGAACCATCATTTGGCAACTAGCATGAAATATCTCATAAAATTACAAAAATATGAGTAATCATTCATGACTTATTTACATGAAAACAAAATTACATATCCTTTATATCTAATCCATACACCAACGACCAAAAACACCTACAAACACTTTCATTATTCAATTTTCTTCATCTAATTGATCTCTCTCAAGTTCTATCTTCAAGTTCTAAGTGTTCTTCATATATTCTACAAGTTCTAGTTACATAAAATCAAGAATACTTTCAAGTTTGCTAGCTCACTTCCAATCTTGTAAGGTGATCATCCAACCTCAAGAAATCTTTGTTTCTTACAGTAGGTTATCATTCTAATACAAGGTAATAATCATATTCAAACTTTGGTTCAATTTCTATAACTATAACAATCTTATTTCAAGTGATGATCTTACTTGAACTTGTTTTCGTGTCATGATTCTGCTTCAAGAACTTTGAGCCATCCAAGGATCCGTTGAAGCTAGATCCATTTTTCTCTTTTCCAGTAGGTTTATCCAAGGAACTTAAGGTAGTAATGATGTTCATAACATCATTCGATTCATACATATAAAACTATCTTATTCGAAGGTTTAAACTTGTAATCACTAGAACATAGTTTAGTTAATTCTAAACTTGTTCGCAAACAAAAGTTAATCCTTCTAACTTGACTTTTAAAATCAACTAAACACATGTTCTATATCTATATGATATGCTAACTTAATAAATTAAAACCTGGAAACACGAAAAACACCGTAAAACCGGATTTACGCCGTCGTAGTAATACCGCGGGCTGTTTTGGGTTAGTTAATTAAAAACTATGATAAACTTTGATTTAAAAGTTGTTATTCTGAGAAAATGATTTTTATTATGAACATGAAACTATATCCAAAAATTATGGTTAAACTCAAAGTGGAAGTATGTTTTCAAAAATGGTCATCTAGACGTCGTTCTTTCGACTGAAATGACTACCTTTATAAAAACGACTTGTAACTTATTTTTCCGACTATAAACCAATACTTTTTCTGTTTAGATTCATAAAATAGAGTTCAATATGAAACCATAGCAATTTGATTCACTCAAAACGGATTTAAAATGAAGAAGTTATGGGTAAAACAAGATTGGATAATTTTTCTCATTTTAGCTACGTGAAAATTGGTAACAAATCTATTCCAACCATAACTTAATCAACTTGTATTGTATATTATGTAATCTTGAGATACCATAGACACGTATACAATGTTTCGACCTATCATGTCGACACATCTATATATATTTCGGAACAACCATAGACACTCTATATGTGAATGTTGGAGTTAGCTATACAGGGTTGAGGTTGATTCCAAAATATATATAGCTTGATTTGTGATCAATACTGAGATACGTATACACTGGGTCGTGGATTGATTCAAGATAATATTTATCGATTTATTTTTGTACATCTAACTGTGGACAACTAGTTGTAGGTTACTAACGAGGACAGCTGACTTAATAAACTTAAAACATCAAAATATATTAAAAGTGTTGTAAATATATTTTGAACATACTTTGATATATATGTATATATTGTTATAGGTTCGTGAATCAACCAGTGGCCAAGTCTTACTTCCCGACGAAGTTAAAATCTGTGAAAGTGAGTTATAGTCCCACTTTTAAAATCTAATATTTTTGGGATGAGAATGCATGAAGGTTTTATAAATGATTTACAAAATAGACACAAGTACGTGAAACTACATTCTATGGTTGAATTATCGAAATCGAATATGCCCCTTTTTATTAAGTCTGGTAATCTAAGAATTAGGGAACATCCACCCTAATTGACGCGAATCCTAAAGATAGATCTATTGGGCCTAACAAACCCCATCCAAAGTACCGGATGCTTTAGTACTTCGAAATTTATATCATATCCGAAGGGTGTCCCGGAATGATGGGGATATCCTTATATATGCATCTTGTTAATGTCGGTTACCAGGTGTTCACCATATGAATGATTTTTATCTCTATGTATGGGATGTGTATTGAAATATGAAATCTTGTGGTCTATTATTATGATTTGATATATATAGGTTAAACCTATAACTCACCAACATTTTTGTTGACGTTTTAAGCATGTTTATTCTCAGGTGATTATTAAGAGCTTCCGCTGTCGCATACTTAAATAAGGACGAGATTTGGAGTCCATGCTTGTATGATATTGTGTAAAAACTGCATTCAAGAAACTTTTTTTGTTGTAACATATTTGTATTGTAAACCATTATGTAATGGTCGTGTGTAAACATGATATTTTAGATTATCATTATTTGATAATCTACCTAAAGCTTTTTAAACCTTTATTGATGAAATAAAGGTTATGGTTTATTTTAAAATGAATGCAGTCTTTGAAAAACGTCTCATATAGAGGTAAAAACCTCGCAACGAAATCAATTAATATGGAACGTTTTTAATCAATAAGAACGGGACATTTCAGTTGGTATCCGAGCGTTGGTCATAGAGAACCAGAATTTTGCATTAGTGTGTCTTATCGAGTTTGTTAGGATGCATTAGTGAGTCTGGACTTCGACCGTGTTTACTTGAAAAATGATTGCTTAACAAATTTTGTTGGAAACTATATATTTTTAACATGTGAATATTATGTGATATATTAATCTCTTAACGCGTTTGATATTATATGATAGATGTCTACCTCTAGAACAAGTCCCATTGACTCACCTAATAATAATGAAGAGTCAAATGTAAATTGGAATGATTCGTGGACTGATTCACAAGTTCCCGAAGAGGAACCGGAAGAAGAGTCGGAACCGGAAGAAGAGTCGAAACCGGAAGAAGAATCGGAACCGGATGAAGAAATAGAACCGGTGGGGGAAATAATAAAATGGTTAAGTAAAAGAAAATCCTCAACCAACCGACCAAGGTTAATTATGGTCAATGGTGTTTCCGCCAAGGAAGCAAAATATTGGGAGGATTACTAATTCTCCGATGAATCGGATTCCGACGAGAATTCCGATGATGTTATAGAAATTACCCCAACTGAATTTAAAAAGGCAAAAGAAAATAATAAGGGAAAGGGCATAAAAATAGAGAAATCTAATTCCAACCCCGATGAACTTTATATGTATCATCAACCCCCGAAGTCCTTAAGTTGTAACAATGACCCGGGAACCTCTAAACCACCAGGTTTTTCTAAACCAATGTGGAAAACGACGGCTCGTATTGGGAGAACATCATATATCCCTAGAAACTTGGCAAAACGAACCAAAACCGAAGAAGAAGAAACAAGCGAGTCGGAATAAGATTGTTGTATTCGTGTGGTGTAATATATGTAATATAGTGTGCTTATGCTTTATGATATATGTAAAAATTGCTTGTATTAATAAGTATTTTTTTTATGAATCTAACTCTTGTCTATTTTACAGTATAAAAACACAAAATGGATAGACAACCCAATATTTTAAGAGACCTGCCCAGAGACATGATTGATGAAATCTTGTCTAGAGTCGGTCAGAATTCTTCGGCACAACTATTTAAGGCGAGATCAGTTTCTAAGACATTCGAAGAACGTTCCAAGAATGCCTTGGTTTATAAAAGGCTTTCGTTTGAAAGATGGGGGATATCACATTGGGAAATCCATAAGTTACGATGTGTTTACTTTGACGCATATTGTCATAACCCGTCCTTAACCATAAGAACGAGTTAGATAACGTATGATTTCATTGCGAGGTATTGACCTCTATATGCGACATTTTTAAAAGAACAACTGCATTTATTTTACATTACAAACCATAACTCTTATTTTAATACAAGCTTTTGACAATAAAAAGATGATTATCGTTTAGCGATAATCTTAGACTTACAAACTTTACATGTGATGATAACAATACGATTTCTAGCATATTTTACATTACAATTCCTAGGATATGCAGTTTTATTTTTGGCACAAATATGCATACTCAAGATCTTGCTTAAATTCAACATGTTGCAGCGGAAGCTTTTAGTTATCACCTGAGAATAAACATGCTTAAAACGTCAACATAAAGTTGGTGAGATATAGGTTTAATGCCGGCAGCAATATATATATATAGACCACAAGATTTCATATATAAACATTTTAATAAAAATATTCTAAGTAGTTGGGCACTTGGTAACCATACTTAACATTTAATCACGTCGCATATTCCATTTATTATGAAATCTTACTACACCGTACCAAGTGTAGTCACAAAACGAAGTACTGTGCAACCGTTGAATACTGGTCGTCCAGTCCGGTTGGGGTTGTCAGGCCCGATAGATCTATCAACAGGATTCGCGTTTACAATACCGCTGTAAATAGTAGTTACCAAGCTACAGAGAAGTATGCCAGTGGTACAACTCAACGTAGAATATATTTTTCAGTTACTTGTGTCCATATCGTAAAACATAAAATACATGTATTCTCATCCCGAAATATTTAGAGTTTAAAAGTGGGACTATATACTCACTTTTGCCTTGAAGATATATATATTTTGACTTGGTCTCCGGTTGATATCACGAACCTATCCATATATAATATATCAATATATTTTCATTTTAAACAATCGTCACGTATATATACTTATAATACTTTTAATGTCTTCTTAGTCCGTAGTTAGCAATTCAATTTTAATGGTTCATATTTAGGTGTTCAATAAATAAATAAAACCCCCATCAAAATAAATAAAACCCCCATCGTATTTGTATTGGTCGGGATTAATCTTGACCCATGGTACCTATATTGTCAAGAAGACGTATTGCGTACAATCATGGAATCTTATGATTAATCTTCTCGTATAGTTTATGGGTGATCCTGAAATATATAAAATTAAATTATGAGTACATATATATAAAATATCATGTTATTTTAGAAAGATGTGATTTATTTAATTTTTCTCCAATTATTTTCGTGGCTAAACTAGTTTTGGATATCCGATCTTGTTTTAGTCATAGTTTCTTCGTTACAACTCCGTTTTCGTTGGTTCAACTTGCCACTTCCTTGGATCGAGTCCTTCTTTAAGAATATGAACTGTAAATACCTTAGTTTGTATTCGAAATCACAGGTCTTAGGTCAAACTTTGGTGAAACTTATGAAGTTGATCATTTTCCATCATGTAAACAACCTTAAATGATTATTTTTCTAAAAATATTTATACTTTGAGTTAAATCATGAAATTTTTATGTGTTAACATATTCATAGTAAATATCAATTTTCCAGAAAATAAGCCTCCAATTCAAAGTTCAAGATGGTTTTTAATTATCCAACCCAAAACAGTCCCCGGTTGTACTCCGACGACGTAAATTCAGTTTTTAAGGTGTTCTTTGAAAAACCAAGTTTTACCTTGTTAAGTTAGCATATCCTTATGTTATATTACAGGTCTTGAAGTATTTTAAAAGTTAAGTTAGAAGGATCTATTTAGTTTGCAAACAAGTTTGAAAACATTCAAACTATGTTCTTGTTGTTAAAATTTTATACCATAAAATAAGATAACTATATATATATGAATCGAATAAGGTTATGAACAAAGTTACTACCTCAAGTTACTTGGACAAGGTTGCTGTAAAAGAGGAGTAAAAACCTAGAACCAAAAGAGTGATGGAGTTGGATGAAAGATTGGAAGCAACTTAAGACATAAACTTGAAATGAAAGTTGTATTTTTGTAGTGTTTTTGTTTGATCTTGTTATGGTGGTGTTTAAGGTGATTCTTGAGAGGATTTTTGCTGGAGTTCTTAAAGAGACATGAGGCTAGTAAGTGTGTGTGTTTAGCTAGAGAAATGATGATAGAAGTTGAACCAAAATGAGGTGAGAATACCCCCATTAAAAACGTGAATGGGGGGGGGGGGACATGGACAAATTTCCAAGCTTGTAATCTTGTGTAATTAGTCATACTATCTTACAAAAGTAATTACCTATACCTTAGGGCAGTAACAAGGGCTAGTTAGGTGGTGATTTGATGTGTATATACCAATAGTAAATACGTATAGAAGTTAGGTATGATACGAGTACATATACTCTAGATATACGTATAGAATTCTTGTGAAAACGGAACGAGGATTCAAATATAGTTATCTTTTGTGAATATACTTATATTGTTTTATGTATTTAAGTCCTTAAAAAGTGATTAAATACATTACATATACGATATATGTATAAACATTTTAGGTTATAAGTATTTATATAAAAAAAACGTTACTTAAAGTTATCGTTTTGAAAACTTAAGTTAGTAGTTTCAAAATATACTTATAACTTATTGTTATTAATACAAAATGAGATATTAAAACATTCTTAGATCATGTTAAATATGTATATATACATATATATACACAAACGTATAATTATCATATGTTATATAGTTCGTGATATCATCGGTCAAACTAGACGGTCAAACGTTGTGTAAATCTCTTTTCAAAAACATAAGTCTCAACAATTTGGGTTGCTTATCATGTTGGTAAGTTTTAATTTATGTAAATATTAATCTTATAAGTATAGATCGATCGAAAAAGTCCGGGTCATTACAGTACCTACCCGTTAAATAAATTTCGTCCCGAAATTTTAAAATCGTACCTATTTTGCGTCATCGGGAAACAAATGCGGGTATTTTTGTTTCATTTGATCCTCTCACTCCCAAGTAAACTCGGGACCTCTTCGTGCATTCCAACGAACTTTAACGATCGGTATGTTGCTCTGCTTGAGCCGTTTAACTTCACGGTCCATGATCTCGATTGGTTCTTCTATGAATTGTAGTTTCTCGTCAACTTGAATTTCTTCAAGAGGAATGGTGAGGTCTTCCTTTGCAAGACACTTTTTAAGGTTCGAGACGTGAAATGTATTATGTACTCCGGCGAGTTGTTGCGGTAACTTGAGTCGATAAGCTACCGGTCCGATGCGTTCGATAATTTTGAACGGGCCTACATACCTTGGGTTTAGTTTACCCCTTTTTCCAAAACGTATTACACCTTTCCAAGGTGACACCTTTAACATAACCATGTCACCGATCTGAAACTCTAATGGTTTCCTTCGGACATCGGCGTAGCTCTTTTGGCGACTACGAGCTATTTTCAATTTCTCCTTGATTTGCACTATCTTCTCAGTAGTTTCATGGATGATCTCGGGTCCAGTTAATTGTCGATCTCCTACTTCGTTCCAACAGATAGGGGATCTACACTTCCTTCCATACAGTGCTTCGAATGGTGCAGCTTTAATGCTCGCATGATAACTATTATTATACGAGAATTCTGCTAATGGTAGATATTTATCCCATCCGTTTCCAAAATCGATCACACATGCCCTAAGCATGTCTTCAAGAGTCTGAATTGTTCTTACACTCTGCTCGTCAGTTTGCGGATGATATGCGGTACTCATATCCAAACGAGTTCCTAGTGCCTCCTGTAGTGATTGCCAGAACTTTGAGGTAAATCTACTATCACGATCAGATATAATGGAAATAGGTATTCCATGCCTTGAAACTATTTCCTTTATATATAATCGTAATAATTTCTCCATTCTATCCGTTTCCTTTATAGGCAAGAAATGTGCAGATTTGGTAAGACGATCAACAATTACCCAAATGGTGTCGTATCCCCAGGCAGTCTTTGGTAACTTAGTGATAAAATCCATGGTAATACCATCCCATTTCCATTCTGGGATTTCTGGTTGTTGAAGTAACCCTGACGGCTTTTGGTGTTCTGCTTTGACTTTGGAACAAGTTAAACATTCCCCAACATATGTTGCAACGTCTGTCTTCAAATTAGGCCACCAATAATGCGTCTTAAGATCTTGATACATCTTTCCAACTCCAGGATGTATCGAGTATCTTGTCTTATGTGCCTCATTCAATATTAACTTCCTTAATCCACCCAACTTTGGTACCCAAATACGGTTTGCAAAATATCGAATTCCATCTTCCCGCATAATGAGTTGTTTCCCATACTTCTTCATTATTTCATTTCCTTTGTTTTCTTTAGTAAGAGCTTCTCGTTGAGCCTCTTTGATTTGTGAGTTGAGATTCATGCGAATTTTTATGTTCATTGCTCGTACTCGAATTGGTTCTCGTTCCTTTCTGCTTAAAGCGTCGGCCACTACATTCGCTTTCCCGGGATGATAGCGAATCTCACAATCGTAGTCGTTTATCAGCTCGACCCACCTACGTTGCCTCATGTTCAGCTGTTTCTGATCGAAAATATGTTGAAGACTTTTATGATCAGTAAACACAGTGCATCTAACCCCATATAAGTAGTGTCTCCATATCTTCAACGCAAACACGACTGCTCCCAGTTCTAGATCATGCGTCGTATAATTCCGCTCGTGAATCTTCAATTGTCGGGATGCGTATGCAATAACTTTCTTTCGTTGCATAAGAACACAACCAAAACCTTGTCGCGAAGCATCACAATATATTTCAAAATCATCGTTCCCTTCAGGTAACGATAAAATAGGCGCCGTAGTTAACTTCTTCTTCAGTAATTGAAATGCGTTCTCCTGCTCCGAGGTCCATTCGTATTTCTTCCCTTTTTGCATTAATGCTGTCAACGGCTTAGCTATTCGGGAAAAATCTTGAATAAACCTTCTATAATAACCGGCTAAACCCAAAAATTGGCGTATCTGCATTGGTGTTTTAGGAGTCTCCCATTTTTCAATGGCCTCAATTTTAGCTGGATCAACCTGAATTCCTTTGCTACTAACAACGTGACCAAGAAATTGCACTTCTTTCAACCAGAAAGCACACTTAGAAAATTTAGCGTATAGCTGTTCTTTTCTCAACAACTCTAATATTAACCTTAAATGCTGCTCATGCTCTTGCTCACTCTTGGAATAGATAAGAATGTCATCAATGAAAACAATAACAAACTTATCTAAATATGGACTACAAACTCGATTCATGAGGTCCATGAATACAGCTGGCGCATTCGTCAATCCAAACGGCATGACCAAAAATTCGTAATGACCGTAACGTGTCCGAAAAGCAGTTTTCGGTATATCTTCTTCTTTGACGCGTAATTGATGATAGCCCGATCTTAGGTCGATTTTCGAATAAACACATGATCCTTGCAGTTGACCAAATAAGTCATCAATTCTCGGTAGTGGATACCGATTCTTGATAGTTAACTTATTTAATTCACGATAATCTATACACATCCTAAAAGATCCATCTTTCTTCTTAACAAACAAAATTGGAGCTCCCCACGGTGAAGTGCTTGGTGGTATGAATCCACGGTCCAGTAATTCTTTTAACTGACTTTGAAGTTCTTTTAACTCGGACGGTGCAAGTCTATATGGAGCACGAGCCACTGGTGCAGCTCCTGGTACTAAATCTATTTGAAATTCTACAGATCTAAATGGAGGTAATCCCGGCAACTCTTCCGAAAAAACTTCAGGAAAATCTCTTGCCACAGGCACGTCGTTGATGCACTTCTCTTTTTCTTTCTTTTCGACTTTATTAACATGTGCTAGAATAGCATAACATCCCTTTTCTAAACACTTCTTGGCTTTCAAATAGCTAATAAGTTTTAGCTTTGAATTACCCTTCTCTCCATAAATCATCACCGGCATTTTATCCTTACCAGGAATGCGAATTGCCTTCTTGGCACACACAACTTCAGCTCCTACTTTGGACATCCAGTCCATGCCGACTATTACATCAAAACTTCCTAATTCTACGGGTATTAAGTCAATTTTAAACGTTTCTCTGGCTAAATTTATTTTACAATCACGACAAATTTTATCGGCGTTAATTAGTTTACCATTAGCTAACTCAATCATGTACTTAGCATCTAGAGGTAATGATGAACAATTCAATTTAGTGTAAAAATTTCTACACACGTAACTTCTATCAGCACCAGTATCAAATATAATAGATGCTGATAAGTTATTAATGGTAAACGTACCCGTAACAAGCTCCGAGTCTTCACATGCCTCTCTAGCATTAATAATAAATGCTCTCCCACGTGCAGGTCCGATATTCTTCTCTGGATTCGGGCACTGGCTCTTATAGTGACCTTGTTTTCCACACCCAAAACAAGTAACGGTAGCCAAAGCAGTTCTATTTGCATTGGTGGCAGGAGTCTTGGTACCATTTGTATTTGTAACGAGAGCCCTACAATCTTCAGCAAGATGACCCTTTCGATTACATTTGTTGCATATCACATTACAGTAACCAAAGTGATGTTTGTGGCATCGGTTGCATAAAGGATTTTGTCCTTTGTAACCAAAGCTTGAACCACTACCCGCACCTTGCGTGGTTTCTTGTTTCTTAAAAGATTGTTGTTGGTTACCTCGACCATAATTTCCATTCCACTTTATTTTGTTACCTGATTCCTTCATATCAGTATTGGATACTTTCTTATCCATGATGACCTGATCCATTAGCTCGTTTGCCATGGTTATAGCTTCATGAATTGTCTTAGGTTTCGATGCTGTAACATTTGCCTTGACCTTTTTGGGCAAACCATCTTTGTATATTTCAATCTTCCGTTCTTCGGTTCGAACCAATTCAGGACATAGCAAAACTAATTCCATGAATCGCTGATTGTAGTTGGTGATTTCAGTACCAACAACCTTCAGGCTTCGTAATTCATCTTCCAACTTCCTAACCTCGTTCCTTGGACAATACTCGTTGATTAACATTATTTTGAATTCTTCCCATGGAGTATCATAAGCTACATCTCCTCCTACAGCCTTCACATAATTTTTCCACCACGTGAGTCCACTATCTTGTAAAGTGCACGATGCATACTTGGTCATGTCCTTTTCAACTCAACCACTGATTTTAAACACAGTCTCCATCTTTTCTATCCACCGGGTTAAACCGATCGGTCCTTCTGTTCCACTAAATGATGAGGGCTTGCAAGCTTGAAAAGTTTTGTAGGTGCATCCTACATGAGGATTTGGGTTAACTGCAGCAGCTCTTGCAGCCTCGACCCATAACATTCTGTCGTTCACTCGCTGGTTGATGAATTCCTCGACTTCTTGTTCCGTCATTCGATTCAATCGCGCCATATTCTTCTATAAGAATGAAAAGAAAATAATTATTCACATGGAATATTATAGATGTAGTGTATATTTACAGTACATTATAGCTTATTAATAATATGAACCAGGTATTATTATAAAAGCCTTTTCTTCTTATTAGCGTTTTATAATTATATCTAGGGTAGTACCTACCCGTTAATGTCCATACTTAATAGCTTAGTACATAACTAATTACTACCATCTAAATAATACTTAACCATGGAAAATTATTGCATTTCATACTTCACTATTTTACATATGCTTATCTTACATCGAACATTAAGCAAACCACACTAATAATATTATACAAAACATTATATGATCCCATGGTTTAATACGGCAGCGCATCGTTTGGTCTATTTTCTAGGACGTTTAGGTTCAAAAAATCGCTTAACGCTTATCCTGGCTGTCTGCCTATATTTTGGCTGTGGGGCTGAAGAACTGGATGCCGGGATAGAACGAATAGGAATAGCGGGAATATGGGTGGTAGTGTCTAGTGGAGTTGGTGCCACATCATCCTCACTAAACTCGGGATTTGAATTTTCTAATTCATTAGCCTTTCGTTTCTTTCCTAGTTCGAACTTGTCTTTTGTAATTTTCTGTATTTCTTCCTCGGGTTCACTTTCCTCCTCGGGTTCACTTTCCTCCTCGGGTTCACTTTCCGGGTTCTCTATAGTCGGTTCATCCGGAATTTGTGAGTCTTCCCCAAAGATATTATTTTCGTCATCGGATAGGTTAATGACTGGAACACCATCTGAAGATTCTGGTTCGGAGTCGCTGAATGTGATAACAAGTTTTGAGCCCGACATCTATCACACAACAACTAACCCATTAGTACTACATAATATTTACATATAAATTTTAACCAACAATGATAAGCAATGGTTTTGAAATCAGACCCGGTCAAAGTCCAGACTTACTAATGTATCCTAACGACTTATCAGTTAGACACACTAATGCAAACCTGGTTCGCTAAGACCACCGCTCTGATACCACATGTCATAACCCGTCCTTAACCATAAGAACGAGTTAGATAACGTATGATTTCATTGCGAGTATTGACCTCTATATGCGACATTTTTAAAAGAACAACTGCATTTATTTTACATTACAAACCATAACTCTTATTTTAATACAAGCTTTTGACAATAAAAAGATGATTATCGTTTAGCGATAATCTTAGACTTACAAACTTTACATGTGATGATAACAATACGATTTCTAGCATATTTTACATTACAATTCCTCGAATATGCAGTTTTATTTTTGACACAAATATGCATACTCAAGATCTTGCTTAAATTCAACATGTTGCAGCGGAAGCTTTTAGTTATCATCTGAGAATAAACATGCTTAAAACGTCAACATAAAGTTGGTGAGATATAGGTTTAATGCCGGCAGCAATATATATATATATAGACCACAAGATTTCATATATAAACATTTTAATAAAAATATTCTAAGTAGTTGAGCACTTGGTAACCATACTTAACATTTAATCACGTCGCATATTCCATTTATTATGAAATCTTACTACACCGTACCAAGTGTAGTCACAAAACGAAGTACTGTGCAACCGTTGAATACTGGTCGTCCAGTCCGGTTGGGGTTGTCAGGCCCGATAGATCTATCAACAGGATTCGCGTTTACAATACCGCTGTAAATAGTAGTTACCAAGCTACAGAGAAGTATGCCAGTGGTACAACTCAACGTAGAATATATTTTTCAGTTACTTGTGTCCATATCGTAAAACATAAAATACATGTATTCTCATCCCGAAATATTTAGAGTTTAAAAGTGGGACTATATACTCACTTTTGCCTTGAAGATATATATATTTTGACTTGGTCTCCGGTTGATATCACGAACCTATCCATATATAATATATCAATATATTTTCATTTTAAACAATCGTCACGTATATATACTTATAATACTTTTAATGTCTTCTTAGTCCGTAGTTAGCAATTCAATTTTAATGGTTCATATTTAGGTGTTCAATAAATAAATAAAACCCCCATCAAAATAAATAAAACCCCCATCGTATTTGTATTGGTCGGGATTAATCTTGACCCATGGTACCTATATTGTCAAGAAGACGTATTGCGTACAATCATGGAATCTTATGATTAATCTTCTCGTATAGTTTATGGGTGATCCTGAAATATATAAAATTAAATTATGAGTACATATATATAAAATATCATGTTATTTTAGAAAGATGTGATTTATTTAATTTTTCTCCAATTATTTTCGTGGCTAAACTAGTTTTGGATATCCGATCTTGTTTTAGTCATAGTTTCTTCGTTACAACTCCGTTTTCGTTGGTTCAACTTGCCACTTCCTTGGATCGAGTCCTTCTTTAAGAATATGAACTGTAAATACCTTAGTTTGTATTCGAAATCACAGGTCATAGGTCAAACTTTGGTGAAACTTATGAAGTTGATCATTTTCCATTATGTAAACAACCTTAAATGATTATTTTTCTAAAAATATTTATACTTTCAGTTAAATCATGAAATTTTTAGGTGTTAACATATTCATAGTAAATATCAATTTTCCAGAAAATAAGCCTCCAATTCAAAGTTCAAGATGGTTTTTAATTATCCAACCCAAAACAGTCCCCGGTTGTACTCCGACGACGTAAATTCAGTTTTTAAGGTGTTCTTTGAAAAACCAAGTTTTACCTTGTTAAGTTAGCATATCCTTATGTTATATTACAGGTCTTGAAGTATTTTAAAAGTTAAGTTAGAAGGATCTATTTAGTTTGCAAACAAGTTTGAAAACATTCAAACTATGTTCTTGTTGTTAAAATTTTATACCATAAAATAAGATAACTATATATATATGAATCGAATAAGGTTATGAACAAAGTTACTACCTCAAGTTACTTGGACAAGGTTGCTGTAAAAGAGGAGTAAAAACCTAGAACCAAAAGAGTGATGGAGTTGGATGAAAGATTGGAAGCAACTTAAGACATAAACTTGAAATGAAAGTTGTATTTTTGTAGTGTTTTTGTTTGATCTTGTTATGGTGGTGTTTAAGGTGATTCTTGAGAGGATTTTTGCTGGAGTTCTTAGAGAGACATGAGGCTAGTAAGTGTGTGTGTTTAGCTAGAGAAATGATGATAGAAGTTGAACCAAAATGAGGTGAGAATACCCCCATTAAAAACGTGAATGGGGGGGGGACATGGACAAATTTCCAAGCTTGTAATCTTGTGTAATTAGTCATACTATCTTACAAAAGTAATTACCTCTACCTTAGGGCAGTAACAAGGGCTAGTTAGGTGGTGATTTGATGTGTATATACCAATAGTAAATACGTATAGAAGTTAGGTATGATACGAGTACATATACTCTAGATATACGTATAGAAATCTTGTGAAAACGGAACGAGGATTCAAATATAGTAATCTTTTGTGAATATACTTATATTGTTTTATGTATTTAAGTCCTTAAAAAGTGATTAAATACATTACATATACGATATATGTATAAACATTATAGGTTATAAGTATTTATATAAAAAAAAACGTTACTTAAAGTTATCGTTTTGAAAACTTAAGTTAGTAGTTTCAAAATATACTTATAACTTATTGTTATTAATACAAAATGAGATATTAAAACATCCTTAGATCATGTTAAATATGTATATATACATATATATACACAAACGTATAATTATCATATGTTATATAGTTCGTGATATCATCGGTCAAACTAGACGGTCAAACGTTGTGTAAATCTCTTTTCAAAAACATAAGTCTCAACAATTTGGGTTGCTTATCATGTTGGTAAGGTTTAATTTATGTAAATATTAATCTTATAAGTATAGATCGATCGAAAAAGTCCGGGTCATTACACATATATTGCGGGGAACCCAAATGCTATTTTACGCAATGGGTTAAGAAATTATTTTGACTCAATATATCTGAATATTGGACTTCGTGATTTAGAAAAAGCGGCTAACATGCAACATAAAGAAGCATGTTATGCTTACGGATTAGTAATGTTCGCTTCTCACCAAAGTGAGAACAAGAACATCGGGCTACAAGTATTAAACAAAACGTTCCCACAAGTGACGGATTCGGTAATGGGGGTAAGAAATGAGGTTTTTAGATTGTTACGGGACTATTGGACATTACGTAACCCTCGTCCCTTTGACGATGTTACAACACACTGTCTTATCAACGGCCATAACGGTTATGTTCCACAAAACCAAGGATGGGAAGTAATCCTAGTAAAACCAGAATGCATGACTTGTTTCTGGACGTATGAATTACGTGTCTTTATTGCCTTTGCTGAACGACTTGTGTACTAGCTAGAATTATCTTCACAACCATCTTGTATCAAATTTATTGTGTGCTATATTTCATGCTATATGTAAAATAAGCGGTATTGTAAGTTTGTAAAATATTGTGTAAAAGTTTGAACGCGAAATATTATTGTAATCAGTTTTTCATATAGAATTGTAGTAGTTAAATTGTATATTAGCTACTAAGTATGAACTTAACGGGTAGGTACTACCCGAATTTAAACTTATAAAACGCTAATATGGAGAAAAAGCTTTTATAAATGAGTTCATATTATGCTACGAAATACTATTAACTACTCTTAATATTCTGTATGATTAACTTGTTCCATTTGACTATTTTGAAGGAAATGGCACCGACTACTCGACACACCGCGAATATGAATGAAGAGGAATTCCGTACTTTTCTAGCTTCAAACATAGCCGCAGTACAGGCTGCGCTACATACCAACAATAACCTTAGAACTAGCAGTACAGGAAATCGTGTAGGATGCACCTACAAAGAATTCACTGCCTGTAAACCTTTGGAATTTGATGGAACCGAAGGACCGATTGGATTGAAACGGTGGACCGAGAAGGTCGAATCAGTGTTTGCCATAAGTAAGTGTACTGAAGAGGATAAAGTGAAGTACGGTACGCATACCTTCACAGGTTCTGTGTTAACATGGTGGAATATCTATCTAGAGCAAGTGGGACAAGACGATGCGTACGCACTTCCGTGGTCAGCATTCAAGCACTTGATGAACGAGAAGTACCGTCCCAGAACCGAGGTCAATAAGCTCAAGACAGAACTTAGAGGGTTACAAACCCAAGGATTTGATATTACCACGTACGAAAGACAATTCACAGAATTGTGCCTATTGTGTCCGGGAGCAATCGAAGATGAGGAAGAGAAGATTGACGCGTTTGTGAAAGGATTACCAGAAAGAATCCAAGAAGATATAAGTTCACACGAGCCCGCCTCCATACAACAGGCATGTAGAATGGCTCACAAACTAGTGAACCAGATTGAAGAAAGAATTAAAGAACAGACTGCTGAAGAGGCCAATGTGAAGCAAGTCAAAAGAAAGTGGGAGGAAAACGATGATAAGAATCACCAATACAACAACAACAGCAATTACAACAATAATCGCAATAATTATCCCAACAATCGCAACATCAATCGCAACTACAACAAATGGCCCAACAACAACAACAATAACAACAACAACAACAACAACAACAACAACAACAACAACAACAACAACAACAACAGCAACTACAACAATCATCCCAGCAACAATAATAACTGCAACAACAACAACAATCAGAAGCAGCTATGCCAAAGGTGTGAAAAGTATCACTCGGGGTTCTGCACTAAATTTTGCAACAAGTGTAAAAGAAATGGTCATAGCGCGGTGAAGTGTGAGGTCTACGGACCAGGGGTTAATTGAACGAAAGGAACAAATGGTGTCGGAACGAGTAATGGCGGAGCAAGTAGTGTCGGAGCAAGTTATGCCAATGTAGTTTGTTATAAATGTGGAAAACCGGGCCACATTATTAGAAATTGCCCGAACCAGGAGAACACGAATGGATAAGGCCGCGGAAAAGTTTTCAATATTAATGCGGCAGAGGCACAGGAAGACTCGGAGCTTGTTACGGGTACGTTTCTTATTGACAATAAATCTGCTTACGTTTTATTTGATTCGGGTGCCGATAGAAGCTATATGAGTAGAGATTTTTGTGCTAAATTAAGTTGTCCATTGACGCCTTTGGATAGTAAATTTTTACTCGAATTAGCAAATGGTAAATTAAATTCAGCAGATAATATATATCGGAATCGAGAAATTAAACTGGTTAGCGAAACATTTAAGATTGATTTGATACCAGTAGAGTTAGGGAGTTTTGATGTGATAATCAGTATGGACTGGTTGAAAGAAGTGAAAGCAGAGATCGTTTGTTACAAAAATGCAATTTGCATTATACGAGAAAAAGGAAAACTGAAAAGACCCGTTCATATACATTATAAACGATTCACAATAGTTGATTACATCGCGAGGTATTTTGACCTCTATATGATACATTTTACAAACATTGCATTCGTTTTTAAAAGACAAACTTTCTTTACAACGAAAGTTGACGGAATGCACACCATTTCATAATACATCCAACTATAATTGACATAATAATAATCTTGATGAACTCAATGACTCGAATGCAACGTCTTTCAAAATATGCCATGAATGACTCCAAGTAATATCCTTAAAATGAGCTAATGCACAGCGGAAGATTTCTTTAATACCTGAGAATAAACATGCTTTAAAGTGTCAACCAAAAGGTTAGTGAGTTCATAGGTTTATCATAATAATCATTTCAATATATTAATAGACCACAAGATTTCCGTTTATAAATATATGTACACTCGTAAGTGTATAAAAGTATTCTATAAGTTGTAGGCACCCGGTAACAAGCCTTAACGTTCATGTTTTACCCTCTGAAGTACACCAGATCAGGTGTGTTTAAAATAACCTCGAAGTACTAAAGCATCCCATAGTCAGGATGGGGTTTGTCAGGCCCAATAGATCTATCTTTAGGATTCGCGCCTACCGTACATAGACAAGTAGTTTAATGTTACCAAGCTAAGGGTATATTTCTGGTTTAAACCCACGTAGAATTAGTTTTAGTACTTGTGCCTATTTCGCAAAACATTTATAAAAAACAGCGCATGTATTCTCAGTCCCAAAAATATATATAAAAGGGAGCAAATGAAACTTACTATACTGTATTTCATAGTAAAAATACATATAACGTCATTTAACAAGTGCAAGGTTGGCCTCGGATTCACGAACGTATCAATATTGAGATTCAATATTGCAGGAAAGTACGTAGACGCAACGGAGATGATAAAAACTAGATTGACCTCACGAGCATACCCATGAACCATACCCATCACCTCCATAACTATAACCCATAATTTCCTTAGCTTCGACTCATTCAAAAAACTATTTTGAAATCACTCGGACATCACTCCGTCGTAATATTTTATGTATACTAATAATATCTTGAAATATATATATATATATATATATATATATATATATATATATATATATATATATATATATATATATATATATATATATATATATATATATATATATATATATATATATATATATGTAAATCGATTGAGAGAGTTTATAGAAATATATTTTCAAGTTTCTATGAAATAATGAAACCTATTGAATTCTATTTATAATAGATTTTTGAATTATTAAAGTGAATTATTAAAGTATGAATTATTAAAGTATGAATTATTAAAGTGAATTATTAAAGTATGAATTATTAAAGTGAATTATTAAAGTATGAATTATTAAAGTGAATTATTAAAGTATGAATTATTAAAGTGAATTATTAAAGTATGAATTATTAAAGTTAAAGTAAAGGTAAAGTAAAGTAAAGGTAAAGTTAAAGTATAGTAAAAATATAAAAACTATGTATGCATAATACGTGTATAAATATATATAATATTAATTTAAATCGTTATATATATTTAATGAAATAAAATATAAATATCGTTATATTTATTATACTGGTTAAGTAATGAGTTGTCAAAAGTGATTCTAGATATTTATAAAAGTTATATACGTTTTAATAATAAAGTTATTTTTAAACTGAAAACGTTTTTGTACGTTTGAAAATAGATTAATAGAATATTATTGAAACCAATTCTCCAATAGCTTTTGTCTAACTTTCGTAAATGACACTTTTTATTTTTATTTATAAATAGCTTTACAAATATATCGTTAAGAGGAATAGATTTCTCAAATCATAGTGGACCTCTCAACAGAGACTTGTAATCATAATTCAATGTTTCTGATAATTCAATCATTTAATATATATATTTTTTAATTTCGTCGATAATCATATTGAAACAAATACATTCATATAAAGCATTATACTTTTAAATACTTTGTTGACATTTTCAATTTATAACATATACACATATACATACATATTCATATATGTTCATTTAATGGTTCGTGAATCATTGGAATTTGGTCGAGGTTTAAATGAATGTATAAACATAGTTTAAAATCCTTGAGATTTAACTTAACAAACATTGCTTATCGTGTCAGAATAATATAAAGATAAAGTTTAAATTTAGTCGAAAATTTCCGGGTCGTCACAGTACCTACCCGTTAAAGAAATTTCGTCCCCGAAATTTGATAGAGGTCGTTATGGCTAACAATGAGAATGTTATTATGACGATTATGAAGTTTTATCATGTCTAAGAAGTATGGATAAAATAATTCGATTACTCAAAGCGTATGAGGGAAGTTATCGTAAATGAAGGAAATAAGATTATAGTGATTCGTCATATCTTTTGACGTCATCATAATTGATCTCCGAATTTAAAGAAAATCTTTGTAATCTATGTTGGATTTGATGCTTCGGTGATTAAGGAGATTATGATTCTCTTCGAATTAATACGATAATCCATCTTGATTTCTCTGTCGGGTATTTCACTATAAATCCACCTCCTTCGTTTCCTTACAACTCACACCTTCTATTCTTTCTCCCTCAACTCATATTTTAAAGTATTTGTCAATATGCTTCATCCAGTACTGATTCTCGATATACTCCTCACTTTCATATCTGTCATTCTTCTTTTTCATCTGCCTCCGGAAGAATCTATTTACTTCTACTATATTCTCGGTTTTATAGTGTTTTTAGTTCTTCCGTGTCTTTATATTGCTATATGCATCGATATATACGTTTTATAATTTTTGGGTGGTTGTTGGGTTTTATATCTTCCTTTGTATTTTAAAGCCCCTGCTTTTGTCTTCTATAATCATTGACATCCAAGTTAATGCTCCCTTCTATTTGCTGCGATTTATACTCCAATTTCTGTTTTGGAGTTTTGTCCTTTCGTTTCTTCTTCTTGCGATTAAGCAATGTTTGTAATGGTCCAGTATTCGCAGATATGAATTTCAGAATGAACATAGTTAATGTTCTAAGAAGGAAATGGTAATGGCACGATCTTGATTTGTTAATTTACCAGAATACCCTGAAAAGACCGAATCATCAAGAAAATATATTCTTGATATTTTTAGAGATTAAATAGAATACAAGAGTCGTGTAACATGGAACATGATGACGGCATGGTCTGTGAATCGTCATGTCCCATTAGAAACTCAGCATGACTTACTGTAATATAATCACATTGATCAAGTGTCATTATATTATACTAACTCATGCTTCAGTTCCCAACACTACTTCAAAACATTCATAATTTAAACTCGAAAGTTTATAGAATATAGAAACTAATAGTTTCTTATATGATGTAACACTGATAGTGCAAAGAGATAAATGACTTCAGATAAGATTAGTTGTGAAAATATCTTCAGAAATATCGCGGATATTTATAATGAAAGATATGATAATATCTTAGAATTTCTAATATTGATGGATGATGATGAAGATTTGTCTGTAAAGGTTTAGAATAAAGAGTAAGGTATTCGTTAATGACTTTAGCAGGCACTGAATCATTTGGATTCTTTGAAGGCAGATTTAGTCTTTGTGATTTGTCCACAGCCTCCTTCATAGTCTGTTCAATCCGTTTTCCAGTTCCAAACCTTCTCTTTTTCTCAGCTTTACCACCTTACTATTCTTTGTCATCAAACTTTTTACTATTAAGATCGTTTACAGTTTTTGATGCTTCGTCAGCATTTCAAGAACTAGTTTGCAGTTCAGAATATTTTTCAGAACTTCACATTCAAAGTATGTAAGTCCAGGAGATAGACATTTTACGTACACATATAACTGTTGGCGTAGACATGCTGCAAGATTTCAAAATACTGGTTACTGTTTTTCGATGATTCGTATGACAATTCTCGTTACAAGATGCGAATGAGTAAATGATGTGATTTCAATAAATATAATGATTTTTCGAAAAGTTAAAGATAATTGAAGTTGTTGGTAAGTTTATTACTAAGGTGGCGAGATATGAAAGGTTCCCAGTAACGATGACGAAAGGGCAATGAATCTATCGAGGTTATAATAAGACTAGTTCGACTGAAAAGTCGAAGTTGACTTGCTGGAGCTGTGACAAAACTGTCTACTTTGAAAAGGAATTGAAAAGTCATTTTAGCTAATAAATGCCAAAGGGTCTGACACGGATACGCGTCGAACTATGACTTTGGCTTCGAGAGCTTTTTAGGTACATAAATGTGGGTAATATGTGATTGGATCATCATCTCGATTGTTCATTGTTTGAAGTGTCTTCGAAAACTTCGGAGAGTTTGAACACAGTTTGTAATCGTTAATATACATATGATGTTCTAACACGGTTTTGAAGTCAAAGTATAGCTTTGAAAGATGTAGGAATCTAAGAGTGATGTCTTCTGTTAAATCATGACTTGGATTTTGATTTGTCAAAATCAGAAAGCGTAATCAAATTTGGGTGAGAATGGTTGTTTTGATTTCTATACAAGAATGTATATTGTTGTGAGATTTTGAGAGTATAGTTGATGATTTCCTTAATCAGATTCGAAAAATGTAATATATTAATTGTGAATTTATATATCTCTCGGGTATTACCTACCCGTTAAAAAATTTTTTCACAATTAATATTTTGTACAGCAGAATTTTATTACAGTCTTTATGAAAATATATATGTGCATATTTTCTTTAGATGTAACATAGATTTAATGAGTTTATATTACATTAAACTCATTTGATTTACGGTTGAAACTAGAACTGAATAATCCCTAAAGACTTTAGAAATTACATAACTTTTACGGAGTATTTATTCAATAAAATTGAAATTATGAATTAATACTTCGTTATTTGTTGGTGTTTGTAACCCTTGCACCATATTCTCTAAAGCCACTACTCGAGCGCGAAGCTCGTTGACTTCTTCTATTACATCGGGGTGATTGTCGATTCGGACGAGCGGATAAATAAAATCTAGAATTTGATGTAGTATATAATCGTGACGAGATACTCTGAAAATGAGAGAGAAAATGGTGTTTCAGACCGGTTCGCTGGTAAGTGCTTCAGGTTCATCGCCAAGAGGGCAATGTGGTGGATGGAAGGGATCACCTTCTTCTTGTCTCCAATTATTGAGGAGGCTACGAACCTATCCTCAATTCATTCATAATAGATGATGGCTAATTGGTTGATCCATTCCGGTCACACTGCTTTCGGAGCTTGAGTGGGATTCCATATCGGAATTCGAGGGACTTGAACTAATGACGAATTCCATTTTGTTCGATTGAATAAAGAATTTTTCGATATGAAATGATTTTTCGGCTATCGGGTGGTATTCTAATTACATAGAATATCTATATATATAGCGCAAAAGATTTCGTAGATTACGGAGGAAATTACGGGATATGTCAGGCAAAGTTTACAGTAACAGATACGCTAAGATATGGATTAGCAGATACGCTAAGACATGAATTTTGTCTATACACTATTCATGCAATCAATGCAGTAAGACGTGTCTAGATTAAGAATGATAAGCAGGCAATTTCCGACAAAAATGATAAGCAAAACTTTTGACATGCAGACACGGTCGAAGTCCAGGCTCATTAATGCATCCTAACGACTATCAGTCAGACACACTAATGCAGACCTGGTTCGCTAAGACCACCGCTCTGATACCAACTGAAAGTTGGGGACGCATCCCACTCAGTGCCTACTCAGCTAACCGCCTGTGACCACTGAGCGTACCTCAGACACTGATTTTACGGCCCGCCTCTCGGCAGTAAAGCCAACCCTAATAGGGACCGCGAGGAGTAAGAGCCAATGCTTCGTCACAGGTAACACTGTGAGAACCCCCTCTACGATTAACCCGCTAATAAACGTCATTAAACCAGCTCTGATACCAACTGAAAGGACCCGTTCATATAAATTATAAACGATTCACAATAGTTGATTACATCGCGAGGTATTTTGACCTCTATATGATACATTTTACAAACATTGCATTCGTTTTTAAAAGACAAACTTTCTTTACAACGAAAGTTGACGGAATGCACAGCATTTCATAATACATCCAACTATAATTGACATAATAATAATCTTGATGAACTCAATGACTCGAATGCAACGTCTTTCAAAATATGCCATGAATGACTCCAAGTAATATCCTTAAAATGAGCTAATGCACAGCGGAAGATTTCTTTAATACCTGAGAATAAACATGCTTTAAAGTGTCAACCAAAAGGTTGGTGAGTTCATAGGTTTATCATAATAATCATTTCAATATATTAATAGACCACAAGATTTCCGTTTATAAATATATGTACACTCGCAAGTGTATAAAAGTATTCTATAAGTTGTTGGCACCCGGTAACAAGCCTTAACGTTCATGTTTTACCCTCTGAAGTACACCAGATCAGGTGTGTTTAAAATAACCTCGAAGTACTAAAGCATCCCATAGTCAGGATGGGGTTTGTCAGGCCCAATAGATCTATCTTTAGGATTCGCGCCTACCGTACATAGACAAGTAGTTTAATGTTACCAAGCTAAGGGTATATTTCTGGTTTAAACCCACGTAGAATTAGTTTTAGTACTTGTGCCTATTTCGTAAAACATTTATAAAAAACAGCGCATGTATTCTCAGTCCCAAAAATATATATATAAAAGGGAGCAAATGAAACTCACTATACTGTATTTCGTAGTAAAAATACATATAACGTCATTTAACAAGTGCAAGGTTGGCCTCGGATTCACGAACGTATCAATATTGAGATTCAATATTGCAGGAAAGTACGTAGACGCAACGGAGATGATAAAAACTAGATTGACCTCACGAGCATACCCATGAACCATACCCATCACCTCCATAGCTATAACCCATAATTTCCTTAGCTTCGACTCATTCAAAAAACTATTTTGAAATCACTCGGACATCACTCCGTCGTAATATTTTATGTATACTAATAATATCTCTCTCTATCGATTTATATATATATATATATATATATATATATATATATATATATATATATATATATATATATATATAAATCGATAGAGAGAGTTTAGAGAAATATATTTTCAAGTTTCTATGAAATAATGAAACCTATTGAATTCTATTTATAATAGATTTTTGAATTATTAAAGTATGAATTATTAAAGTGAATTATTAAAGTATGAATTATTAAAGTGAATTATTAAAGTATGAATTATTAAAGTGAATTATTAAAGTATGAATTATTAAAGTGAATTATTAAAGTATGAATTATTAAAGTATGAATTATTAAAGTGAATTATTAAAGTTAAAGTAAAGGTAAAGTAAAGTAAAGGTAAAGTTAAAGTATAGTAAAAATATAAAAACTATGTATGTATAATACGTGTATAAATATATATAATATTAATTTAAATCGTTATATATATTTAATGAAATAAAATATAAATATCGTTATATTTATTATATTGGTTAAGTAATGAGTTGTAAAAAGTGATTCTAGATATTTATAAAAGTTATATACGTTTTAATAATAAAGTTATTTTTAAACTGAAAATGTTTTTGTACGTTTGAAAATAGATTAATAGAATATTATTGAAACCAATTCTCCAATAGCTTTTGTCTAACTTTCGTAAATGACACTTTTTATTTTTATTTATAAATAGCTTTACAAATATATCGTTAAGAGGAATAGATTTCTCAAATCATAGTGGACCTCTCAACAGAGACTTGTAATCATAATTCAATGTTTCTGATAATTCAATCATTTAATATATATTTTTTTTAATTTCGTCGATAATCATATTGAAACAAATACATTCATATAAAGCATTATACTTTTAAATACTTTGTTGACATTTTCAATTTATAACATATACACATATACATACATATTCATATATGTTCATTTAATGGTTCGTGAATCATTGGAATTTGGTCGAGGTTTAAATGAATGTATAAACATAGTTTAAAATCCTTGAGATTTAACTTAACAAACATTGCTTATCGTGTCAGAATAATATAAAGATAAAGTTTAAATTTAGTCGAAAATTTCCGGGTCGTCACAGTATTCTGTAACACCCCAGGTAAAACGTTCCCCGTAGCATGATATTGTCCGCTTTGCAGAGATAGGGACGTACCCTTGTCTCCCCCGTAGGTTGCTCACGGATTTTTCTTGGCGACCAAACACGACGAGCACTTTCCCAGGAGGTCACCCATCCTGGTAGTGCTCTCGCCTGAGCACGCTTAACTGCAGAGTTCTCATGGGATCTGCTGCGCTTGTGGTCCCAAAACGCGTCATGCTAGGAAAGGTCTCCACACCCTTATAAGGCATACTTCGTTCCCCTCTCCAACCGATGTGTGACGGATGTAACACGGATGTTACAATCCTCTCCCCTAATGGGACACAGCGTCCTCGCTGTGCACGTTTGGTCCGGGGCCTGGCTCTGATACCATTCTGTAACACCCCAGGTAAAACGTTCCCCGTAGCATGATATTGTCCGCTTTGCAGAGATAGGGACGTACCCTTGTCTCCCCCGTAGGTTGCTCACGGATTTTTCTTGGCGACCAAACACGACGAGCACTTTCCCAGGAGGTCACCCATCCTGGTAGTGCTCTCGCCTGAGCACGCTTAACTGCAGAGTTCTCATGGGATCTGCTGCGCTTGTGGTCCCAAAACGCGTCATGCTAGGAAAGGTCTCCACACCCTTATAAGGCATGCTTCGTTCCCCTCTCCAACCGATGTGGGACGGATGTAACACGGATGTTACAAAAACCCTTAATGGTGTACGGAGAAAAGGGCAACACGAAGCTACATCTTATTAGTAATTTGAAGGCACAAAAACTAATAAGAAAATGTTGCTATGCTGTTCTAGCACACGTCGAGAAAGTACAAACTGAAGAAAAGAGCATCAATGATATTCCCATTGCAAAAGAATTTCCCGATGTATTTCCGAAAGAATTACCGGGATTACCCCCACATCGATCCGTTGAATTTCAAATAGATCTTGTACCAGGAGCTGCACCAATAGCTCGTGCTCCTTACAGACTCGCACCCAGCGAGATGAAAGAACTGCAAAGCCAATTACAAGAACTTTTAGAGCGTGGTTTCATTCGACCAAGCACATCACCGTGGGGAGCTCCTATTTTGTTTGTCAAGAAGAAAGATGGTACATTCAGGTTGTGTATCGACTACCGAGAGTTGAACAAACTTACCATCAAGAACCGCTACCCACTACCGAGAATCGACGACTTATTTGATCAACTACAAGGCTCGTCTGTTATTCAAAGATTGACTTACGTTCCGGGTATCATCAAATGCGGGTGAAAGAAGATGATATTCCAAAGACTGTTTTCAGAACACGTTACGGTCATTACGAGTTTATGGTCATGCCGTTTGGTTTAACTAATGCACCAGCTGTGTTCATGGACCTTATGAACTGAGTGTGTGGACCATACCTTGACAAGTTTTTCATTGTTTTCATTGATGACATACTTATTTACTCAAAGAATGACCAAGAACACGGTGAACATTTGAGAAAGGTGTTAGAAGTATTGAGGAAGGAAGAATTGTACGCTAAGTTTTCAAAGTGTGCATTTTGGTTGGAAGAAGTTCAATTCCTCGGTCACATAGTGAACAAAGAAGGTATTAAGGTGGATCCGGCAAAGATAGAAACTGTTAAAAAGTGGGAAACCCCGAAAACTCCGAAACACATACGCCAGTTTTTAGGACTAGCTGGTTACTACAGAAGGTGTGACGACCCGGAAATTTCCGACTAAATTTAAACTTTATCTTTATATTATTCTGACACGATAAGCAATGTTTGTTAAGTTAAATCTCAAGGATTTTAAACTATGTTTATACATTCATTTAAACCTCGACCAAATTCCAATAATTCACGAACCATTAAATGAACATATATGAATATGTATGTATATGTGTATGTGTTATAAATTGAAAATGTCAACAAAGTATTTAAACGTATAATGCTTTATATGAACATATTTGTTTCAATATGATTATCGACGAAATTAAAAAAAAATAAATTAAATGATTGAATTATCAGAAACATTGAATTATGATTACAAGTCTCTGTTGAGAGGTCCACTATGATTTGAGAAAATCTATTCCTCTTAACGATATTCGGAATAATTTGTAAAGCTATTTATAAATAAAAATAAAAAGTGTCATTTACGAAAGTTAGACAAAAGCTAGTGGAGAATTGGTTTCCATAATATTCTATTAATCTATTTTCAAACGTACAAAAACGTTTTCAGTTTAAAAAGAACTTTATTATTAAAACGTATATAACTTTTATAAATATCTAGAATCACTTTTAACAACTCATTACTTAACCAGTATAATAAATATAACGATATTTATATTTTATTTCATTAAATATATATAACGATTTAAATTAATATTATATATATTTATACGCTTATTATACATACATAGTTTTTATACTTTTACTATACTTTAACTTTACCTTTACTTTACTTTAACTTTAATAATTTACTTTAATAATTCATACTTTAATAATTCACTTTAATAATTCATACTTTAATAATTCATACTTAAATAATTCACTTTAATAATTCATACTTTAATAATTGACTTTAATAATTCATACTTTAATAATTCACTTTAATAATTCATACTTTAATAATTCACTTTAATAATTTATACTTTAATAATTCACCTTAATAATTTATACTTTAATAATTCATTTTAATAATTCATACTTTAATAATTCACTTTAATAATTCAAAAATCTATTATAAATAGAATTCAATAGATTTCATTATTTCATAGAAACTTGAAAATATATTTCTCTAAACTCTCTCAATCGATTTACATATATATATATATATATATATATATATATATATATATATATATATATATATATATATATATATTTGCTCTGTATTATTTCAAGATATTATTAGTATACATAAAATATTACGACGGAGTGATGTCCGAGTGATTTCAAAATAGTTTTTTTAATTAGTCGAAGCTAAGGAAATTATGGGTTATAGCTATAGAGGTGATGGGTATGGTTAATGGATATGCTCGTGAGGTCAATCTAGTGTTTATCATCTCCGTTGCGTCTACGTACTTTCCTGCAATATTGAATCTCAATATTGATACGTTCGTGAATCCGAGACCAACCTTGCACTTGTTAAATGACGTTATATGTATTTTTACTACGAAATACAGTATGGTGAGTTTCATTACTCCCTTTTTATATATATTTTTGGGACTGAGAATACATGCGCTGTTTTTATAAATGTTTTACGAAATAGGCACAAGTACTAAAACTAATTCTACGTGAGTTTAAACCAGAAATATACCCTTAGCTTGGTAACATTAAACTACTTGTCTATGTACGGTAGGCACGAATCCTAAAGATAGATCTATTGGGCCTGATAAACCCCATCCTGACTATGGGAGCCTTTAGTACTTCGAGGTTATTTTAAACACACCTGATCTGGTGTACTTCAGAGGGTAAAACATGAACGTTAAGGCTTGTTACCGGGTGCCTACAACTTATAGAATACTTTTATACACTTGCGAGTGTACATATATTTATAAACGGAAATCTTGTGGTCTATTAATATATTGAAATGATTGTTATGATAAACCTATGAACTCACCAACATTTTGGTTGACACTTTAAAGCATGTTTATTCTCAGGTATTAAAGAAATCTTCCGCTGTGCATTAGCTCATTTTAAGGATATTACTTGGAGTCATTCATGGCATATTTTGAAAGACGTTGCATTCGAGTCATTGAGTTCATCAAGATTATTATTATGTCAATTATAGTTGGATGTATTATCAAATGGTGTGCATGCCATCAACTTTCGTTGTAAAGAAAGTTTGTCTTTTAAAAACGAATGCAATGTTTGTAAAATGTATCATATAGAGGTCAAATACCTCGCGATGTAATCAACTATTGTGAATCGTTTATAATGTATATAAACGGGTCCTTTCAGTTGGTATCAGAGCGGTGGTCTTAGCGAACCAGGTCTGCATTAGTGTGTCTAACGGATAGTCGTTAGGATGCATTAGTGAGCCTGGACTTTGACCGTGTCTGTATGTCAAAAGTTTTGCTTTTCATTTTTGTCAGAAATTGTCTGCTTATCATTCTTAGTCTAGACACGTCTTACAGCATTGATTGCATGAATAGTGTATAGACAAAATTCATATCTTAGCGTATCTGCTAATCCATATCTTAGCGTATCTGTTACTGTAAACTTTGCCTGACATATCCCGTAAATTCCTCCGTAATCTACGAAATCTTTTGCGCTATATATATAGATATTCTATGTAATTAGAATAGCACCCGATAGCCGAAAAATTATTTCATATCAAAAAATCCTTTATTCAATCGAACAAAATGGAATTCGTTATTAGTTCAAGTCCCTCGAATTCCGATATGGAATCCCACTCAAGCTTTGAAAGCAGTGTGACCGGAATGGATCAACCAATTAGCCATCATCTATTCTGGATGAATTGGGGATAGGTTCGTAGCCTCCTCAATAATTGGAGACAAGAAGAAGGTGATCCCTTCCATCCACCACATTGCCCTCTTGGCGATGAACCTGAAGCACTTATCGGCGAACCGGTTCGAAACACCATTTTCTCTCTCATTTCCAGAGTATTTCTTCACGGTTATATACTACATCAAATTCTAGATTTTATTTATCCGCTCGTCCGAACCGATAATCACCCCGGTATAATAGAAGAAGTCAACGAGCTTCGCGCTCGAGTAGTGGCTTTAGAGAATATGGTGCAAGGGTTACAAACACCAACAGCAGCACTAGCAGCATAACCAGTACCACCATCAGCAACACCAACAGTACCATCACCACCACCAACAGTAACATCCGCATCCCACACTTCAACATCACAACCTATATCCCACGAGTACCAATGACATACACTCTATAGATACCAAGGAATACCAACAACAACAAACGATGAAGTATTGATTCATAACTTCATTGGAGAAACATTTTGCGACGATTATGTAGTCTCTAAAGTCTTAGAGATTAACTATTCTAGCCCTAACCATAAATTAGATGAGTGAACTCAAATGATAGAAGGAAGAGTAGAAACCCTGACAGGAATGATGTGTGGTTTACAAGCTAGACTTGATTTACCAACAGCATCAACAGTACCATGAACATCACCAGTACAGTCAGTGCCATCAGCGTTGTCAGAATCAGCAGCACCTATAACATCACAAACTTCGTCAGTTCAAGAATCACCGTGGACATCATTATAAATCAACAACAAGTATGTCATATCAATGAGTTATGAAGTATTAACTCATTTCCACTGAAGGATTTATATGTATATCTTATATATATAAATTTTTAGACCATAATAAATATTTCCGTACTAAGCTATTATGTGTGAATCTTAACTACTCGGTTAATTCATATTACTAATATGCAATAATGTACGTCCTTCGTCCACAACTTAACCATCATTAACTACAATCTATGCCTCAATTCAATAAATCCCAATTCATAATAAATCAAATGAATTATTCAAATATAAGTTTGATTTTTCACTTTCATCGTCGATGTACTCGAAACTTTTCAAATAACATTATTCGTACCTTGCGAAATTCACAAGAATTCCACAAACACCAACAAATAACGAAGTATTAATTCATAATTTCAATTTTATTGAATAAATACTCCGTAAAAGTTATGTAATTTCTAAAGTCTTTAGGGATTATTCAGTTCTAGTTTCAACCGTAAATCAAATGAGTTTAATTTAATATTAGCTCATTAAATCTATGTTACATCTGAAGAAAATATACACATATATATTTTCATAAAGACTGTAATAAAATTCTGTTGTACAAAATATTAATTGTGAAATTTTTTTTTAACGGGTAGGTAATACCCGGGAGATATATAAATTCACAATTAATATGTTACATTTTCGAATCTGATTAAGCAAATCATCAACTATACTCCCAAAATCTCACAACAATATACATTCTTGTATAGAAATCAAAACAACCATTCTCACCCAAATTTGATTACACATTCTGATTTTGACAAATCAAAATCCAAGTCATGATTTAACAGAAGACATCACTCTTAGATTCCTACATCTTTCAAAGCTATACTTTGACTTCAAAACTGTGTTAGAACATCATATGTATATTAACGATTACAAATTGTGTTCAAACTCTCCGAAATTTTCGAAGACACTTCAAACAATGAACAATCGAGATGATGATCCAACCACATATTACCCACATTTATGTACCTAAAAAGCTCTCGAAGCCAAAGTCATAGTTCGACGCGTATCCGTGTCAAACCCTTTGGCATTTATTAGCTAAAATGACTTTTCAATTCCTTTTCAAAGTAGACAGTTTTGTCACAGCTCCAGCAAGTCAACTTCGACTTTTCAGTCAGACTAGTCTTATTATAACCTCGATAGATACGTTGTCCTTTCGTCATCATTACTGGGGACCTTTTATATCTCGCCACCTTAGCAATAAACTTACCAACAACTTCAATTATCTTTGACTTTTCAAAAAATCATTATATTTATTGAAATCACATCATTTACTCATTCGCATCTTGTAACGAGAATTGTCATACGAATCATCGGAAAACAGTAACCAGTATTTTGAAATCTCGCAGCATGTCTACGCCAACAGTTATATGTGTACGTAAAACGTCTATCTCCTGGACTTACATACTTTGAATGTGAAGTTATGAAAAATATTTTGAACTGCAAACTAGTTCTTGATATGCTGACGAAGCATCAAAAACTGTAAACGATCTTAACAGTAAAAAGTTTGATGACAAAGGATAGTAAAGTGGTAAAGCTGAGAAAAAGAGAAGGTTTGGAACTGGAAAACGGATTGAACAGACTATGAAGGAGGCTGTGGACAAATCACAAAGACTAAATCTGCCTTCAAAGAATCCAAATGATTCAGTGGCTGCTAAAGTCATTAACGAATACTTTACTCTTTATTCTAAACCTTTACAGACAAATCTTCATCATCATCCATCAATATTATAAATTCTAAGATATTATCATATCTTTCATTATAAATATCCGCGATATTTCTGAAGATATTTTCACAACTAATCTTATCTGAAGTCATTTATCTCTTTGCGCTATCAGTGTTACATCATATAAGAAACTATTAGTTTCTATATTCTATAAACTTTCGAGTTTAAATTATGAATGTTTTGAAGTAGTGTTGGGAACTGAAGCATGAGTTAGTATAATATAATGACACTTGATCAACGTGATTATATTACAGTAAGTCATGCTGAGTTTCTAATGGGACATGACGATTCACAGACTATGCCGTCATCATGTTCCATGTTACACGACTCTTGTATTCTATTTAATCTCTAAAAATATCAAGAATATATTTTCTTGATGATTCGGTCTTTTCAGGGTATTCTGGTAAATTAACAAATCAAGATCATGCCATTACCATTTTCTTCTTAGAACATTAACTATGTTCATTCTGAAATTCATATCTGCGAATACTGGACCATTACAAATGTTGCTTAATCGCAAGAAGAAGAAACGAAAGGACAAAACTCCAAAATAGAAATTGGAGTATAAATCGCAGCAAATAGAAGGGAGCATTAACTGTGGATGTCAATGATAATAGAAGACAAAAGCAGGGGCTTTGAAATATAAGGGAAGATATAAAACCCAACAACCACCCAAAAATTATAAACCGTATATATCGATGCATATAGCAATATAAAGACACGGAAGAACTAAAAACACTATAAAATCGAGAGTATAGTAGAAGTAAATAGATTCTTCCAGAGACAGATGAAAAAGAAGAACGACAGATATGAAAGTGAGGAGTATATCGAGAATCAGTACTGGATTAAGCGTATTGACAAATACTTTAAAATATGAGTTGAGGGAGAAAGAATAGAAGGTGTGAGTTGTAAGGAAACGAAGGATGTGGATTTATAGTGAAATACCCGACAGAGAAATCAAGATGGATTATCGTATTAATTCGAAGAGAATCATAATCTCCTTAATCACCGAAGCATCAAATCCAACATAGATTACAAAGATTTTCTTTAAATTCGGAGATCAATTGTGATGACGTCAAAAGATATGACGAATCACTATAATCTTATTTCCTTCATTTACGATAACTTCCCTCATACGCTTTGAGTAATCGAATTATTTTATCCATACTTCTTAGACATGATAAAACTTCATAATCGTCATAATAACATTCTCATTGTTAGCCATAACGACCTCTATCAAATTTCGGGGACGAAATTTCTTTAACGGGTAGGTACTGTGACGACCCGGAAATTTCCGACTAAATTTAAACTTTATCTTTATATTATTCTGACACGATAAGCAATGTTTGTTAAGTTAAATCTCAAGGATTTTAAACTATGTTTATACATTCATTTAAACCTCGACCAAATTCCAATGATTCACGAACCATTAAATGAACATATATGAATATGTATGTATATGTGTATGTGTTATAAATTGAAAATGTCAACAAAGTATTTTGTAACGACCCGAAAATTTCCGACCAAATTTAAACCCTAATCTCTATATGTTTCCGACACGATAAGCAAAAACCTGTAATAATGAGTCTAGAAAGTTTGAAATCTATATTCATGTAATGAGTTACCCTTTGACCATGCTTGACGATTCACGAACAATTAAATATTATCAAAATAAACAAATATATATGATCCCTATTAATAATTATGATTATATAATAATATATAAATAAAATATATATAATTGTTGTGTATAAGTTATTATAATAACTTAATTACTAAAAATAATTATTTTTATCAGTATTCTTATTAATATTATTATGATATTAATATCATTACTATTTATATGATTTTTATTAACATTAGTTTTATTAATATTATTAGATATGAAATTTGATACAAATAATGTGATAAAATTTATAACATTATTATTATCGCCAATAATATAAGTATTTTTATGTTATTACTAAATCATCATTATTATAATAATGATTTAAGTTAATAATATGATTATATTTATCATTAGCATTATATTGATATTATTATTAATATTATTATTCTATTATAATATTTTTTTTAAATTAATAACAGCATTATAATATATTAACATTTTTTTTATTTAATACTAAAATTAAGTTTAGAGATATAGAGTTAGATACGGAATTTTTTTTAAAAATACAGATACTATAAATACATATAAATACTAAATTATATATATAGTTATTAAAGACTAAATTAACTACAGATATATTTACGCGTAACTATCTTGATATCTTTATCAGAATTCTTTTTCTTTGTCTTCTTATCTATGGCCTGTTTACTCATGGGATTGGGTCGGTTAAATTCATGATACAAACAAATATCAATTACATCATGATACTGCAGCAGATAAACGATTTCTCCCTTTATATACAGCTCTACAATTACAAAATTTAATCAGAAAGGGGAACCAAAGGGGGTTATCTGCTCTGTTTCGACATCATAATTAAATCATGATAATTTTGTATTAAATTTCAAAATCTATTAATGAGATATTGTTAGTAATCATTTAGTTGATTTAACTGTAAATTTACAAACTCCAATTTATTCTTATGTGTTTTGATTTTGAGATCTTGTTTTTCGATTGAAAAGGTCAAACGAGGTTATTGTGGCAGAATTCGAATCCATTATCAAGTTTTAAGTTGAATTAATGATACAGAGAGTTTTTAACAACGATTTGGAATTTATCTCATGTAGGAAACGTGAGCTAAAACTGACTTTAAATTAAAAATCAGTGTTGGTGTTCTTCGTGGTGTTCAAACAACAGATGCCGCTGTTTTTAATTTTCTTTTGTTGTGTGTTAATTTGCCACAACTTGAAATTTTTGTGTTGACTTCAAAATAGAAACGTTTTATTTATTAATTACTGGTTTATGTATCTGGGTTCTGTCGATTGAACATAAGGAAGAGGAAGAAATATAGATATCTAATAATAAAACGGGATATAATGAACTGGAGGAGGATTTAAAACAGATAATAGGCGACAGAGCCATGGTTTAGGGTGTTAGTGGGTTACGAGTGGTCGGGGGTTCGAGTCCCTGATGAGGCACTATTTTTTTTAGGCCGATTTTCTAAGGTAGCCTTCATTTTTTTTTATTTACTATTATATTTATTAATGTTATCATTAGATATTAAGTGTATTATTGTTAATGCTCTTATAATTAAGTATTGCTATGGTTTTAATTATTATTATTATTATTATTATTATTATTATTATTATTATTATTATTATTATTATTATTATTATTATTAGTAATAATATTATTATTAATATCATTATTTTTCATAAGTATCATTATTTTTAGCAATATCATTAATTTTATTATTATTATTATTATTAATATTATCATTATTATTTTTATCATTATTATTACTATTATTATATAAAGATACAACTTTCTATTATTATATAAGTTTATGTAATACATAAAGATAAATATAATTAATTAATTAAATTACTAATGAAACTTATTATTTGCTAAAATAACAATTAAAGATAATATATAATTAAGATATAATAAATAAATTTGTTCGATTACGATTTTGCGTATTAATAAAAAAAAATACAAATGATATAGGTTCGTGAATCCGAGGCCAACCCTACATTTGTTCAATGATGTTATATGTATTTTTACTACAAAATACAGTATGGTGAGTATATAGTTCCCTTTTAACTCTAAATATTTTGGGCTGAGAATACATGCGCTGTTTTTTTATAAATGATTTACGTTATGGACACAAGTGATCAAAAATAAACTTTACGTTGAGTTGTACCATGGCATATTTCTTTATACTTGGTAGCTAATATTTACGTGAGGAGCGTAAACGCGAATCCTGTTGATAGATCTATCGGGCCTGACAACCCCAACCGGGCTGGACGACCAGTTTTAAACGGTTGCACAGTACTTCGTTTCGTTACTACACTTGGTACGGTGTAGGGTTTATTTAAGAATATGCTGCTGTGATTTAAATGTTAAGTATGGTTACCAAGTGCTCAACGACTTTTCCATACACTTGCGAGTGTATTATGTATGTATATGAAATCTTGAGGTCCATAGTTATAACGCTGCTAGCATCAAACCTATATCTCACCAACTTTATGTTGACGTTTTAAAGCATGTTATTCTCAGGTACGAATTAAGTCTTCCGCTGTGCATTTGCTCATGTTAGGGACAATACTTGGAGTCGATCATCGCAAAGGAACCAAATGTTGATGACTTCTTCCGGATGGATTAGGACGGGTCCTTTCAGTTGGTATCAGAGCGGTGGTCTTAGTGAACCAGGTCTTACATTAGTGTGTCTAACTAGTAGCTGTTAGGATACATTAATGAGTCTGGACTTCGACCGTGCCTGCATGTCAAAATTTTTGCTTATCATTTCTAGTCGTAAATTATTTGCTTATCATCCTTAGGGAATTGCCTGCTTATCATTCATAAGTCTAGACACGTCTTACTGCATTTAGTGCATCGATAGTGTATAGACAAAATTCATATCTTAGCATATCTGTTACTTTGGACTTTAGTTGACATCTTTTCAAAGATTCTCCGTAATTTACGGGATTTTGGTATTATATATACATATGTAAAGTATGTATTGAAGAGTACCAAATCTAACTTCTATAATCTATTTCATACCAAAAATTCATTTTTCCGATTATACAAGATGGATTCCGCATCTAGTTCGAATTCCTCAGATTATGACAGCTATGCCGATATGGATTTTCATTCAAGCTCCGAAGGCAGCGTCACCGGAATGGATCAACCAATCTCCCATCATCTATTCTGGATGAATTGGGGGTGGTTTCGTAATATACTAAGTCATTGGAGACATGAAGAGGGTGATCCCTTCCATCCACCAAATTGCCCTCTTGGCGGTGAACCTGAAGCACTTACCGGCGAACCTGTTCGAGAAACCATTTTCTCTCTCATTTCTAGAGTATCTCGTCACGATTATATACTATCCCATATTTCAGATCTTGTTCATTCGCTCACTCCAACCACCAATCATCCCGGTGTACTAGCAGAAGTTAACGAACTTCGCGCTCGCGTGACGGCTTTGGAGAATATGGTGCGAAGGTTACAAACACCAGCAGCAGCACCAGCAGCATAATCCATACCACCATCATCAACACCGACAGTACCCATATCACCCTCAACCACAACCGCGTCGTAAACCTCAACATCACAATTTGTACCTCGGATATCAACATCACACACCTCAATATCACTATCTGTACTTCGAGTATGATCTTCGTTTTACATATCATTCTATATCGATTATCTTCGCTTTACTTATCGTTCTATCTCATTTATCTTCGTTCGACATGGTAATTATGTAATCTTTAATGTTTTAGAGATCATGTAATCAAGTATTAACGATAAATCAAAAAAATTTAATATCTTATTGACTCATTAGATCCATGATTACATCTGAAGAAAATATATATACAAGTATATTTTCATAAAGATTGTAATTAAAAATTCTTTCGTACAAACTGTTAATGATGAAAATATTTTAACGGGTAGGTAGTACCCGAGGAATATTTAGATCTCACATTAATAAGTTACAGTGTATATTCTTCGAATCTGATTCAACGGTCATTTGCTATTCTACTTACAACCACCGATATTCGTATCTGTTCACCACCGAATAACCATTTTTATTCAAATTTCATATTTGGATTTTTATCTATCAGAATCCAACAAGTGGCATAATGAAGAAAACATTGGACAAAATAAAAAGTGTTAGAAACAAACAAATTAATTATGAGAAATTCTGTTAGGAATCCACGCTAACTGTTCCTAGTTAACTGTTCCCAGCTAACTATTAATTCCATATTACATTTTATCGCAATTTAATTTATTGTCATTTAAGTTCTATTATTTATTTTACGCACTTTAAATAATGGGACACGTACACAAGGTTTCGACCTATCATATCGACCCATCTATATATATATTTCGGAACAACCATAGACACTCTATATGTGAATGTTGGAGTTGGCTATACAGGGTTGAGGTTTATTCCAAAATATATATATACTTTGAGTTGTGATCGACACTGAGACCGGTACACGGGTCACGATACGTATTAATTATATATATTAAATTATATATGAATATATTGAACTGTTGAACTATTGGACCATTGGACAATCGGACTGATAGACTGCTAACTATGGACAAGTAAAATGAATTAAAATATTGATTATAACATATGAAACTAAACTAATCTTCAAGTTTGCCACTTGATTCTATCTTAAACCTCATTTGTATCTCAACGTTTACAATCCGCGTACAAACCTATCAGGATTCTTGAAAATACCTCAATCGAGAAGTTGAACCGACCGCACTTCATCTATAGAAGAAAAGATCTATACACATGAAAAACTCTTGAACCCAAAGTCATAGTTTAACACGTACCGCGACGAATTCTTTAGCATTTATTAGCAAAAACAACCTTACGATTCCTTTTCAAAGTAGCCAATTTTGTCACAGCTTCAGCAGAACAACTTCGACCTTTCATTCGAAAAAGTCTTATTATAACTTTGATATATACGATTGGTTTTCCTCATCGTTACCGGGGAACCTTTCATACTCCGCCATTTTATCATCAGCATTTAATCATCTAAAAACACAATTCGCCCAAAAACACCTCGGATTGATAATCGACGATTCAGATATGACTGCATTAAATGCAGAGGAAACAGTAAAATTTTAGATGGCCTAACTGGCCAAAAGTTTGATGATAAAGAAGGGAATGTTAGGAACGCTCGATAGAAAATTTAGTGCTGAAAAATGGATTGAGCTAACCGTGAAGGAAACAAAGAACAAATACAAGGAATGAACCTGCCTTCAAATAATGCAAATGATTCAGTGTCTGTTGAAACCGTCAGTATGAACCCTACTCCTTATTCTAAACTTTTTCAGATGATATTATTCATCATCATCTTATCTTAGATATTATAAGATATCTTCATATTTTCCGCTATACATATTCTCCATATTTCTAAAGATATTTTCACAACTATTCCTATCTGCAATCATCTATCTCCCCGTAATATCTGCGTTACAACATAAAAGAAACTGTGTTAGTTTCTAAATTCTGAAATCTTCAAGTTTAAAATATGAATGTTTTGAAGCAGTGTTGGGAACTGATGCGTGAATTAGTATAATATAATGAAACTTGATCAACTTCATTATATTACAGTAAGTCATGTTGCGTTTCTAATGGAATTTGATGATTCACAGTACCATCATCATGTGCCATGTTACACGGCTCTTACAATCTATCCAATCTCTAAACATATCAAGAAAATATTCTCTTGATGATTCGGTCTTTTCCAGGATATTCTGGTAATTTGACAAATCAAAAATCGTGCCATTACCAATTCTCTCTTAGGACATTAACTATATTCATTTCGAATTTCATACCTACGAATTCCGGACCATTACAAAAGATGCTTAGTTGAAAAGGAGGAAAAGAAAAAGAATGAAGCTCCGAAATAGAAATTGGAGTATAAATCGCAGTAAATGGAAGAGAGTATTAACTGTGGATGATAATGATTATAGAAAACAAAAGCAAGGACATCGAAGTATAAGGGAAGATATAAAACCCAATAATCACCCAGAAACTACATACCGTGTATATCAATACGTATTGCGACGTAAAGACACGGGAGAATAAGAAACATTATAATTCCAAGAAAATCATAAAAGTGAATAGATTCTTCTGGCGGCAAATGAAAAAGAAGAATGAAAGATATGAAGGTTAGAAGTATAATAAGAATCAGGATTGGATGGAACATATTAAGAATGAGTAGAGGAAGAAAGAATAAAAGGTGTAGAGAATAAGGAAAACGAAGGGGGTGGATTTATAGCAATATATCCGACAGAGAAATCAGGAACAGATTATTGCATTAATTAAAGAAGATTTTGATTTTCTAAATCGCCGAAGAACCAAATCTTATTACGTAAGATTTTCTTTAAATCCCTTAAATCCCGGAAATCAACAGTAACTACGTCATCGGTTGAAACGAATATATTTATTTACACATTTCGCTCTTTTGTGATAACTTCACTTGTACGCTTCACATGATCGAATCGTTTTATCTATATCTCTCAATAATGATAAAACTCCATTATCACCTCATAATCGTCATGAAAACATTCCTATTATTATTTATGACAACCTCTACCAAATTTCGGGGACGAAATTTCTTTAACGGGTGGGTACTGTAACGACCCGGAAATTTCCGACCAAATTTAAACCCTAATCTCTATATGTTTCCGACACGATAAGCAAAAACCTGTAATAATGAGTCTAGAAAGTTTGAAATCTATATTCATGTAATGAGTTACCCTTTGACCATGCTTGACGATTCACGAACAATTAAATATTATCAAAATAAACAAATATATATGATCCCTGTTAATAATTATGATTATATAATAATATATAAATAACATATATATAATTGTTGTGTATAAGTTATTATAATAACTTAATTACTAAAAATAATTATTTTTATCAGTATTCTTATTAATATTATTATGATATTAATATCATTACTATTTATATGATTTTTATTAACATTAGTTTTATTAATATTATTAGATATGAAATTTGATACAAATAATGTGATAAAATTTATAACATTATTATTATCGCCAATAATATAAGTATTTTTATGTTATTACTAAATCATCATTATTATAATATTGATTTAAGTTAATAATATGATTATATTTATCATTAGCATTATATTGATATTATTATTAATATTATTATTCTATTATTATATTTTTTTTTAAATTAATAACAGCATTATAATATATTAACATTTTTTTTATTTAATACTAAAATTAAGTTTAGAGATATAGAGTTAGATACGGAATTTTTTTTAAAAATACAGATACTATAAATACATATAAATACTAAATTATATATATAGTTATTAAAGACTAAATTAACTACAGATATATTTACGCGTAACTATCTTGATATCTTTATCAGAATTCTTTTTCTTTGTCTTCTTATCTATGGCCTGTTTACTCGTGGGATTGGGTCGGTTAAATTCATGATACAAACAAATATCAATTACATCATGATACTGCAGCAGATAAACGATTTCTCCCTTTATATACAGCTCTACAATTACAAAATTTAATCAGAAAGGGGAACCGAAGGGGGTTATCTGCTCTGTTTCGACATCATAATTAAATCATGATAATTTTGTATTAAATTTCAAAATCTATTAATGAGATATTGTTAGGAATCATTTAGTTGATTTAACTGTAAATTTACAAACTCCAATTTATTCTTATGTGTTTTGATTTTGAGATCTTGTTTTTCGATTGAAAAGGTCAAACGAGGTTATTGTGGCAGAATTCGAATCCATTATCAAGTTTTAAGTTGAATTAATGATACAGAGAGTTTTTAACAACGATTTGGAATTTATCTCATGTAGGAAACGTGAGCTAAAACTGACTTTAAATTAAAAATCAGTGTTGGTGTTCTTCGTGGTGTTCAAACAACAGATGTCGCTGTTTTTAATTTTCTTTTGTTGTGTGTTAATTTGCCACAACTTGAAATTTTTGTGTTGACTTCAAAATAGAAACGTTTTATTTATTAATTACTGGTTTATGTATCTGGGTTCTGTCGATTGAACATAAGGAAGAGGAAGAAATATAGATATCTAATAATAAAACGGGATATAATGAACTGGAGGAGGATTTAAAACAGATAATAGGCGACAGAGCCATGGTTTAGGGTGTTAGCGGGTTACGAGTGGTCGGGGGTTCGAGTCCCTGATGAGGCACTATTTTTTTGGGCCGATTTTCTAAGGTAGCCTTCATTTTTTTTTATTTACTATTATATTTATTAATGTTATCATTAGATATTAAGTGTATTATTGTTAATGCTCTTATAATTAAGTATTGCTATGGTTTTAATTATTATTATTATTATTATTATTATTATTATTATTATTATTATTATTATTATTATTATTATTATTATTATTATTAGTAATAATATTATTATTAATATCATTATTTTTCATAAGTATCATTATTTTTAGCAATATCATTAATTTTATTATTATTATTATTAATATTATCATTATTATTTTTATCATTATTATTACTATTATTATATAAAGATACAACTTTCTATTATTATATAAGTTTATGTAATACGTAAAGATAAATATAATTAATTAATTAAATTACTAATGAAACTTATTATTTGCTAAAATAACAATTAAAGATAATATATAATTAAGATATAATAAATAAATTTGTTCGATTACGATTTTGCGTATTAATAAAAAAAAATACAAATGATATACGTTCGTGAATCCGAGGCCAACCCTACATTTGTTCAATGATGTTATATGTATTTTTACTACAAAATACAGTATGGTGAGTATATAGTTCCCTTTTAACTCTAAATATTTTGGGCTGAGAATACATGCGCTGTTTTTTTATAAATGATTTATGTTATGGACACAAGTGATCAAAAATAAACTTTACGTTGAGTTGTACCATGGTATATTTCTTTATACTTGGTAGCTAATATTTACGTGAGGAGCGTAAACGCGAATCCTGTTGATAGATCTATCGGGCCTGACAACCCCAACCAGGCTGGACGACCAGTTTTAAACGGTTGCACAGTACTTCGTTTCGTTACTACACTTGGTACGGTGTAGGGTTTATTTAAGAATATGCTGCTGTGATTTAAATGTTAAGTATGGTTACCAAGTGCTCAACGACTTTTCCATACACTTGCGAGTGTATTATGTATGTATATGAAATCTTGAGGTCCATAGTTATAACGCTGCTAGCATCAAACCTATATCTCACCAACTTTATGTTGACGTTTTAAAGCATGTTATTCTCAGGTACGAATTAAGTCTTCCGCTGTGCATTTGCTCATGTTAAGGACAATACTTGGAGTCGATCATCGCAAAGGAACCAAATGTTGATGACTTCGTCCGGATGGATTAGGACGGGTCCTTTCATATTTAAACGTATAATGCTTTATATGAACGTATTTGTTTCAATATGATTATCGACGAAATTAAAAAAAAATAAATTAAATGATTGAATTATCAGAAACATTGAATTATGATTACAAGTCTCTGTTGAGAGGTCCACTATGATTTGAGAAAATCTATTCCTCTTAACGATATTCGGAATAATTTGTAAAGCTATTTATAAATAAAAATAAAAAGTGTCATTTACGAAAGTTAGACAAAAGCTAGTGGAGAATTGGTTTCCATAATATTCTATTAATCTATTTTCAAACGTACAAAAACGTTTTCAGTTTAAAAAGAACTTTATTATTAAAACGTATATAACTTTTATAAATATCTAGAATCACTTTTAACAACTCATTACTTAACCAGTATAATAAATATAACGATATTTATATTTTATTTCATTAAATATATATAACGATTTAAATTAATATTATATATATTTATACGCTTATTATACATACATAGTTTTTATACTTTTACTATACTTTAACTTTACCTTTACTTTACTTTAACTTTAATAATTTACTTTAATAATTCATACTTTAATAATTCACTTTAATAATTCATACTTTAATAATTCATACTTTAATAATTCACTTTAATAATTCATACTTTAATAATTCACTTTAATAATTCATACTTTAATAATTCACTTTAATAATTCATACTTTAATAATTCACTTTAATAATTTATACTTTAATAATTCACCTTAATAATTCATACTTTAATAATTCATTTTAATAATTCATACTTTAATAATTCACTTTAATAATTCAAAAATCTATTATAAATAGAATTCAATAGATTTCATTATTTCATAGAAACTTGAAAATATATTTCTCTAAACTCTCTCAATCGATTTACATATATATATATATATATATATATATATATATATATATATATATATATATATATATATATATATATATATATATATATATATATATATATATATATATATTTGCTCTGTATTATTTCAAGATATTATTAGTATACATAAAATATTACGACGGAGTGATGTCCGAGTGATTTCAAAATAGTTTTTTTAATTAGTCGAAGCTAAGGAAATTATGGGTTATAGCTATAGAGGTGATGGGTATGGTTAATGGATATGCTCGTGAGGTCAATCTAGTGTTTATCATCTCCGTTGCGTCTACGTACTTTCCTGCAATATTGAATCTCAATATTGATACGTTCGTGAATCCGAGGCCAACCTTGCACTTGTTAAATGACGTTATATGTATTTTTACTACGAAATACAGTATGGTGAGTTTCATTACTCCCTTTTTATATATATTTTTGGGACTGAGAATACATGCGCTGTTTTTATAAATGTTTTACGAAATAGGCACAAGTACTAAAACTAATTCTACGTGAGTTTAAACCAGAAATATACCCTTAGCTTGGTAACATTAAACTACTTGTCTATGTACGGTAGGCGCGAATCCTAAAGATAGATCTATTGGGCCTGACAAACCCCATCCTGACTATGGGAGCCTGATAAGGCTAAAAATGAACACATATTTTACAGCATTATTCCCCAAGAAAGACAAAATTTTAGTTGATATTGTTCGATTTACAAGCACTATTCGTTTAAATATTAAAAAGTGAAGATAAAAGGCAGATTCGACAAATTGAAGACGGAAAGGTCCAAAAAGCTAAAAAGTATAAGATTCAATCAAAAAGGTTCAAATTATTGATGAGGAACGTCTCAAAATAACAAGAGTACAAGTTACAAGACGCAAAGTACACGATATAAAATAGTACGCGAGGACGTCCGAAAATCCGGAACCGGGACCTGAGCCAAGAAGAAACGCCCGACGCAACGGACCAAAAATATCTAGTCTACTATGCACAAGAATATAATATAATATATATATAATTATATATAATTATATATTATATATTATTATTATATTACGTCGGCAAGAAGAAAACAAAGCAATTTGGCTGGATCCAGGGTGGCCATGCGACTCGCATGGCCAGAGGCACAAAATCCATGCGAGTCGCATGGAGTGAAAATGCTGGTCAGGTCCTATATAAAGCCAGTTTTCTGCCGAGTTTTACACACAAAAAAAAAATATATCTCTCTCTCATATATACGATATAAATATATATATATAATTTATATTTTAATTTTAATTTTAATTTTAATTCTAATAATAAGGGTATGTTAGCGAATGTTTTAAGGGTGTAAGTCGAAATTCTGTCCGTGTAACGCTACGCTATTTTTAATCATTGTAAGTTATGTTCAACCTTTTTATATTAATGTCTCGTAGCTAAGTTATTATTATGCTTATTTAAAACGAAGTAATCATGATGTTGGGCTAATTACTAAAATTGGGTAATTGGGCTTTGTACCATAATTGGGGTTTGGACAAAAGAACGACACTTGTGGAAATTAGACTATGGGCTATTAATGGGCTTTATATTTGTTTAATTAAATGAAAGTTTGTTAATGTTAATATAAAGATTTACAATTGGGCGTTCCTATAAATTACCATATACACTCGATCGGACACGATGGGCGGGGTATTTATATGTACGAATAATCGTTCATTTAACCGGACACGGGAATGGATTAATAGCCACTAGAATAATTAAAACAGGGGTGAAATTACATTCAAGGGTAATTGGTGTAATTGTTAACAAAGTAGTAAAACCTTGGTTTACACGCAGTCGATAACCTGGTGTATTCATTAAACAAAGTATTAAAACCTTGTTACAATTCGAATCCCCAATTAATTGGAATATTTAACTTCGGGTATAATAATAATTTGACAAGGACACTTGCAATTTATATTTATGACTGATGGACTGTTATGGACAAAAACCAGACGGACATATTAAATAATCCAGGACAAAGGACAATTAACCCATGGGCATAAAACTAAAATCAACACGTCAAACATCATGATTACGGAAGTTTAAATAAGCATAATTCTTTTATTTCATATTTAATTTCCTTTATTTTATATTTAATTGCACTTCTAATTATCGCACTTTTATTTATTGTTATTTAATCGCACTTTTAATTATCGTACTTTTTAATTATCGCAATTTTATTTTATCGCACTTTTATTATTCGCAATTTCATTATCGTTATTTACTTTACGCTTTAATTTAAGTCTTGTATTTATTTTATATTTTACATTAGGTTTTAACTGCGACTAAAGTCTTAAAATTGACAAACCGGTCATTAAACGGTAAAAACCCCCCTTTTATAATAATAATATTACTTATATATATATTTGTATTTTTAATAAAAGTAAACTAATATAGCGTTGAGCTTTGTTTAAAGATTTCCCTGTGGAACGAACCGGACTTACTAAAAACTACACTACTGTACGATTAGGTACACTGCCTATAAGTGTTGTAGCAAGGTTTAAGTATATCCATTCTATAAATAAATAAATATCTTGTGTAAAATTGTATCATATTTAATAGTATTTTCCTAGTAAAATATAAACTATTTTATATACACCTCGCAGAACATCAAGTATTTTTGGCGCCGCTGCCGGGGACCATCTTAAAAGCCGGAAGCGCAACGCTAATATAAAAAAAAAAGATTTTTTTTGTTTACTTTTATTAAAATTCGTTTTTGTAAAAATACGTTTTAAATATTCGAAAAATATAAAAAGAAAAACAAAAATATATGTATTTTTAAGATTTTGTTAAATATTTAAGTTTTATAAGTTTCTTTATTTTTATTTTAGTTTATAAAAATATAAGTTTAATTTTAATATCTTTTATTTATATAAAAATTAAAAACAGAAAATAAAATAAATAAATAAATAAAGAAAAACGCGTTGAAGATAAAACCTGTCAGCTGAAATTCTGAACCCCGCGACTCGCGGGGTTTTCTTCATTAATCACCGCAACTCGCGGAGCCTTTCTGACAGGCGACAGGAAGCCCTAAACCTGCATTAATTACGGGTTTTAATTAATTATTATTATTATTTAAACCTAATAATTATTATTATTATTATTATTAGTTTTATTTTTACTTTTACTTTTTATTTATATATTTTAGTTAAATTAGTTTAATTAATTTGTAAAATTAGTAGTTTTATTAAATAAATAATATAAAAATAATATTTTTATAAAAATTGTAATTTTTACAACTTTTTGTATATTTTTATATTTTGTACCTTTTTAATCGTTGTAGCGTAATATTTGTATTTTTTAGCTCATATTTAATTTTAAACTTAGTTTTTGCCATAGTCATTTTTACTCCTATATTTTTAGGCTTTGCCGTAGAATTCCTTAAGTGCTTTTTCTTTAGACTAAGATTTAGGTACTTTAGAATTTTGCGACGCCTTTTTAAGTTTTAGTTTCTTTTTAAGTTATTTCCATTTGGGATTTAGTTTTTCCTTGTAAGCTTTAATATTTTTAGACCTTTTACTATGTACCAATTATCATTCCAATTAGTAATTTCAATTTACGATTATAATTTTAAGTTAGTTGTAGTAATAAGGTTAGGTTAGTCAAGTATTTTTAAGTTTTTATAAGTTTCTTTTATTTTTTTTCCGTCACCTTTTATTTTTCAACCATTTTTTTTCTTTTTCTACCTTTTGCGACGAACTCTTTTTCTTTCTTATTTCTCGCTATTCTAGTTTTAGGACTTAGAATTTTTTCTACTTCTTATCTAAATTTCTTAAAATTACGAAAATTTATTTTAAGTGGTTAAATTAATAGACATCAAAATTTTCTGGTTCGTAGTAATAGTTGGATTTGTACGTGGACCGGGTTATTGGAGCCAAACAGTCCTCAATTATATTGAGACCAAACGAATCCTGCCCCTCTGCTACATCTTTTGGCTATTCGAAACGTGGGCAAAATCAGAAAAGTCTATTGATTGGATAACTTATTATAATTTTTCTTTCCTTTTTAAAACTAATAGGATATTCAGTGAATGCACCGAGCAAGACGTTCATCACCTTTTGTACGTTCACCACCTGTAACTCGATCAAGACATCGTTTAACAAATATAACCGCCGTTGATTTTTCTTTAAAATCATCATCTAGTCGACCAAGTACTTCAGTTCAAATTTCCGATAATCCATTTTTTGAACCCGACCTCACAATTGAGAATCCGGAAAATATTCAGGAACGGTTCGTAGATCCTGAACCATTAAACTTTCCTCCGGAGCCACCAATCATTCAAACAGAGATTGTTGAGGAACGAACCATTAAATCAGAATCATCTAGTGATACCGATTCAACAAATTCAATTATGGAGAATCTGGAACCTTTAAGTATGGAAGACCGAATGAGAGCTAAACGCACTGGCCAAGGTCACGCAATTACTCATCCAGACATTAATGCGCCAGATTATGAAATCAAAGGACAAATTCTACACATGGTGACTAATCAATGCCAATTTAGTGGTGCGCCGAAGGAAGATCCAAATGAACATCTACGTACCTTTAATAGGATCTGCACACTATTTAAAATCCGAGAAGTGGAGGATGAACAGATATATCTCATGTTATTTCCCTGGACTTTAAAGGGAGAAGCCAAAGATTGGTTGGAATCATTACCTGAAGGGGCGATCGATACATGGGACGTTTTAGTTGACAAATTTCTTAAACAATTCTTTCCTGCATCTAAAGCCGTAAGACTTCAAGCAGAAATTGTTACGTTTACACAGAAACCAAATGAAACTCTATATGAGGCGTGGACAAGATATGGAAAGTTATTAAGAGGATGTCCGCAACATGGTTTAGACACCTGTTAAATAGTACAAATATTCTACCAAGGATGCGACATCACTACAAGAAAAGACATAGATATAGCAGCTGGTGGCTCTATTATGAAGAAAACCGAAACTGATGCTTACAAAATTATTGATAATACTGCTTCCCACTCACATGAGTGGCACCAAGAAAAAGATATCATTAGATCATCTAAAGCAGCTAGAGCCGATTCTAGCCATGACTTAGATTCCATTTCCGCAAAAATAGATGCTGTGGAGAGACGAATGGAAAAGATGACTAAAGATATTCACTCAATACGAATTAGTTGTGAGCAGTGTGGAGGACCACATTTGACAAAAGATTGTCTCAGTATTGAATTAACAATGGAACAAAGAGAGAATATTTCATACATAAACCAAAGGCCTGGAAATAATTATCAGAATAATTATCAACCGCCAAGACCGATTTACAATCAAAACCAGAATTATAACCGAAATATTCCATACAACAACCAACAAGGTCCTAGCAATCAACAAGTATCCAATAATACTTATAATCAGCAAAGACCTAATTTTCAAAACAAACCACCACAACAAACTGATGATAAAAAGCCGAATTTAGAAGATATGATGACGAAGCTAGTTGAAACTCAAACGCAGTTTTTCACATCTCAAAAACAAACTAATGAACAAAATGCTCAAGCATTTAGAAATCAACAAGCTTCGATTCAAAATTTGGAACAAGAAGTGAGCAACCTAGCAAGGTTGATAGGTGAAAGAAAACCGGGAAGTCTACCTAGTGATACAAATGCTAACCCCCGGAATGAAACAGCTAAAGCTATTACCACAAGAAGTGGTACAACACTTAAACCACCTGAAATACCTGTAACTTCTGATGAAACTATTCCTACTCCACAAGAACCACAACCTGATCAAGATAAGGAAAAAGAACCGGTAGTTGAAAAGGATAATGAAGATAACACAGTTAAGGATAAACCTTATGTTAAACCATACCAACCACCACTTCCTTACCCGAGTAAAATGAAGAAAGAAAAACTTGAAGCCGAGCAATTCAAATTCTTGGATATGTTTAAACAGATAAATGTAAATCTTCCTTTCATTGATGTGATTTCAGGAATGCCTAGATATGCTAAATTCTTGAAAGATCTAATCTCAAATAGAAAGAAAATGGAAGAACTCTCGGCTGTTACTATGAATGCTAATTGTTCAGCAGTGCTGTTGAATAAGATACCAGAAAAATTATCTGATCCAGGAAGTTTCACAATTCCATGTTTTCTGGGTAGTCTTAGTTCAATAGAAGCATTGGCAGACTTAGGTGCTAGTATAAATCTAATGCCGTATTCACTATACGCTAAACTAGACCTTGGAGAATTAAAACCAACAAGAATAAGCATACAACTAGCCGATAGATCAATAAAATATCCTAGAGGGATAATGGAGAACATGCTAGTTAAAGTTGGTACTTTAGTATTTCCAGTAGATTTTGTTGTTTTGGACATGGAAGAAGATTCTCAAGTTCCTCTCATATTAGGAAGACCATTCTTAAACACGGCTAAAGCAATGATAGACGTGTTCGGTAAGAAACTGACCCTAAGTATAGAGGATGAGAGTGTTACCTTTTCAGTTGATAGAGCAATGCAACAACCACAATCTGCAGATGATACATGTTATTATATTCAAACTATAGATGCACATGCAGAATTATTAGAAGAATTTCCAGAATTATAAGGAATAGGAGAATGTTCTTTAGGAGAAGGTAATGAACCAATTGATGAAGCTGAAATGTTAGCTACACTTATAGCTAATGGATATGAACCAACAACAGAAGAAATTCAAATGCTAAAAGAAGAAGACAGATATCGATATAAATCATCGATAGAAGAACCTCCGAAATTAGAGTTAAAACCACTTCCAAACCATTTGGAATACGCTTATTTACATGGTGAATCTGAATTACCTGTAATAATATCGTCTTCTCTTACAGAAAATGAGAAATCACAACTCATTTCTGTGTTGAAAGCTCATAAACCAGCCATTGCATGGAAGATTCATGATATTAAAGGAATAAGTCCTTCGTATTGCACACATAAAATCCTTATGGAAGAAGGTCATAAAACGTATGTGCAACGCCAACGAAGACTAAATCCTAATATGCAAGATGTAGTTAAGAAAGAGATTATTAAACTGCTAGATGCAGGTTTGATATATCCAATCTCTGATAGTCCATGGGTAAGCCCAGTTCAATGCGTGCCTAAGAAGGGTGGCATGACAGTCATTACAAATGAGAAAAATGAGCTTATTCCTACTAGGACTGTAACAGGATGGCGTGTATGTATTGATTATAGAAAATTAAATGACGCCACCAGAAAAGATCACTTTCCCTTACCTTTCATAGATCAAATGTTGGAAAGATTAGCCGGAAATAGTTACTATTGTTTTCTAGATGGATTTTCCGGATATTTTCAAATTCCAATAGCACCCGAAGACCAAGAGAAAACCACATTCACGTGCCCTTATGGTACTTTTGCTTACAAACGCATGCCATTTGGACTTTGTAACGCCCCTGCAACCTTTCAAAGGTGTATGATGGCGATTTTTCATGACATGATAGAAGAATGCATGGAAGTATTCATGGATGACTTTTCAGTCTTCGGTGATACATTTAAATCATGTCTAGTTAATCTGGAACGAATGCTAATTAGATGCGAAAAATCAAATCTAGTACTTAATTGGGAGAAATGCCATTTCATGGTTAAAGAATGCATCGTTCTTGGACATAAAATTTCAAAAGAAGGAATTGAAGTGGATAGAGCTAAAGTAGATGTAATTGCTAAACTTCCACATCCCACCAATGTTAGAGGAGTTAGGAGTTTTCTAGGGCATGCCGGTTTTTACCGACGTTTCATAAAAGATTTTTCTAAAATTGCCACTCCTATGAATAAACTCCTAGAAAAGGATGCGCCATTCATCTTTTCAGATGAGTGTATCAAATCTTTTAATATTCTTAAAGAAAAACTCACTAATGCGCCGATCATGATAACACCAAATTGGAATCTACCATTTGAACTAATGTGCGATGCAAGTGATTTTGCAATGGGAGCCGTTTTAGGACAAAGGATTGAAAAACGATTTCAACCTATATATTATGCTAGTAAGACGTTACAAGGAGCACAAACGAACTATACAACTACTGAAAAAGAACTCCTTGCTATTGTCTTTGCTTTTGACAAATTTCGATCATATCTCGTTCTAGCAAAAACGGTGGTCTATACCGACCATTCTGCTCTTAGATACCTATTTTCAAAACAAGATGCTAAACCAAGATTAATCCGTTGGATCTTACTCTTACAAGAGTTTGATATTGAAATCCGAGATAAAAGAGGAGCAGAAAATCTCGCCGCTGATCATCTTTCTCGTCTTGAAAATCCCGAATTAGAAGTTCTGAATGAATCAGCCATACAAGACAACTTTCCTGATGAATATCTATTGAAGATAGATTATAAAGAAATCCCATGGTTTGCAGACTATGCAAACTACTTAGTTTGTGGATTCCTTGAAAAAGGATTATCGTACCAAAGACGAAAGAAATTCTTCAGTGATATAAAACACTATTTCTGGGAAGATCCACATTTGTTTAAAAGTTGTCCCGATGGAATAATACGCCGATGTGTATTTGGAGATGAAGCTAGTAAAATTTTAAACCATTGTCACACAGGACCAACAGGAGGGCATTATGGGCCTCAACTAACAGCAAGAAAAGTTTATGAAGCTGGATTCTATTGGCCTACAATTTACAAAGACGCACACCTTCTTTGCAAATCCTGTGATGCATGTCAAAGGGCCGGAAAAATAAGTCAACGTGATGAAATGCCACAAAATGTCATCCAAGTATGTGAAGTATTTGACATTTGGGGTATTGACTTTATGGGTCCATTTCCAAAATCTAATAATAATCTATATATACTCGTAGCCATTGATTATGTATCTAAATGGGCGAAAGCACAAGCTCTCCCAACTAACGATGCACGAGTTGTAGTCAACTTTTTAAAACGTCTTTTTGCAAGGTTTGGAACACCGAAAGCTTTAATAAGTGATCGGGGTACTCATTTCTATAATAATCAACTTGAGAAAGTTCTTAAAAGATATGGAGTAACTCATAAAATCTCCACCGCATATCATCCACAAATAAGTGGACAAGTTGAAAATACCAACCGAGCTTTAAAACGTATTCTAGAGAAAACCGTAGGATCAAATCCGAAGGAATGGTCCATTAAATTGGAGGATGCACTCTGGGCTTTTAGAACAGCCTACAAAACTCCTATTGGAACCACACCTTTTAGACTTGTTTATGGAAAAGCATGTCATCTTCCAGTAGAAATTGAACACAAAGCATTTTGGGCTTTGAAGACATGTAATCTTGATTTACATGAAGCCGGACATCTACGATTAAGTCAACTAAACGAATTAGAAGAATTAAGACATGAAGCATACAAAAATTCGTTAATCTATAAAGAAAGAACGAAGAAATGGCATGATAAAAGAATCAGAAGTTCAAAAGAATTTAAAGAAGGAGACAGAGTTCTTCTTTTCAATTCACGATTCAAGCTATTTCCTGGAAAATTGAAATCAAGATGGTCTGGACCATTCATAGTCAAAAGAGTTTTCCCATACGGAACGATAGAATTAATAAATTCAAATGGGATTGAATTTAAAGTTAATGGTCACAGAATTAAACATTACATACATGGTCTGATGGAAGTCGACAACGAAGTTAATCACAATTTCGACACCACAGCTAACTAAGTGTGGGGAGAATCAAGTCTTTAAAGGATAATATGTATTTCTGTTAGAGTTAGATTGTCTGTTTTCGTGTAGTTCTCGAAAATGGAACACGTATGGTCTTTCCCTAGCAGACCCTAAAGAACTAGTCTTCTCCCCCCATTCTGAATTTTTATTTTTTTTAGGTTTCTACGAAATGAAGACTGCCTGTGAACTAAACCATGGTCTAATGCTACACGCTTTGATCACTAAACGTAATAATGACATACTACCGAACGAATTAGTATCAGTAATCAGAGAAAGAATGGACGGAGTTAGAAAAGAATCCAGATGCGAAGATAATAAGTTACAATTTGGTAAAGGAAAATCAAAATCCGCAGCGAAAAGAAGAGCACGACACCTAGAAAGATGTCACAAATGCGGAAAATGGTCACATGGAGGTAAATGTTCAAATAATCAAACCTATTCAAATACCGAATTTGTTACTTTATGCAGAGACGGACCGTTCATATGTTTAGAAGAAAAGACACTGAATGCTCGAGGTTACGCCTATGCAGCCATGGAAAATCAATTAAACCGACTATCTTATGAATGGAATAGATCATATAACTAAGAAATCTATTTCACAGGTATGTCTGTACAGTTTTTATTTTTATTTTTAACCTTTTGATAATAAACGCTAATTTGTTCGCTAAAAAGTATTAAATTGGTATTGAATAAAATTAGGTTTGGCGACCGAAATTATTGATATTATTTAAAAATTTATTACATCACTGCGAAATTTAACGTTTATTCTTAAGGTATAAATATCTTTAATCAATCAACCCAAAATATTTCAAAAATTCGTCATGAGTTAAATTAGGTTTCGAAACCGAAATTACTTTACCGAAAAGAGGGGCGCATATTTTTGATAATATTTGATTGATTAAAGTGGGATAAAAAGACAAAAAGATTTTTAATTTTATTTTTACCATGTTTTTAAAATTAATATAAATCTTAAATTAATATTGTAAACTTTGTAAAAACAATATATTTAAAATTGTAAATATTTGAAAAATTAATATAAGTTTGATATGAATTTATAAATTTTTAAATTAAGTTTGGTATGAATTTTTAATTTTTAAAATATTAATTTTTAATTTTATGCATTTCAAATTTTAAAGTTTGGTGTGAATTTTTAATATTAATTTTGAATTTTATATTTAAGTTGTGTGAATTTAAAAACAAAAATTTACTCTATCTCATTAAATTAAAAATATGATTTTTAAAATTCGTCGTAAGTTGAAGACTAGGTCTTTGAACCGAAATTGCTTTACCCGAGGGAGGGACGAGAACTTTTATTATCATTATTTTTAATCTTATTGATTTAAAGTATGCCAAAAAAAAAAATTAAAAAATCCAAAAATCTAAGCTTTTAAAACAATTGCTTGAAATTGACAAATTTTAAAATTTTGTCGAGGGACGGACTAGGGCATCGTCCCGAAACGACCTCGTCTTAAAAAGAAACAAGATTTTTAAAATTTTATTAATTTTATGTTTTAAAAGTATAAGGTTTATTATTAAAAAAAAAAAAAAAAAAAATACCAGAAATTACACCCCATGCGACTCGCATGGGGGTATGCACAAAACCATGCGACTCGCATGGCTGTTAAAAACAGGCCAGGTACAAGTTCCAGTCGAGTTCTGCTTCTTTCACAATACACACACAAACACATACGAAAACCTCCCAAACTCTTTCAATTTTTCACCAATTTTCACCAAATTTCTTGCAAAAATTTCACAATAATCATGCCTAGATTCAGTAGTCTCAACCCCTTCAGGAGAACGGTAAAGATTTCACCCCTAATCTCTTTAAATTCGAATTTTTGTATTCTTGAGCTAGAAATTTTATATTTTGATTTTGTTAATTTTTAGTGAAATTAGTGTTAAATTGATGTTATATTATGCATGTATATCCTAGATAGAAGCTATTTAACATGAATTGAAGCTAAAAACTTCAAATTTTTAAGAATCTAGGGTTTGTGTTCTTGAGCAATTTGGGGCTTTTTGATATAAACAGGTTATGGCCGATTTTTGTCATGAATTGTTGCTAAATTAAGTAGTGTAACATGTTTAGGTAGTTAATTGATCCAAACTTTGAGCCTAAACATGTTTTTGAGAATTAAAGTGGACTTTTTAAGTCTAAAAATTCATGAACTTGGATAATTTGATATAAAGGCTATTTGAAACTTGTTTCATTGCTAGTAGTGATTATTTTGGCATATTATTTGAGATAAATGCTTATGAACTTAATGTACATTTTTCGTATATGCTTATTTGACAAAGTGTAGACTTGACAAAAATATGAAAATGAGCACTAGTTTGATTTGAATGCCATGTAACAAGTGTTTAATTGCTATAATGATTATTGTTGACATGTTTAAGAGTTTAAATGTGATAAAACATTGTACACATTTCCGTATGTAAAAGTGTAGAATTGTTATTGTTAAGAAAAATGTGTATAAAATGTGTTATGAATTGAACATGTCATCATAATTGTTTCAAATTATTATTTTTCTAACACTAATGCATATTTGGATGCACAAATTTTGTGTTTAATGTGTTTTGCAGAGAAATACAGATACGGACGGTGCATCATCGTCCAGACAACCAGAGCCCGAACCGGAAATGTTTTATGAACAAGAACAACATATGCAACAAGAAGAAGAACAACATGAGGATCAACATATTCCATATCACGATCAAGATCAATTATTCATGAATCAGTTTCGTCAATTCGCTCCACATCAAATGATTCTGAGCTTAGACATTAATGAAGATCAGTTACACCCAAATCTGAGATTTGATCGATGTTGGATAGAGTATCCAGATTATCAAAAGAACATGCACATTCTCTACTTTAAGGTTGTTGAAATGCCAAGGGCAATTGACTGGGTACCTTTGGAAACAGTTGACCTTGCCGAACCGATTCGGGAATTATTGGTGCAAAGGTATGGTAATTCTCAGTTTAACGATTGGATGCGCCTATTTTCCATTCGTAGAACCATATATAGGGAATGGTGTATAGAATTACTTAGTACTATTAAGTTAAACAGTGATGTTAGGAGGATAGATGATAGAAGCTTTATTAGATTTCTGTTAGGTGGACGCATGTACAGAATGTCCATGATAGATTTAGCCAGGGCCTTACAGATTTACACCCCTGCTGAACTTTTGAGCCCCGACTGTAATAGCCTGATTGCCCAAGGAGAAAGGATAGATAGGGAATTTGATATTAACGCCGTCTGGAGGCGTATGTCCCACTTTAATGAATTTCACGCCAGTGGAAATCATACATACTTAGATATAGATAGAGCTGAACTCCGGGTGATTCATAGATTCTTAGCAAACACAATTACACAAAGGGGTAAGAATAAGGAGAAATTGACAGTAACCAATTTGTTCTACCTCAAGTGTATTAGAGACCCGAGGAGTTTCGTTAACATTCCCTATTGTGTTGGTTATTATCTCGCTAATGTAGTTTCGGGGATGAAATCGGGGAGTATTATAGGTGGTGGTATTTTCATTACTCTCATTGGAGAGTATTTAGGTGTGGATAAGCACCAAGGGGGTCCAATGAACGAAATAGAGGACGAAGGTGAAACTATAAGTTCAAACCTTTATCACGGTGCAAGGGTATTATTGATGAGACGTGGTCGGGTATATCGATACGAGGGACCTCAGCGACAGGTAGAAAGAGGTTCGGATGACGAAATGGAAGAGGCGAACAACATTATAGGAGTTGTTCGGGAGACTGCTCTTGATTTAGGCGTTCGTATGGAGGATGAATACATGACGAACTATGATAGGCATATGCAGTACGAGGCATGGCAACGTCGGAATGACTACGAGCATTCCCGGCAACGAGAGCATGGCCGATGGGATTATCATCAGCGCCAAATTATGAGCCAGTTGCAGCCTGGCGAGATGTATTATCCGACCCGACCCGCATACTATCCCGCACATCAGCCAGAAATGAGACCGCCCTATGACATATATGATTATGACGCAGCATACCAGTTCACCTATCAACAGCCATGGAACCCTGATCCGAACATGAATTGGGATCCCTATCCTAATTATCCTCCTAACCCACCTCCTGATCAGTAGAGATAAGTTGATAATTTATATTTTTATTATTTTAAACACTTAAAATTTTAATTACATTTATGTAATGTTTGATATTTCTATTATTATTGTGTACTAATATTTTTCTTATAATTTGAAAGTGGGATGCCAAAGTTCCATTTCAAATTGCATGTATGATTATATTTGTATTGCATGTATTTTATGTTATGCACAAAACAGGATAAAACAACGCGTTTTCAAAGACTGGCATTAAGTTCAGCAAAAGCAAGTAATTTTGACGACAAGATGCAAAATATATGTGAAATAACAACAAGACGGAATGAACAAATGACGTGCACCATTTATCATTCAACAATCAAACGACAATATGTTTGAAACTTTGGTAAAATTTAATCATTTTTCTACGCTAATAACCCTCAATAATTTAAATTGTTTCTGATTTCTTGCAAATGAGGGCATTGCAAGATCTTAAGTGTGGGAAAGGGTTAAATTCTTTCAGATTTTGATTTAAACACTTGGTTACCATTAAAAATGCTAGTAACGCAGTAGTTGTGTTAGAATCTAGTGCTCTCCGATAACAAGGAACAGCCCTAGTCTTATATACTAACTACCCAATTCTAGTAAAATTTTTTAAAATTTTCAATTAAATGAATTCAAATCATGTTTATACATATTTATGAACGATAAAACTAGGTTTTAACACCGAAATTATTGTTACCTCGGAAAGGACATAAATTAAGAAACAAACTAAAATGTTAAAATTCATTTAAAATGGAATAGAGGACGATAAAAAGGAAAATAAAAGCCAAGTGTGGGAAAATTTACCAAGTTATCTTAAACATATGTCACATATATCTGTAACAAATAACTGAAAATACTTTTGCTTTGGACTAAACTAAACTGTTTTACCCGATGAAAGAAAAGAAGAGTTGGATCTACACGATGAATCAATTCCATCATTAAAAGGAAGTAAAGTCTTCCGAAAAAGAAACGCGCTTCTTGATTTAGGTCATGAAGTTGTCGTCCAGACCAGCTGTAGGTTGACAAAAAATCTAGAAAAGTCATCACTAAAATCAGCAGGAAATCTACGGACCTCAGCATTAAACAGGGTCGCCAAGTGGTCAGATTTATCCTAACCATGAGAAGGATTTATCTCGTACAATGGGGGGGCACCATGCAAATTAGCTGGATAAGACTAATGAATCAGATCCCCAGAAAGGATAATCTCCTTAAAGATTAAAAATCAGCTTTTAAGACTGATATTACTCAATCCTTGAGATTGACCTTAAAGATTGAGAATTCAAACTCATGGAATTCAATGATATCTAAACTCGAGCTTGAACGAGAAAATATTTTGATCAAAATTACAAACCAATTTGTTTTCTGAAAATCCATTTTCAATACGTTCATTACCATTGAACGTAAAATCCTAGGAATTCACCTGGAATTCATTAGGTCACCTGAACCAAATCGGGTGTCAACCGTAAGAACGATGGTTGCATAGCATGGTCGAAGACAGGACCTTGTGCCAGACCGAAAAATTATAGGATGATCTTTACTATTGCTCCTACCAAGGATAGTTCTAGCATCCGACACGTTAAAAAAGACCATAATCATCTGCATGTCACTGGACATTGCCTTAACAGTTTCTTGTTCATCGCTTTCCTTTACAACCGGACGGTAGTTTACGGAAAGGTAATATACGGAACAAGTAAACTGGATGTGTGCTTTCCGATACAGGGATAGCAGTGGATTACACGAGCCTAAAAGTTTTAGCCAAAATATTGATCCACAGATATATTTTGCAACACCGATGATGGGTCAAATCAGAAAACTTATCTAGGTAAAAAACTAGATTTAATTTTCAAAACATCAAATGTTTTCATAAAGATCCAATTTCCTTAAGGATCTAAATTTTTATAGTCATGTGGGACTGTAAACCGCCTTTCAAATGTGCACTTTGCTTTGGAAACCGAAAGTAAATCGGCTATTTGATTGCCAGTGTCGTTGACCTAAACCCGAGGCAACCATAAAAAGACACACCCACCTTTAACCACATCGTTACTATCATTGTTTATACCGCCGTATTGAAGTCACTAATGTACAAAGTGTGAAGAATAAAGAAGTGACTCAAGTGTTTCAAGACTATATTGCTTGAGGACAAGCAACGCTTAAGTGTGGGAATATTGATAAGGCTAAAAATGAACACATATTTTACAGCATTATTCCCCAAGAAAGACAAAATTTTAGTTGATATTGTTCGATTTACAAGCACTATTCGTTTAAATATTAAAAAGTGAAGATAAAAGGCAGATTCGACAAATTGAAGACGGAAAGGTCCAAAAAGCTAAAAAGTATAAGATTCAATCAAAAAGGTTCAAATTATTGATGAGGAACGTCTCAAAATAACAAGAGTACAAGTTACAAGACGCAAAGTACACGATATAAAATAGTACGCGAGGACGTCCGAAAATCCGGAACCGGGACCTGAGCCAAGAAGAAACGCCCGACGCAACGGACCAAAAATATCTAGTCTACTATGCACAAGAATATAATATAATATATATATAATTATATATAATTATATATTATATATTATTATTATATTACGTCGGCAAGAAGAAAACAAAGCAATTTGGCTGGATCCAGGGTGGCCATGCGACTCGCATGGCCAGAGGCACAAAATCCATGCGAGTCGCATGGAGTGAAAATGCTGGTCAGGTCCTATATAAAGCCAGTTTTCTGCCGAGTTTTACACACAAAAAAAAATATATCTCTCTCTCATATATACGATATAAATATATATATAATTTATATTTTAATTTTAATTTTAATTTTAATTCTAATAATAAGGGTATGTTAGCGAATGTTTTAAGGGTGTAAGTCGAAATTCTGTCCGTGTAACGCTACGCTATTTTTAATCATTGTAAGTTATGTTCAACCTTTTTATATTAATGTCTCGTAGCTAAGTTATTATTATGCTTATTTAAAACGAAGTAATCATGATGTTGGGCTAATTACTAAAATTGGGTAATTGGGCTTTGTACCATAATTGGGGTTTGGACAAAAGAACGACACTTGTGGAAATTAGACTATGGGCTATTAATGGGCTTTATATTTGTTTAATTAAATGAAAGTTTGTTAATGTTAATATAAAGATTTACAATTGGGCGTTCCTATAAATTACCATATACACTCGATCGGACACGATGGGCGGGGTATTTATATGTACGAATAATCGTTCATTTAACCGGACACGGGAATGGATTAATAGCCACTAGAATAATTAAAACAGGGGTGAAATTACATTCAAGGGTAATTGGTGTAATTGTTAACAAAGTAGTAAAACCTTGGTTTACACGCAGTCGATAACCTGGTGTATTCATTAAACAAAGTATTAAAACCTTGTTACAATTCGAATCCCCAATTAATTGGAATATTTAACTTCGGGTATAATAATAATTTGACAAGGACACTTGCAATTTATATTTATGACTGATGGACTGTTATGGACAAAAACCAGACGGACATATCAAATAATCCAGGACAAAGGACAATTAACCCATGGGCATAAAACTAAAATCAACACGTCAAACATCATGATTACGGAAGTTTAAATAAGCATAATTCTTTTATTTCATATTTAATTTCCTTTATTTTATATTTAATTGCACTTCTAATTATCGCACTTTTATTTATTGTTATTTAATCGCACTTTTAATTATCGTACTTTTTAATTATCGCAATTTTATTTTATCGCACTTTTATTATTCGCAATTTCATTATCGTTATTTACTTTACGCTTTAATTTAAGTCTTGTATTTATTTTATATTTTACATTAGGTTTTAACTGCGACTAAAGTCTTAAAATCGACAAACCGGTCATTAAACGGTAAAAACCCCCCTTTTATAATAATAATATTACTTATATATATATTTGTATTTTTAATAAAAGTAAACTAATATAGCGTTGAGCTTTGTTTAAAGATTTCCCTGTGGAACGAACCGGACTTACTAAAAACTACACTACTGTACGATTAGGTACACTGCCTATAAGTGTTGTAGCAAGGTTTAAGTATATCCATTCTATAAATAAATAAATATCTTGTGTAAAATTGTATCGTATTTAATATCCTAGTAAAATATAAACTATTTTATATACACCTCGTAGAACATCAGAGCCTTTAGTACTTCGAGGTTATTTTAAACACACCTGATCTGGTGTACTTCAGAGGGTAAAACATGAACGTTAAGGCTTGTTACCGGGTGCCTACAACTTATAGAATACTTTTATACACTTGCGAGTGTACATATATTTATAAACGGAAATCTTGTGGTCTATTAATATATTGAAATGATTGTTATGATAAACCTATGAACTCACCAACATTTTGGTTGACACTTTAAAGCATGTTTATTCTCAGGTATTAAAGAAATCTTCCGCTGTGCATTAGCTCATTTTAAGGATATTACTTGGAGTCATTCATGGCATATTTTGAAAGACGTTGCATTCGAGTCATTGAGTTCATCAAGATTATTATTATGTCAATTATAGTTGGATGTATTATCAAATGGTGTGCATGCCATCAACTTTCGTTGTAAAGAAAGTTTGTCTTTTAAAAACGAATGCAATGTTTGTAAAATGTATCATATAGAGGTCAAATACCTCGCGATGTAATCAACTATTGTGAATCGTTTATAATGTATATGAACGGGTCCTTTCAGAAGGTTCATCCAAGAATTTTCCAGAATAGCAAAACCCTTGACTGCATTAACGCATAAAGGGAAGAAATTTGAATGGAATGATGAACAAGAGAAAGCGTTTCAGTTATAGAAGAAAAAGCTAACTACGGCACCTATATTGTCATTGCCTGAAGGGAATGATGATTTTGTGATTTATTGTGACGCATCAAAGCAACGTCTCAGTTGTGTATTAATGCAACGAACGAAGGTGATTGCTTATGCGTCTAGACAATTGAAGATTCACGAACAAAATTATATGATGCATGATTTGGAATTAGGCGCGGTTGTTTTTGCATTAAAGACTTGGAGGCGCTACTTATATGGGGTCAAAAGTATTATATATACCGACCACAAAAGTCTTCAACACATATTTAATCAGAAACAACTGAATATGAGGCAGCGTAGGTGGATTGAATTATTGAATGATTACGACTTTGAGATTCGTTACCACCCGGAGAAGGCAAATGTGGTAGCCGATGCCTTGAGCAGGAAGGACAGAGAACCCATTCGAGTAAAATCTATGAATATAATGATTCATAATAACCTTACTAATCAAATAAAGGAGGCGCAACAAGGAGTTTTAAAAGAGGGAAATTTAAAGGATGAAATACCCAAAGAATCGGAGAAGCATCTTAATATTCGGGAAGACGGAACCCGGTATAGGGCTGAAAGGATTTGGGTACCAAAATTTGGAAATATGAGAGAAATGGTACTTAGAGAAGCTCATAAAACCAGATACTCAATACATCCTGGAATGGGGAAGATGTACAAGGATCTCAAGAAACATTTTTGGTGGCCGGGTATGAAAGCCGATGTTGCTAAATACGTAGGAGAATGTTTGACGTGTTCTAAGGTCAAAGCTGAGCATCAGAAACCATCAGGTCTACTTCAACAACCCGAAATCCCGGAATGGAAATGGGAAAACATTACCATGGATTTCATCACTAAATTGTCAAGGACTGCAAGTGGTTTTAATACTATTTGGGTAATAGTTGATCGTCTCACCAAATCAGCACACTTTCTGTCAATAAGAGAAGATGACAAGATGGAGAAGTTAGCATGACTGTATTTGAAGGAAGTCGTCTCCAGACATGGAATACCAATCTCTATTATCTCTGATAGGGATGACAGATTTATTTCAAGATTCTGGCAGACATTACAGCAAGCATTAGGAACTCGTCTAGACATGAGTACTGCCTATCATCCACAAACTGATGGGCAGAGCGAAAGGACGATACAAACGCTTGAAGACATGCTACGAGCATGTGTTATTGATTTCGGAAACAGTTGGGATCGACATCTACCGTTAGCAGAATTTTCCTACAACAACAGCTACCATTCAAGCATTGAGATGGCGCCGTTTGAAGCACTTTATGGTAGAAAGTGCAGGTCTCCAAATTCAACAACGGTTGAAAACCGCCCAAAGTCGACAAAAGAGCTACGCTGATATTAAAAGAAAAGATATAGAATTTGAAATTGGAGAGATGGTCATGCTTAAAGTTGCACCTTGGAAAGGCGTTGTTCGATTTGGTAAACGAGGGAAATTAAATCCAAGGTATATTGGACCATTCAAGATTATTGATCGTGTCGGACCAGTAGCTTACCGACTTGAGTTACCTCAATAACTCGCGGCTGTACATAACACTTTCCACGTCTCGAATTTGAAGAAATGTTTTGCTAAAGAAGATCTCACTATTCCGTTAGATTAAATCCAAATCAACGAAAAACTTCAATTCATCGAAGAACCCGTCGAAATAATGGATTGTGAGGTTAAAAGACTTAAGCAAAACAAGATACCAATTGTTAAGGTTCGATGGAATGCTCGTAGAGGACCCGAGTTCACCTGGGAGCGCGAAGATCAGATGAAGAAGAAATACCCGCATCTATTTCCAGAAGATTCGTCAACACCTTCAACAGCTTAAAATTTCGGGACGAAATTTATTTAACGGGTAGGTACTGTAGTGACCCGAACTTTTCCATGTTTATATATATTAATTGAGATTGATATTTACATGATTAAATATTTCCAACATGTTAAGCAATCAAACTTGTTAAGACTTGATTAATTGAAATATGTTTCATATAGACAATTGACCACCCAAGTTGACCGGTGATTCACGAACGTTAAAACTTGTAAAAACTATATGATGACATATATATGGATATATATATATAGTTAACATGATACTATGATAAGTAAACATATCATTAAGTATATTAACAATGAACTACATATGTAAAAACAAGACTACTAACTTAATGATTTTTAAACGAGACATATATGTAACGATTATCGTTGTAAAGACATTTAATGTATATATATCATATTAAGAGATATTCATACATGATAATATCATGATAATATATTAATTTAAAATCTCATTTGATATTATAAACATTGGGTTGACAACATTTAACAAGATCGTTAACCTAAAGGTTTCAAAACAACACTTACATGTAACGACTAACGATGACTTAACGACTCAGTTAAAATGTATATACATGTAGTATTTTAATATGTATTTATACACTTTTGAAAGACTTCAATACACTTATCAAAATACTTCTACTTAACAAAAATGCTTACAATTACATCCTCGTTCAGTTTCATCAATAATTCTACTCGTATGCACCCTTATTGGTACTCGTACAATACACAGCTTTTAGATGTATGTACTATTGGTATATACACTCCAATGATCAGCTCTTAGCAGCCTATGTGAGTCACCTAACACATGTGGGAACCATCATTTGGCAACTAGCATGAAATATCTCATAAAATTACAAAAATATGAGTAATCATTCATGACTTATTTACATGAAAACAAAATTACATATCCTTTATATCTAATCCATACACCAATGACCAAAAACACCTACAAACACTTTCATTCTTCAATTTTCTTCATCTAATTGATCTCTCTCAAGTTCTATCTTCAAGTTCTAAGTGTTCTTCATATATTCTACAAGTTCTAGTTACATAAAATCAAGAATACTTTCAAGTTTGCTAGCTCACTTCCAATCTTGTAAGGTGATCATCCAACCTCAAAAAATCTTTGTTTCTTACAGTAGGTTATCATTCTAATACAAGGTAATAATCATATTCAAACTTTGGTTCAATTTCTATAACTATAACAATCTTATTTCAAGTGATGATCTTACTTGAACTTGTTTTCGTGTCATGATTCTGCTTCAAGAACTTCGAGCCATCCAAGGATCCGTTGAAGCTAGATCCATTTTTCTCTTTTCTAGTAGGTTTATCCAAGGAACTTAAGGTAGTAATGATGTTCATAACATCATTCGATTCATACATATAAAGCTATCTTATTCGAAGGTTTAAACTTGTAATCACTAGAACATAGTTTAGTTAATTCTAAACTTGTTCTCAAACAAAAGTTAATCCTTCTAACTTGACTTTTAAAATCAACTAAACACATGTTCTATATCTTTATGATATGCTAACTTAATGATTTAAAACCTGGAAACACGAAAAATACCGTAAAACCGGATTTACGCCGTCGTAGTAACACCGCGGGCTGTTTTGGGTTAGTTAATTAAAAACTATGATAAACTTTGATTTAAAAGTTGTTATTCTGAGAAAATGATTTTTATTATGAACATGAAACTATATCCAAAAATTATGGTTAAACTCAAAGTGGAAGTATGTTTTCTAAAATGGTTATCTAGACGTCGTTCTTTCGACTGAAATGACTACCTTTATAAAAACGACTTGTAACTTATTTTTCCGTCTATAAACCTATACTTTTTCTGTTTAGATTCATAAAATAGAGTTCAATATGAAACCATAGCAATTTGATTCACTCAAAACGGATTTAAAATGAAGAAGTTATGGGTAAAACAAGATTGGATAATTTTTCTCATTTTAGCTACGTGAAAATTGGTAACAAATCTATTCCAACCATAACTTAATCAACTTGTATTGTATATTATGTAATCTTGAGATACCATAGACACGTATACAATGTTTCGACCTATCATGTCGACACATCTATATATATTTCGGAACAACCATAGACACTCTATTTGTGAATGTTGGAGTTAGCTATACAAGGTTGAGGTTGATTTCAAAATATTTATAGCTTGAGTTGTGATCAATACTGAGATACGTATACACTGGGTCGTGGATTGATTCAAGATAATATTTATCGATTTATTTTTGTACATCTAACTGTGGACAACTAGTTGTAGGTTACTAACGAGGACAGGTGACTTAATAAACTTAAAACATCAAAATATATTAAAAGTGTTGTAAATATATTTTGAACATACTTTTATATATATATATATATATATATATATATATATATATATATATATATATATATATATATATATATATATATATTGTTATAGGTTCGTGAATCAACAGTGGCCAAGTCTTACTTCCCGACGAAGTAAAAATCTGTGAAAGTGAGTTATAGTCCCACTTTTAAAATCTAATATTTTTGGGATGAGAATACATGCAGGTTTTATAAATGATTTACAAAATAGAAACAAGTACGTGAAACTACATTCTATGGTTGAATTATCGAAATCGAATATGCCCCTTTTTATTAAGTCTGGTAATCTAAGAATTAGGGAACAGACACCCTAATTGACGCGAATCCTAAAGATAGATCTATTGGGCCTAACAAACCCCATCCAAAGTACCGGATGCTTTAGTACTTCGAAATTTATATCATATCCGAAGGGTGTCCCGGAATGATGGGGATATTCTTATATATGCATCTTGTTAATGTCGGTTACCAGGTGTTCACCATATGAATGATTTTTATCTCTATGTATGGGATGTGTATTGAAATATGAAATCTTGTGGTCTATTATTATGATTTGATATATATAGGTTAAACCTATAACTCACCAACATTTTTGTTGACGTTTTAAGCATGTTTATTCTCAGGTGATTATTAAGAGCTTCCGCTATCGCATACTTAAATAAGGACGAGATTTGGAGTCCATGCTTGTATGATATTGTGTAAAAACTGCATTCAAGAAACTTATTTTGTTGTAACATATTTGTATTGTAAACCATTATGTAATGGTCGTGTGTAAACAGGATATTTTAGATTATCATTATTTGATAATCTACGTAAAGCTTTTTAAACCTTTATTGATGAAATAAAGGTTATGGTTTATTTTAAAATGAATGCAGTCTTTGAAAAACGTCTCATATAGAGGTCAAAACCTCGCAACGAAATCAATTAATATGGAACGTTTTTAATCAATAAGAACGGGACATTTCATAAAAAACTTCTAATAATTCTGCATATGGTGCTAAAAATGTGCAGAATCTTAAGGCTTGCATTGCTAAACAGATCAATCACATAAGCTCATCAAAGTCGTGAACGTCATCCCATGCAACGCATAACCTGGTTTTAGTACGCTCAAATACAATCCACACTTCGTCGCCTGGTTCATAGTCATTTAAATTGAGGAAACTCCTCCAGCCAGCAGAGACATACAACTTTGGTTTCGATGTGTTTCTGGTTTCCAACAGCTTCCAGGTGTGGGTTCTGTCGAAAGGATCAACGCATTCATAAGTGAACCCGCCAACTAACTCTGGTATCTCAAGTGCCTCTTCTGGTAGGCGCTGTATAGGAAAAAACATTCTTTAGTGCTCTTATGAATGCAATTCAGGAATGTATAATTTATATGTAACAGACTTTAGCATGAAAATAAGCAACTTACCCATACATTTGCCCTCGGTATGGTCTCGAAAAAATAAACGTCGTTACTGTTCATGTTGTCGATGTTAATTTATGTATACAAGGAAACAAATGTCAGATGCAGAATACCTGAATATAACTGACTTGTCCAAATATACTTTTGTTAAACATATTAGAAACATATTAAATAAGATTGCCTTAGGTGGTTTGCTGTACTAAAAATGGAGGTAAAGAAGTAGCAGGAATTTCAGAAATATTAAAAGAAAGCCTGCTGACGTTAGCATAAGAACACATGATGACGCCAGCATATAATGACCATTTGCAGGTTTCTATATAGATTTGTGTGCAGTTTTTTGCTGTTGTGCAGATTTTGCTGTGTTTCTATTTCTGTTTGCAGGTAACTTTATGCATTGCCTATTTGGATGTTGGTTTGAAAATCAGTATATCTCACAAGTTTATAAAAAAAAAAAAAAAAAAAAAAAAAAAAACAGAAGGGAAAAAGAGGTTTTAGACATGTATAGAAAATCAACAGATGTGCAATTGTAAAGTGATCAAGAAGGGAAACAAACTTTTTCCTTTGAGTAGTGCTAATTTTATGCTGTTTGCTGAGAGAGAATTGGCGATGAAGTAGATGGAGATGGTTAAGGTGATTTTGTAGGTGAAGTAAGTAGATAGAAGATCTGGTCAGGTGAAAGGAGATTTCTTGAGCTTCCCAAAAATTAAATGTTGATTGTAGGTTTGGTTGATAGCTTTGAATGTCTTGGTGTAAATGATGTATTAAGTGTTTAGTGTAGGTAACTTTGGTCTGCAGCAGCAAGTGTGTTTAATTAGAGCTGAAAGCATGCAAGAAATTGAGTTTTGTTTTTATTATTATTTTCAGCTGTGAATTGTCTGCAAGCATGTCATGCAGTACCTATCAGCATAGACAACAATATGTAAGTATAACAACTGGTTGAAAAAATACAAACCATACGTATAATAGATTGTACAATTGACTACCAATACTAAATTGAGGGAAACATAATGCAACTAATTAAATAGACATGCTGAAAGTACCTGACTTAGAACATTCATTTAAAAGTCTACATTTCGTAATAGAAATTTATAGAAACATACCAATACATAAAAACCATAATGTACAGACCAAATTGGTTCATCAACGATCAGGAAGCTAACATACAACGATAATTTACATCCTAAACCAGTCAAGGATTAAAAATACAGGTACACAACCCAAGTTTTTAGTGAGCACACAAATAATTAACGCACGTCTAAAAAAGTTTTGCAAAGCAATACCAATTAATGTGGTTTACAAGCTTCTAGCCGCCAAACCAAAAGAAACTGCCCATTGTGCCCGCTACCGCGCATGTGATCAGGCCTGAACTCCGCCGCACTTTTTCCTTCCTTGTGTGTTACCCTTCTTGGACTCTTCGGTGAATAAAGCTCGTTTAACCGTCTTCTTTGAACTCCCTTTTTCCGGTTTCCCTTTCTTTAGCTGCTCCGGCATCTGTAACTGGACAGTTGGTGGAGGCGTGCTGTTTGTGGCACCTGTGGCAACTGCAGCTATGCATAAATAAGATGTATAAGTGCAGGTTGCAGGTTATAAAACAAAACTAAATGTAGGCTGCGTAAGTTGGGACACTAATAAATTCAAGAATAGAATGCAATGAACAAAGACATAATTATGCAGGTGGCAAATCTGTTGCTAAGTCCTTGACTTCTGTGTAGGCTTTAGGCGCGTTAGTGTTTGTCGCTACATTTGGTATTTCGTCAAGAAGCCTTGTGACGATGAATTCTGGGTGTGTTTTCCTTGATTGAGGGTTGTAGTGGAACTGGAATGTGTGAGTCTGCCCTTCTCTGGCTCTTATGATGGGTGGTAGTTCATGAGGCTGATCATAACCTCTATTTGTTATGAGGTTACTGCAAGTGGTTCCAACAATTACATCACCCGCTTCTGAGAAAAAGGTAAATGACGCAGTATTCGATGTGTCATTGACGATAGTTTTGAAGCAGTAGCTGAAACATGTCATGAAAGCAGTCAGTTAGTCTGCAGTTAAGTAGGAGAAAATTTATGGTTGCAAGGCATTCTTACGTGGGCGTGTAGGTAGCTTTGGTACCGTGGACCCGGCATGTGTAATTTTTGGGAGCGTCAATGTCCTCCGTGACTTTCAACAAACATTCACTGCAACTTTTGTAATACCATTCTCTGTTTCCACCAACTTGTTCATTCGTGCCTTCATAAGTGAAGTCTACATTCTGAAAATTGCAAATTTATACGTATATTATTAGGTCAGTTTGAGAGAGATTTAATGGTAACGTAAATAGTTGGTAAAATAGATTGTGCAGTATACAGTAGGAAGCATACCTTGTAGTTGTTCAAGTTGTGGGTCAGAAGTTCTTGCAGGGCAAATCTGTTGCGAAACCGTTCTATTGCCATGTCCGGTGATCGCTGTCGGTTGATGATCAATGGTGGGTTTGCCAAGAAGCGTGCACTGTGACTGCATGAATATCCAATGCAAGTTAGTAACCATAGATATAGTAAAAAGGCACGGGTAGCTACTTTAAAAGACAATGCTTACTCGTCTATCGAGTTGTTAAATTCTGGTATTGCTGGATTGAAATAACAATGTGTTGCATGGGTGCAACCAAGATGGAGTTCCCCTTTTACAAAACAAAGCGAAAAAACAGGCAACAAATGGTCACAAACAAATTTTATTAATGGGCACATAACAATTTCATGTAGTAATTACAAGGTTTGTGTTTAAAATTTTTACATACCACGATAAAGCTTAGGGCGACATGAGCTGACCGCCAACACAACTAGTTTTTCCATAGCATCGCGTGTGTCCGAGTCAAAAGAAGTTGCAAGCTCGTTCTAGAGAGTAAGCTAAATTGTATCACCGCTGTACACAAATGTGTGTGAAACTGTCAGTTAGAAATAGAGACTAAAAAAACCTAAAAGGAAAAAAATTTGTGCTGCTGTTTGTCAAAATTTATCGGCGCCGGTCCACCCTTGTTGCGAAAAGCAATTCAGTTTTTTCCCAGCAACACATTCTTTTTAGTAAATATTGCTGTGTTCAAAAGTTTGTAAATTAAATAAATAAAATGCCCAAACATTGCATATATTTATTTATTTTTCCTAAATAATGGCTTACTCTGTTGGGATTTAACAAGTTCCATTATACTTAAAACCATTTAAGAATCAATTAAAAGCGGAAGCGTGTAATTATTAAGTTTTACTTGTTAAACTTTAACCAATTTAAAGCTAAACCCCATGGATCAAGTTGTGAAATAATGCTCACAAATTAAAAGGAAGGGAGTGAATTATACCTCCTCAAAACAAGGTTTGAGGGCTGAAATGAAGAACAAATGATGAAGGAGTAATGCACCAACACTACCCTTTAACTTGGCTACACCTTAGAACTTTAATGAGCTAATAAACCAAGCTTCAAGACCACCTTATTTAGCTTCCAAAAACCGAACAGCAACTGCTCCAAAATGAGCAGGAAGTAGATGAAGATGATAACTTGAAAAAGCTTCTAACTTGAAGCCTCAAGTGTGCTATACCCCAAGCCTTTTGTGTACCAACACCACCTTTGATAAGTTAGGATTTTAGACACTAATGAGAGCTAAAATAACAAGCAAAAGGAGCCTCTTTGAAGCCAAAACAGTTCGGCCAGATTCAGCAGCAAAACCAGAATTTTTAGTGTGTTATTTTTGTGTATCTTACTCTCTCACTTGAGTCCAATGCATGGTTATAGAGACTAGCATATGTATGAGGAATTGTGCCCTCAAAAGTAACAAAATACAAGTAAAAGATGCTCCCTTGGAGACCAAAATTCTGCCACCCAAATGCATTTATATATAGTTAAATTGTTTACAAAACAATTTATATAAATTCATGTATTTGTTTTGTTACTTGCATATTTTATAAAACCATTTATAAAATATAACACATTTTAATTATTTACACCCATAAATAATTAAATCCTCATTATATAAATTATCCAAATAATTTATCTCAAGTGAAAATATTTCAGAAACCCGATTTTCTGAAATCCAAGTGTCGCGTATTTTCATAACGATCCATTCGTTATGATTAAATACAGTTAAAGTGTCGGTAAGCTTGTTATTAGGTATGACCCGACTTGGATCATAACAGGTTAGCCACGTTAATTTAATATGTCTCTCGGGCATACGAAATACCTTCAATCTCCCACTTGCACGAGAAACATAAGAAATTAATGCAAGTGATGGATACAGCCTAACACACCGTCCATCACCCCTAATATGTTATGACTTTGTGCCATTCAATAACATCATCCCTTTCGAGTTCCCTTCTCGAATATGAATAGGTGAATCTTTCATTATATCCTTTCATCCTAGATGTCATGTCAAATCCAAGAGATACAGAGTGACCACTCTCTTATAGACTCAACTTTATCAGGCCTTAGACATCTTACTCTCAACGAATAAGAGGGACAAATTCCATCTTGACTACATACGTCCTAGATACACACTTTGTATTATACCTGAGCTCTTCCTTATGTACTACCATATTTCAGAATAGCGAAGGAAAGAATCAAGGCATAATACTCGGTGAATATCAGGACCCAATATGTATCTCAGGTCAGAGGATACGATGATATTTGCCTTTACTCAAGATTACACGTGATCAACCACAAAGGCTCCATACAGTAAATCTTGAGAGCGGGTCTTCCATTATTTGTATCCCACAAATATCTATGAACCTTGGTAGCAACCCTGCCCACATTCAACCTATGAATGTTTACTAATCCAAGTTCATAATAGTCTAAACCTCACACTCATTCCCACAAATGTGATCGACTACGGAATTTAGAATAATAGCTTATTCATGGATAACCAATATTTGTATCCCACAAATATTTATGAACCTTGGTAGCAACCTTGCCCCACATTCAGTCCGTGAATGTATACCAATCCAAGTTCATAATAGTCTAAACCTCACACTTGTTCCCACAAATGTGATCGACTACGGAATTTAGAATAATTACTTATTCATGGATAAAATATGCAAAATAGGAACATAACTCAAAATAAATTAAACCATAATTATATTAATGAGTTTGAACCACTTCGTTCCATTACAATACTTAAATAGATCAAGACCAATCACTAGAATATCGAAGCCCTAATGCACAAACATGTCCTTCATGTTTTGCTCCATATAAGAGTTTCGTGAGTGGATCCGCTATGTTATGATCTGTGTGAACTTTGCGAATACATATCTTTCCCTTTTCAACTTCATCCCTAATGTAGTTGAATCTCCGCTCAATGTGACGGGTCTTTTGGTGAGCACGAGGTTCCTTGATTTGAGCAATCGCACCTTCGTTGTCACAAAAGATCTCAAGAGGGTCTTGAATGGTAGGGACCACTCCTAAGTCGTCGATGAATTTCTTCATCCATGCAGCTTCCTGTGCTGCCAATGATGCGGCAATGTACTCCGATTCTGTAGTGGATAATGCAACAACATCCTGTTTTGAACTCTTCCAAGAGACCGCACCTCCATTTAATGTAAATACATAACCGGATTGTGATCGAGAATCATCTCGATCAGTTTGGAAACTCGCATCCACGTAACCTTTTACAGCGAGTTCCTCCTCACCAGACCCGTATATTAGAAACATATCCTTAGTCCTCCTAAGGTATTTCAGTATACTTTTAACAGCAATCCAATGACTGTTTCCTGGGTTGTTCTGGTATCTACTTGTCAAGCTTAGAGCGCATGACACATCCGGTCTAGTACATATCATTGCATACATGATAGACCCAATTGCAGATGCGTATGGGACTTTCTTCATTCTATCTTGTTCATCTTTCATGGTAGGACACTGAGATGAACTGAGAACGGTTCCTCTTTGAATAGGTACCAAACCTTTCTTAGAGTTTTCCATCTTGAACCTTTTCAAGATTTTATCAATGTATGTACTTTGACTTAATCCTATCAATCTCTTGGATCTATTCCTATAGATCCCTATCCCCAATATGTATTGTGCATCTCCAAGATCCTTGATGGAGAAGCAACTCTTTAGCCAAGTTTTGACTCCTTGCATTGTGGTAATATCATTCCCAAATAATAATATATCATCCACATATAGTACAAGGAACATGATAGTGCTCCCACTAGCTTTCTTATATACACAAGCTTCATCACCATTTTTAATGAAGCCAAATTTCTCGGCTTCCTCATTAAAACGATGATTCCACATTCTAGATGTTTGTTTCAATCCGTAGATTGACTTCTTTAACTTGCATACCTTTTTAGGATATTTTGGATCAACAAAACCTTCAGGCTGGACCATATAGACATCTTCCATAAGATATCCATTTAGGAAAGCGGTTTTGACATCCATTTGCCATATTTCATAGTCGTAGTGAGCAGCAATGGCAAATAATATCCTAATAGACTTTAGCATTGCCACTGGCGAGAAAGTTTCATCATAATCAACCCCTTGAGTTTGAGTGAAACCTTTTGCCACAAGTCTAGCTTTATAAGTATCCAAGTTTCCATGTATGTCGGTTTTCTTCTTGAAAAGCCATTTGCAATCAACTAGCTTAGAGCTAGGAGGTTGCTTAACAAGTTCCCACACTTGGTTTTCATACATGGATTGCATCTCGGCGTTCATGGCTTCCTGCCATTTATCTTTATTAATCCTTGATAAAGCATCTTCGTAGTTTGTCGGTTCATCCAAATCAACCGTATAGCAACCATCTACGAGAAACCCATATCTTTCGGGAGGATTACTAATCCTACTAGATCTTCGAACGTCTTGTGTATTTTGATCATCCATTTGATCACTATCAACATTTTCATGTTGAGTGCTAGTGTCAACCAATTGTGTATCATCTACTTGATCTTGAACCTCTTCAAGATCTATCTTCCTTTCACTATTTCCTTCTATTAGGAACTTAGTTTCAAGGAATTCCGCCTTCCGAGCAACAAATACATTCTGCTCGGATGGATCATAGAAATAGTATCCCATATCATCCTTGGGATATCCTATGAAGATACACTTCGTGGATCGAGCATTCAACTTATTAGGGACGTAACGCTTAGGATAAGCTTCACATCCCCATACCTTTAAGTATGATAGAGATGGAGGTTTACCAAACCACATCTCGTGAGGAGTTCGTTCTACTTTCTTGGTTGGGGCCATATTTAAAATACGGGCCGCGGAGCTTAGGCAATAACCCCAAAATGATAGAGGCAACGAGCTTCTTGCCATCATAGATCGAACCATATCCATTAGGGTTCGGTTCCTCCTTTCGGAAACTCCATTTAGCTGGGGTGTTCCGGGTGGAGTAAGTTGTGAGATAATCCCACAACTCCTAAGATGATCTTGGAAGGCATCGCTTAGGTATTCACCTCCTCTATCGGTACGAAGTACCTTAATTGTCCTATTGAGTTGATTTTGTACTTCGTTTTGATATTCTTTGAATGCTTCAAACGTTTCGTCCTTGTGTCTTAATAAGTAGACATATCCGAAACGACTAAAGTCATCAATGAAAGTAACAAAGTATCTTTCACCATTCCTAGTCATGGGTTTAAAAGGTCCACATACATCCGAATGTATTAATCCCAATAAATCTTTAGCCCTTTCATAGGTCCCTTTGAAAGGTGCTTTGGTCATCTTGCCTTGTAAACAAGACTCACATACTTCAAACGAATCCATTTCATTTGATTTCAAAAGTCCATTCTTTTGAAGTGTATGTATTCGGTTCTTGTTTATGTGACCAAGGCGACAATGCCATAAGTAGGAATCACTCAAATTCCTTTTGAGTTTCTTGGTGCTTGTATGGTACATTGAGCTACTAGATGATGTGTCATCATGAACCAATTCATAAATTCCATTTGAAGGTGAAGCCTTGAAATAGAATACATTATCTAAATAAATATGGATATCATCATTAACAAAATTAAGATAAAACCCACATTGTTTCAAACGGGAAATGGAAATAATGTTTCGACATAAATCGGGTGCATACAAAACATCTTTCAAAATAAGTTCCAAACCACTTGGAAGCTTTAACACAAAGTCTCCTTGAGCCTTCACTTGCACTTTGGCTCCATTGCCCATGTAGAGACTCGATGTTCCCGTTTGCTTGCTACTTCTTTTGAACCCCTGCAATGAATTGCAAATGTGAGTTCCACATCCAGTGTCTAATACCCATGTATTAGAAGAAGTAATACTAAGCTCTATATATACCATATATATATTACCTGAGGTTTGCCCTGCATCCCTCTTCTCCTTCAACTCCTTAAGGTAGACCGGACAGTTTCGTTTCCAATGACCCATCTCACCGCAACCGAAACATGGGTCTTCCTTGGGGTTTGCCTTCTCGGCTACCTTTTGCTTCTTAGCCTTGTTCTTGGTTGGGGTAACCATCTTCCCCTTCCCTTTGCCTTGATGGGCGGGTCCTTTCCTCTTAGCCACCTTTGGCTTAGAGGCTTTACCTTTGGATCCACCTTGATCGATAGCTAACACGGGTAAAGCCCTTTTACCCATGCTAGTTTCGGCCGTTCTAAGCATACCGTGAAGCTCACCTATGCTCTTATCCATCCCATTCATATTGTAATTAATTACAAATTGATCAAACCTTTTTGATAGGGAGTTAAGGATAAGATCGGTGGCTAACTCACTAGATATGTTTAGGTTAAGACGGTTTGCACGATCGATAAGGCTTTTCATCTTAAGTACATAAGATGAAACCGATTGGGTATCGTCCATACGACAAGCATGTAGCGCCCGAACCGTTTCGAAGCGCTCGACACGCGCTTGTTGAAGGAACATCTCCTTCAATTGCGTTATCATGTCGTATGCACTATGATGCTCGAAATCCTTTTGGAGTTCGGGAATCATAGTCCCAAGCATTAGGCATGAGACTTGAAGGGAGTCGTGGCAATACTTATCGTAAGAGGCCATTGCCTCCACATCATTCTCATCCGGTTGATCGGGAATGGGGTCCTCAAGTACATACGCTTTATCCTCTTGTTTGAGGACAATCCGAAGATTGCGGAACCAATCCATAAAGTTGGTATGGTTGAGTTTGTCTTTCTCTAAGAGAGACCTTAATGATAGGTGGTTTAGGTTAAGTGGAGCGTTTGGAATGTTGTTGTTGTTATTGGCGGCCATCTACAAAATTAACAAAGTTCGTTTAAGTATCGATTTTAATTTAACATTCAATACCCTTTAAATCAAATTGAATTATTAAATTCTAGAATCCAACGGTAAACCAAATTTCGGTTAGGTGACCTTCATCCCGCAATTTGATTTAGCTAGGTAGTCAATAAATGACAATTGCAATCCATTTGCAACTTCTAGAGTATGGGATCATGCAATCCTTTTGCATGGCATATTTATCCCATCAACGCCTATTTGTTCCTCATGCTTTGGTGACCCTAAGTTCATGATTCCCAAATCAAGTCGTCCTACTTGTATAGACTTGTAAATTTAACATACAAGTGGTTAGGTGACCTTTATCCCACAAGCATGCGAAATTTACCTTAATCATATTAGTTTGCCCATAACGGTTAGGTGACCTTTATCCCATCATGAGTTCCCTAATACTTTTAAGTGTCACACAATAGGATGGCGTTAAACTTGTTTACCTTGTTGGTAAAAGGGATTTTAAGTTTTCGTTAATTCTAGTTTGAGAAAACTTTTATGCCATACACCAACATGCATTTAGTGTATGGTACTTGTGAAAAACCAATTTCATGTCTTGTAATTGAGCCAATTACTTGATATAAACCATTTTATATACGTTATCCTTTTCTTGTTCTTAATAACCATTTTATAAGGGTTTTGGTTGCTATTTTAATTTAACCATTTAAATTGCCGTTTTGCATGTACTTAGAACGTCTAATTTAACCAATTAAATTGTCGTTTTGTTTGTTGTTATCTTGTGATTAATTGTATCAACCAAACATACAAAACAATAATCATACAAACAACCACACATGCAAAATAAGCGTGTTCACAATCTAGCCATTTTGGTGGACATTTGTTTAGCCGAAAACAAATGTCACCGGGTTAAGGGGTAATAATACAAAGTAGGAGATTACAATCTCCCACTTAACCTTGCATCCAAATGCTCCTTGTGTTCTTCAAGTCTTCATCATCTTGTTCTTCATTTTTACAAAATATGTATCCTAATACATTTTTATCTAGAAAATGAAATACAACCTATTCTATTTTACATACCAAATGTAAAACAAATTACATAGCCAAAATAATAATTATTACATGCCAATTGAATGAATAATATTACATACCAAATGAATATAACAAATCAACCAAATATAACATACAATCAACACAAGGTCAAGGCTAGGATTGTGAACTTTAACATGCAACAAAATATGACCAAATGATAGAGCTCAAAACCCAATTTTGAACCCTAATAAATTCGGCCATAATGAAGTACCCACCCAAAACCAACAATTTTTGCATTCTTCTTTCATGCATGTACTTAGAATGCAAATATAGTGGGTTTAAAACAATAATTCGAAGCATATTTCAACAACTTCGGCTCTAGATACCATTGTTGGGATTTAACAAGTTCCATTATACTTAAAACCATTTAAGAATCAATTAAAAGCGGAAGCGTGTAATTATTAAGTTTTACTTGTTAAACTTTAACCAATTTAAAGCTAAACCCCATGGATCAAGTTGTGAAATAATGCTCACAAATTAAAAGGAAGGGAGTGAATTATACCTCCTCAAAACAAGGTTTGAGGGCTGAAATGAAGAACAAATGATGAAGGAGTAATGCACCAACACTACCCTTTAACTTGGCTACACCTTAGAACTTTAATGAGCTAATAAACCAAGCTTCAAGACCACCTTATTTAGCTTCCAAAAACTGAACAGCAACTGCTCCAAAATGAGCAGGAAGTAGATGAAGATGATGACTTGAAAAAGCTTCTAACTTGAAGCCTCAAGTGTGCTATACCCCAAGCCTTTTGTGTACCAACACCACCTTTGATAAGTTAGGATTTTAGACACTAATGAGAGCTAAAATAACAAGCAAAAGGAGCCTCTTTGAAGCCAAAACAGTTCGGCCAGATTCAGCAGCAAAACCAGAATTTTTAGTGTGTTATTTTTGTGTATCTTACTCTCTCACTTGAGTCCAATGCATGGTTATAGAGACTAGCATATGTATGAGGAATTGTGCCCTCAAAAGTAACAAAATACAAGTAAAAGATGCTCCCTTGGAGACCAAAATTCTGCCACCCAAATGCATTTATATATAGTTAAATTGTTTACAAAACAATTTATATAAATTCATGTATTTGTTTTGTTACTTGCATATTTTATAAAACCATTTATAAAATATAACACATTTTAATTATTTACACCCATAAATAATTAAATCCTCATTATATAAATTATCCAAATAATTTATCTCAAGTGAAAATATTTCAGAAACCCGATTTTCTGAAATCCAAGTGTCGCGTATTTTCATAACGATCCATTCGTTATGATTAAATACAGTTAAAGTGTCGGTAAGCTTGTTATTAGGTATGACCCGACTTGGATCATAACAGGTTAGCCACGTTAATTTAATATGTCTCTCGGGCATACGAAATACCTTCATACTCAAGATTGGTGACGTCGATTGTTCTTCTTGTAAGCTGTTTGCGGTTAACTTCTCCAATCACCACCGGGTCTTTAAGGCAATCAATGCAGCTAATATAGTCTGTTCATATATATTCCATATCAATGTATGTCTAAGCATTTAAATCGAAATTGTAAGATATTATGCAAAACATACCAGCGAGGATAGTGGTGTTTGGTACACGCGTGCGTAGTTGATTGTAAGCAACAAACTGGAAGTAATGGTCAAGGTAGTCTGCAAATGGAAGTTCTTCAAAATCAGTGTTACGATCAAACGACAATGTCATTGGCCCTGGTAATATCTTCTCCCAGCGAGTTGTAGCATGAGCCGAGAAGTTTTTTATCACATACATCTTGTTCAAGTGCATAAGCTCGTCAAAGTAAGCTTTATCACTGTATCGCATATTCACAAGCATAGGGTAGTGCTGCAACATGTAAAGAGCATCATGAAATGTCCCGTTCATATTGATTATAAACGTTCCATATTAATTGATTTCGTTAAGAGGTTTTTGACCTCTATATGAGACGTTTTTCAAAGACTGCACACGTTTTTAAAACAAACCATAACCTTTATTTTATCGACAAGGTTAAAAAGTCACCACCTAGATTATCCAGAAATGATAATCTAAAATATCACACTTACACACTACCAATATATATTGGTTTACAATATTAATATGTTACAACAAAGTAAATCTCGAATGCAGTTTTAAACAATATTATACAAGCATGCTGACACCAAATCTTGTCCATATTTTAGCATGCGACAGCGAAAGCTCTTAATAATCACCTGAGAATAAACATGCTTTAAACGTCAAAAAAATGTTGGTGAGTTATAGGTTTAACCTATATATTTATCAAAGCATAATAATAGACCCCAAGATTTCATATTTCAATATACATCCCATACATATAGATAAAAATCATTCATATGGTAAACACCTGGTAACCGACATTAACAAGATGCATATAAGAATATCCCCATCATTCCGGGACATCCATCGGACATGATATAAAACTCGAAGTACTAAAGCATCCGATACTTTGGATGGGGTTTGTTAGGCCCAATAGATCTATCTTTAGGATTCGCGTCAATTAGGCGTGCACTAATTCTCAAAATTAGTGATGTTCCCTAATTCTTAGGCTACCAAGCAAAAATGGGCATATTCGGCTTCGATCATTCAACCATAGAAAGTAGTTTCATGTACTTGTGTCTATTTTGTAAAACATTTATAAAGCTGCATGTATTCTCATCCCAAAAATATTAGATTTTAAAAGTGGGACTATAAGTCATTTTCACAGATTTTTACTTCGTCGGGAAGTAAGACTTGGCCACTGGTCGATTCACGAACCTATAATAAATATATACATATATATCAAAGTATGTTCAAAACATATTTACAACATTTTTAATACGTTTTAATGTTTTAAGTTTATTAAGTCAGTTGTCCTCGTTAGTAACCTACAACTAGTTGTCCACAGTTAGATGTACAGAAATAAAGCAATATATATTATCTCGAATCAATCCATGACCTCGTGTATACAAGCCTCAGGCTAGATCACAACTCAAAGTATATATAATATTTTGGGATCAACCTCAACCCTGTATAGCTAACTTCAACATTACTGCATATAGAGTGTCTATGGTTGTTCCGAAATATATATATATAGATGGGTCGATATGATATGTCAAAACATTGTATTCGTGTCTATGGTATCCCAAGATTACATAATATATTAGAATAAATGTAAAATACAATATGAGTTAGCTAGTATATGATTAATATAGATTTGTTACCAATTTTCACGTAGCTACAACAAGAAAATTATCCAATCTTGTTTTACCCATAACTTCTTCGTTTTAAATCCGTTTTAAGTGATTCAAGTTGTTATGGTTTCATATTGAACTTAAGTTTATGAATCTAAATAGAAAAAAGTATAAGTTTATAGTCAGAAATACAGATTACAAGTCATTTTTTTAAAGGTAGTCATTTCAGTCGAAAGAACGACGTCTAGATGACCATTTTGGAAAACATACTTTCACTTTGAGTTTAACTATAATTTTTGGATATAGTTTCATGTTCATAAAAAAATCATTTTCCCAGAAGAACAACTTTTAAATCAAAGTTTATCATAGTTTTTAATTAACTAACCCAAAACAGCCCGCGGTGTTACTACGACGGCTTATATCCGGTTTTACTGTGTTTTTCGTGTTTTCTGATTTTAAATCATTAAGTTAGCATATCATATAGATAAATAACATGTGTCTAGTTGATTTTAAAAGTCAAGTTAGAAGGATTAACTTTTTTTTGCGAAAAAGTTTAGAATTAACTAGACTATGTTCTAGTGATTACAAGTTTAAACCTTCGAATAAGGTAGTTTTATATATACGAATCGAATGACGTTATCAACATCATTACTACCTCAGGTTTTGTGGATAAACCTACTGGAAATGAGAAAAATAGATCTAGCTTCAAAGGATCCTTGGATGGCTTGAAAGTTCTTGAAGCAAAATCATGACACGAAAACAAGTTCAAGTAAGATTTCCACTCGAAATAAGATTGTTAAAGTTATAGAAATTGAATCAAAGTTTGAATATGAGTATTACCTTATATTAGAAAGATATCTTACTATAAATAAGAAAGATTTCTTGAGGTTGGATGATCACTCAAAGTGGATTTGTAAGATTGGAAGTAAGCTAGCAAACTTGGAAGTGTTGTTGGTGTGTTCCTGAGTAGTTATTTTATAACTTGGTTTATGTATGGATTTATGAACTAGATTGAGCTAGATTTTGTCGAAGATGATGAAGAACACTTAGAAAAAATGAAGAACACTTGAGAGAGAGTAGTTTGATTCAAGAAAATTGCAAAGTGAATGTGTTTTTGGTACATCTCCTTCACGTGAATTATTAGTCTCCATATAGGCTCCATTAGTTTGTAATTTTGTGAGATATTTCAAGCTAGATGTTAAATGATGGTTCTCACATGGTTAGGTGACTCACATGGGCTACTAAGAGCTGATCATTGGAGTGTATATACCAATAGTAAATACATTTAGAAGCTAGGTATTGTACGAGTACGAATACGAATGCATACGAGTAGAATTGCTGATGAAAATGAATTAGGATGTAATTGTAAGCATTTTTAATAAATAGAAGTACTTTGATAAGTATCTTGAAGCCTTTTAAAAGTGTATGAATACATATTAAAACACTACATGTATATACATTTTAACTGAGTCGTTAAGTCATCGTTAGTCGTTACATGTAAGTGTTGTTTTGAAACGTTTAGGTTAACGATCTTGTTAAATGTTGTTAACCCATTGTTTATTATATCAAATGAGATGTTAAATTATTATATTACCATGATAATATGTTGTATTAATATATCTTAATATGATATATATACAGTTAAATATTGTTACAACGATAATCGTTACATATATGTCTCGTTTCGAAATCATTAAGTTAGTAGTGTTGTTTTTACATATGTAGTTCATTATTAATATAGTTAATGATATGTTTACTTATCATAATATCATGTTAACTATATATATATCCATATATATGTCATTATATAGTTTTTACAAGTTTTATCGTTCGTGAATTGTGATGACCCGGGAATCTCCGGGCAAATTTAAACTTAATCTTTATATGATTTCGACACAATAAGCAAAGTCTGTAATATTGAAGTCTCGAAAATTTTGAACTATGTTCATGTATTCATTTACCCTTTGACAAATTCCGATGATTCACGAACCAGTGTTTGTAAATATGTATATATATATATAAATATGTGTATGTATATATATAAATATTACTTGTGTATATATATTGTTATATTAAATTTAATTGTTTAAAATATATAATTAATAAATATATTTACTTAGTAAAAATTTATTATTTAAAACTGTTCTTATATATATAAAGAGCATATTGAATAAATATGATTTTGGACCTATTCTACAAACGTCTGTAACAATCAGTTGATATTTCTTTAGTGTCAAAATGATATAGTACATATGTATGAAGATTTAAAATGAAAGTTGAACTGTAAATTGATTGTGAAGATCTTAGATTTGTTAAATATATTTTTATCTTTGTAATTTTGAATATTAGTACTCCGTACATATAAATTGGAACAGAAAATAAATATTTTTCGAACCCTTTTTATCAGGTTTCAAACAGTTAATGAGTGAAATAATTAAATATATTTAATCTAAAAATTTAAGATTTTTAGGAACACTTTTATATTTTTAACTGTTTAGCAAGGAACCACGTTATAACTCAGTCCGTGAAAATTGTCGGTTCTAGAATACAAACTTACGGCTGCTATGATGGTCCTAATTGAGTAATTGATTAGGTTTACTGTTTGCTTTTGCTTTTATATATCACCAACCATCTAGTCTCCATAAATAATAATATATTGCATGATGCATAATATATAGATATATGGATAATATGTGCCTGCCATTTCATTCATATAATAACACCCACAAGATTTGTTAAATTCCTGTCTAAAAGCACACCATCACCTCCCCTTGTTTGAAGTTTAGAACCATCTTAACCCACCATTCTTGGCTACTACAACTCGATGAAACCCATCATTAGAATCACCATCACAACCTTTTATCATCTTAAATTCATCACCAATGATTCAACCACAATTCCACCACCTTCACCTTCCAACCACCTTAATCATCTCAGGTAATCATCAAAACAATTCACTATCGTTTTGAAACCCACATCACCACCTTCGACATCATCTTTATCAAAATGTTAACCAAACAACCATCGATCAAGACCCATTTGAATTACATTTCCTAGTTGAGGGTTATATCAACCAAAACCCATTTGTTTGCTCACTATCTCGGTTTAAACTCACAACCCACGTAATACTTAAATTGCTTTCTCTTTTTTCGGTTTCCATTTTTGATCAAGCATCTTTAAAACCCATCAAATAATCTATTTTTGGTTAACCAAAGATCACCAAAACAATTACCATAACCTGTTACAATCATGTTTTCCTGGATTCGGTTTCTGTGACGGGATTGAGAACCACCATATCTTGTATGTTCTCATTTTCGATCATCAACAACTGAAACCACACCCTCACCACCTTTATTTGATCACTTCACCCACCTGCAGCAACTACCATCGTAACCCACTTCCACTGCCACCTTCTTCATTTATTTTTTTTCTCTCTTTTTGTCGCTAAATAGCTGCAGTCACAGCTGAACTCTTTTGTTCCTAGTTTCTATGTCAAACATCATCTCCTTTGGCCATGAAAACCCCTTCGTGATGTGCTACTGCTCGAAACCACCACCGTTTATCCATTTAACTGCTGCAAATCACCTTCTGTCGCTGTTGGGTGTTCCTATTGTCGAAAACCATCAAACCAATACCATCTCCATCGAATTATCGAGTGCTCCTACTGCGGTATATATATATATATTTTTTTCTTTCTTTCAAACATGTAATAAAGAGGAGAATTATAATAAGAATGATGATGATGCAACGTGATATTTGATGATGGATGGGATGTTATTCAATTAAGTTATTATTAGTGGGATTGTTAAGATTTTGGTAGGGTTGATTGGTCACATACACTTCACTAGTTCATTGTTTTATTTTTAAAAAGAAAAAGTAACCTAAATTTGTTGAATTGATGCAAACCAGTAGATTAACTTGATTGAATTGGGGCCGTTTTATGTGATTGGGCCGTGATTTGATTGTTCACTATTGGGCCGAGACATATGGGCCGAGTTCCCTTGTTTCCTTGTTGGGTCATTACTAGTTTCATGAGCTTTTGAGGAAAACTTGAGTCATGTATTTGCTAACTCCTCGTTTCTGTCTTTCTGGTTACTGTCGGTGACAACACACAAACACACACTTGTTTAAGGTGATGATGGAGGAGGTAAATAGCGTATGAGATGATTACGAATGGGTTATGATCACCAGGTGAAAGGATTAAGATTATGACTTTGATTATGATTAAGGTCAAGATATTAGTGATTATGATAATATTAGATTAGATAAAGATGAGGTACGTAAAGCGATTATGATGTTTATGATGCTCGATGATGATCATGGTTGGTGATTATGATCAATGATAAGTAGATGATGATGATGTTGGTTTATGAAAAATAAAAACAGATAAAGTTTTAAAATAATTTAGGGAGATAATTAAAACAGAAAAGTTGAGACAGTGTAATGGTTTAAGGGTGTATTTGTTTAAAGGAGAAGTCCTAAGTTCGAGCCTTGTATGGGGCATTTCTTTTTGGGAAAAGCTTTAAAGGTAGTTTTATTATTATTATTATTATTATTATTATTATTATTATTATTATTATTATTATTATTATTATTATTATTATTATTATTATTATTATTATTATTATTATTATTGCTATTGTTATTATTATTAGTATTAGTATTATAACTATTATTATTATCATTATATCATTATTATCACTAATACAAGTATTAAATATCATTTATTATTATTATTATTATTAAATTATTAGGTATTATTATCTTTGTTATCATTATTATTATTTTAACAACTATAGTATTATTAAAAGAATCATTTTTAGTAAGAATATTATTATTATTATTATTATTATTATTATTATTATTATTATTATTATTATTATTATAAGTAGTAGTATTATTATCATTATAGGCAAATACAATTTTTATTACCATTATTGATATGATGTTACTAAATAAATAATTTGTATATAAAAATATATTTTTATTAATATTATAGATAAACATGTGTTGTTCATATATTTTTTTTTTATTATAAATATTCATATATAACAAATTAGGTATTTTTGATATAATATTAATCATATAAAGATATTAATATAACTATACAAAAATTAATCATTTTAAATATATACACAAATTAAATATGTGAAATATATAAATTAAGATAGAATATATCAATTTGTTCTATTACAATTATATGTGTTAATAAATATATAAATGATATAGGTTCGTGAATCCGAGGCCAACCCTATACTTGTTCAATGTCGTTCTATGTATTTTTACTACAAAATACATTAGGTGAGTTTCATTATTCCCTTTTTAAATGCTTTCGCAATATATATTTTTGGGACTGAGAATACATGCGCTGTTTTTATAACTGTTTTACGAAATAGACACAAGTAATTGAAACTACATTATATGGTTGAATGATCGAAATCGAATATGCCCCTTTTTATTAAGTCTGGTAATCTAAGAATTAGGGAACAGAAACCCTAATTGACGCGAACTCTAAAGATAGATCTATCGGGCCCAACAAGCCCCATCCAAAGTACCGGATGCTTTAGTACTTCGAAATTTATATCATGTCCGAAGGAGGATCCCGGAATGATGGGGATATTCTTATATGCATATTGTGAATGTCGGTTACCAGGTGTTCAATCCATATGAATGATATTTTTGTCTCTATGCATGGGACGTAGGTTTACGAGAAATAGAAATATGAAATCTTGTGGTCTATTAAAAGTTATGAAATGATTATTTATGATAAACTAATGAACTCACTAACCTTTTGGTTGACACTTGAAAGTATGTTTATTCTCAGGTATGAAAGAAATCTTCCGCTGTGCATTTGCTCATTTTAAAGATATTACTGGGAGTCATTCATGACATATTTCAAAAGATGTTGCATTCGAGTCATTGAGTTCATCAAGATTATTATTAAGTCAATTATATTTGGATATATTATGAAATGGTATGCATGTCTGCCAACTGTCGATGTAAATGAAAGTTTGTCTTTTAAAAACGAATGCAATGTTTGTAAAATGTATCATATAGAGGTCAAGTACCTCGTGATGTAATCAACTGTTGGGAATCATTTATAATCGATATGGACTTCGTCCGGATGGATTAGGATGGGTCTTCACAGTTGGTATCAGAGCAGTGGTCTTAGTGAACCAGGTCTTGCATTAGTATGTCTGACTGATAGTCATTAGGATGCATTAGTGAGTCTGGACTTCGACCGTGTCTGCATGTCAAAAGTTTTGCTTATCATTTAGTGTCGAAAATTATCTGCTTATCATCCATAAAGTCTAGACACGTCTTACTGCCTCTATTGCATAGACTGTGTATAGATAAATTCATATCTTAGCGTATCTGTTATTGTTAACTTTGCCTGACAGCTTCCGTAGATTCCTCTGTAACTTATGGGATTTTAGTATTATATATGCATATGTAAATTATGTATTTCAGGGTACTAATCTACATCCTATAACCTATTTCTTATCGAAAATCCTTCATCTGATCGTACGAGATGAATACTACAACCAGTTCGAGTCCCTCAGATTCCAATAGCTATTCCGATAGTTATTCCGACAGCTATTTCGACATAGATGTTCACCTAAGATCCGAAAACAGCGTCATCGGCATGAATCAACCAATCAGCCATTATCAATTCATTTGATGGATTCGTAGTCGACTTAATTAATGGAAACGCGCAGAAGGTAATCCCTTCCACCAACTGAATTCACCTCTTGACAATGAACCTGAAGCGTTTACCAGCGAACCTATTCGAAACACCATTTTCAGTGTCATTTCCAGGGTAACTCGACAAGATTATATTCTATCCACAATTCTGAACCTTATTCATCTGCTTGTTCCAACCGACAATCATCCCGGAGTAATAGAAGAAGTCAACGAGCTTCGCGCTTGAGTAATCAATCTAGAAAATATGGTACAAAATGTACCAGCTTCAGCAAATCACCGGCACCAACAGTACCATCAATAACAACACCAGTGCCATCAACAACCCATGCCTCGACGTCTCATTCTATACCTTGAGTACAATTATCGTTCTACGTATCGTTCTACATCATTTATCTTCGTTCGACAGGGCGATTATGTAATCCCTAATGTTTTAGAGATTATATATTCTTGTTCCAACTGTAAATCAAATGAGTTTAATATCATATTGACTCATTAAATTCATGATTACATCTGAAGAAAATATATATGTATATATATTTTCATAAAGATTGTAATTAAAAATTCTTGTATACAAACTATTAATGGTGAAAATATTTTAACGGGTAGGTAATACTCGAGGAATATTTAGATTTCACATTAATAAGTTACACTGTACATTCTTCGAATCTAATTCAACAGTCTTTTACTATACTACTTACGTCCACCGATATACAAATCCGTTCACCACAGAATAACCATATTCATCCAATTTCATATTCGGATTTTGATTTAAAAAAAAAAAAATCAAGTGGCATAATGAAGGAAACATTTGACAAAAATAAAATTTGTTAGAAACAAACAAATTAACTATGAGAAATTTTGTTAAGAATCCACGCTAACTGTTCCTAACTAATTGTCCCCAGCTAACTGATTACACTTTATTTATCGCAATTTAATTATCGCAATTTACATTCTCGCAATTTTATTTATCGTCATTTAATTTCTGTTATTTACTTTACGCACTTTATTTATCGTCATTTCATTTCTGTTATTTATTTTTACGCACTTTAAATATCAGGACACGTATACAAGGTTTTGACATATCATATCGACGCATCTATATATATTATTTGGAATAACCATAGACACTCTATATGCAGTAATGCGGGAGTTAGCTATACAGGGTTGAGGTTGATTCTATAATAATATATATACTTTGAGTTGTGATCGAGTATGAGACATGTACACGGGTCACGATATGTATTAATTAATTCGAATATTATATATTAAGCTATATATGAAATATTGGACTGTCAACTGTGGACTGCCGACATTGGACAATTAAAATGAATTAAAATATTGATTATAACATATGAAACTAAACAATTCTTCAAGTTTGCCACTTGATTTCATCTTAAACTTCATTTGTATCTTGACGATTATAATCTGACTTCAAACCTTTCATGATTCTCGAAAACACCTCAATCGAGAGGATAAACCAACCGCACTTCATCTACGGGAAGGAAAGACTGATGCATATAGTTATGCACCTGAAAACTCTCGGAAACTGAGTAAATGTTTAACGCGCAACTGTGCTAATTCCTTTAACGTTATTATTATTACCGAAAATAACTTTTCAAATCTCTTTTCAAATTAGCCAACTTTGTCACAGCTCCAACAAGTCAGCTTCGACTTTTCATTCGAAACAACCTTATTATAACCTTGATATATATGCGTACTCTTTTATTGTTACCGAGAAACCTTTTATATTCCATCATATTACCAGCAGACGTACCAGCAACCTCGTTGCTCCTTGGTTTAAATCTCTCCGACAAATCACTATATTTATCTATTGAAGTCTCATCATGTACTCATCCGCATCTTGTAAAGAGAACTGACATACCAATTACCGGGAATCAGCAATCAGTACTTTGAAAACTCACAGCATATCTACATCAACAGTTATATGTATAACATTCATCTCTTAAAATTATGATCTTTCATCTGAAATCCTGAAAAGCACTCAGTCTACAAATCAATACTCTGAATGTTGAAAAAGCTGAATGAAGCAGCAGAAACCGTAGACAACCGTAAACGACCTTAATCATCGGAAGTTGTTGATAAAGAATAGTATGTTGGAAAAGCTCAGAAAAGTTAGAACTGGAAAACAGATTGAGCTAACTATGAAGGAGACTCTAAACAAATCACAAGGACTAAACTTGTACATTAAGAATCCTGATGATTCTGTTTCTGATAAATCTTTAGCGAATACCTTGCTTCTGACTCCAAACTCTTGCGGACAAATTTTCTTCATCATCCTTCGATATTAGAAATTCCAAGATATCATTGTATCTTTCATTATAAATATCCTCTATATTTCTGAAGATATTTTCATAACTATTCTTATCTGAAATCATTAATTTTCCATCGTGCTATCAGTGTTACATCATATAGAAACTGTTAGTTTCTATATTCTGTAAACTTTTGAGCTTAAAATATAAATGTTATTGAAGTAATGTTGGAAACTGATGCATGAGTTAGTATAATATAATGACACTTGATCAACGTGATTATATTACAGTAAGTCATGCTGAGTTTTTAAATGGAACATGATGATTCACAGATTATAACGTCATCATGTGCCATGTTACATAACTCTCTCATTCTGCTTAACTTCTGAACATATCAAGAAAGTATATTCTTGATAGTTCTATTCTCAGTGATTCAAATAATTTGACAAATCAAATCATACGATTACGTTCTTTCTTGGTTAGAACATTAAGGTCATTCGAAACTCCGTACTTACGAATTCTGGACAATTACTTGCGAAAAGAAAACAAAAGCATGGAGCTCCGAAATAGAAAGGGGGTATAAATCGCAGTAAATAAGAGAGAGCATTAACTGTGGATGACAATGATTATAGAAAATAGAAGAAGGGACTTCGAAATATAAGAGAGAATATAAATCCCGATAACAACACATAAATTACAAACCGTGTATGTTAATGTTTATCGTAACATAAAGACGGGAGAATTAAAAACACTATAACCCCAAGGGAGAAGTAAAAGAAAACAGATTCCTCCGATGGAAGTTGGAAAAGGAGAATGATTGTTGCGATAATAAGAATAAGGACAAGAATTGGAACTGGATTAAACATTTTCACAATCTTTTGGAAGCATGAACTAAGGAAGAAAGTATAGGAATGGTGAGAACAATGAAACAGAAGAGATTAATTTATAATGGAAATATCAGACAGAGTAATCGAGGCAGATCACCGTATTTAATTATAGAGATCTTAATTATCTTACTCGCCGAAGAATCAAATCTTTTAGATTTCGAAGATTTTCTTTAAATCCCTTGAATTCCGAAATTTAACCCTAACTCTGTCAAAAGTTAAGATGAATCTTTACTTTTGAATTTCAGTCTTTGGTGATAGCTTCATTCGTACTATTCGAATAATCAAATTGTTTTATCCATATTACTCAATGATGATAAAACTCCACTTATCAACTCATATTCGTCATAAAAACATTTTTATTGTTAGCCATGACCACCTCACTCAAATTTCGAGACGAAATTTCTTTAACGGGTAGGTACTGTGATGACCCGGGAATCTCCGGGTAAATTTAAACTTAATCTTCATATGATTTCGACACAATAAGCAAAGTCTGTAATATTGAAGTCTCGAAAATTTTGAACTATGTTCATGTATTGATTTACCCTTTGACAAATTCCGATGATTTACGAACCAGTGTTTGTAAATATGTATATATATATATATATATATATATATATATATATATATATATATATATATATATATATATATATATATATATATATAAATATGTGTATGTATATATATAAATATTACTTGTGTATATATATTGTTATATTAAATTTAATTGTTTAAAATATATAATTAATAAATATATTTACTTAGTAAAAATTTATTATTTAAAACTGTTCTTATATATATAAAGAGCATATTGAATAAATATGATTTTGGACGTATTCTACAACTGTCTGTAACAATCAGTTGATATTTTTTTAGTGTCATAATGATATAGTACATATGTATGAAGATTTAAAATGAAAGTTGAACTGCAAATTGATTGTGAAGATCTTAGATTTGTTAAATATATTTTTATCTTTGTAAGTTTGAATATTAGTACTACGTACATATAAATTGGAACATAAAATAAATATTTTTCGAACCCTTTTTATCAGGTTTCAAACAGTTAATGAGTGAAATAATTAAATAAATTTAATCTAAAAATTTAAGATTTTTAGGAACACTTTTATATTTTTAACTGTTTAGCAAGGAACCACGCTATAACTCAGTCCGTGAAAATTGTCGGTACTAGAATACAAACTTACGGCTGCTATGATGGTCCTAATTAAGTAATTGATTAGGTTTACTGTTTGCTTTTGCTTTTATATATCACCAACCATCTAGTCTCCATAAATAATAATATATTGCATGATGCATAATATATAGATATATGGATAATATGTGCCTGCCATTTCATTCATATAATAACACCCACAAGATTTGTTAAATTCCTGTCTAAAAGCACACCATCACCTCCCCTTGTTTGAAGTTTAGAACCATCTTAACCCACCATTCTAGGCTACTACAACTCGATGAAACCCATCATTAGAATCGCCATCACAACCTTTTATCATCTTAAATTCATCACCAACGATTCAACCACAATTCCACCACCTTTACCTTCCAACCACCTTAATCATCTCAGGTAATCATCAAAACAATTCACTATCGTTTTGAAACCCACATCACCACCTTCGACATCATCTTTATCAAAATGTTAACCAAACAACCATCGATCAAGACCCATTTGAATTACCTTTCCTAGTTGAGGGTTATATCAACCAAAACCCATTTGTTTGCTCACTATCTCGGTTTAAACTCACAACCCACGTAATACTTAAATTGCTTTCTCTTTTTTCGGTTTCCATTTTTGATCAAGCATCTTTAAAACCCATCAAATAATCTATTTTCAGTTAACCAAAGATCACCAAAACAATTACCATAACCTGTTACAATCATGTTCTCCTGGATTCGGTTTCTGTGACGGGATTGAGAACCACCATATCTTGTATGTTCTCGTTTTCGATCATCAACAACTGAAACCACACCCTCACCACCTTTATTTGATCACTTCACCCACCTGCAGCAACTACCATCGTAACCCACTTCCACTGCCACCTTCTTCATTTATTTTTTTTCTCTCTTTTTGTCGCTAAATAGCTGCAGTCACAGATGAACTCTTCTGTTCCTGGTTTCTATGTCAAACATCACCTCCTTTGGCCATGAAAACCCCTCGTGATGTGCTACTGCTCGAAACCACCACCGTTTAACCATTTAACTGCTGCAAATCACCTTCTGTCGCTGTTGGGTGTTCCTATTGTCGAAAACCATCAAACCAATACCATCTCCATCGAATTATCGAGTGCTCCTACTGCGGTATATATATATTTTTTTTCTTTCTTTCAAACATGTAATAAAGAGGAGAATTATAATAAGAATGATGATGATGCAACGTGATATTTGATGATGGATGGGATGTTATTCAATTAAGTTATTATTAGTGGGATTGTTAAGATTTTGGTAGGGTTGATTGGTCACATACACTCCACTAGTTCATTGTTTTATTTTTAAAAAGAAAAAGTAACCGAAATTTGTTGAATTGATGCAAACCAGTCGATTAACTTGATTGAATTGGGGCCGTTTTATGTGATTGGGCCGTGATTTGATTGTTCACTGTTGGGCCGAGACATATGGGCCGAGTTCCCTTGTTTCCTTGTTGGGTCATTACTAGTTTCATGAGCTTTTGAGGAAAACTTGAGTCATGTATTTGCTAACTCCTCGTTTCTGTCTTTCTGGTTACTGTCGGTGACAACACACAAACACACACTTGTTTAAGGTGATGATGGAGGAGGTAAATAGCGTATGAGATGATTACGAATGGGTTATGATCACCAGGTGAAAGGATTACGATTATGACTTTGATTATGATTAAGGTCAAGATATTAGTGATTATGATAATATTAGATTAGATAAAGATGAGGTACGTAAAGCGATTATGATGTTTTTGATGCTCGATGATGATCATGGTTGGTGATTATGATCAATGATAAGTAGATGATGATGATGTTGGTTTATGAAAAATAAAAACAGATAAAGTTTTAAAATAATTTAGGGAGATAATTAAAACAGAAAAGTTGAGACAGTGTAATGGTTTAAGGGTGTATTTGTTTAAAGGAGAAGTCCTAAGTTCGAGCCTTGTCTGGGGCATTTCTTTTTGGGAAAAGCTTTAAAGGTAGTTTTATTATTATTATTATTATTATTATTATTATTATTATTATTATTATTATTATTATTATTATTATTATTATTATTATTATTATTATTATTATTATTATTATTATTATTATTATTATTATTATTATTATTATTATTATTATTATTGTTATTATTATTGTTATTATTATTATTATTATTATTATTGTTATTATTATTATTATTATTATTATTATTATTATTATTATTATTGCTATTGTTATTATTATTAGTATTAGTATTATAACTATTATTATTATCATTATATCATTATTATCACTAATACAAGTATTAAATATCATTTATTATTATTATTATTAAATTATTAGGTATTATTATCTTTGTTATCATTATTATTATTTTAACAACTATAGTATTATTAAAAGAATCATTTTTAGTAAGAATATTATTATTATTATTATTATTATTATTATAAGTAGTAGTATTATTATCATTATAAGAAAATACAATTTTTATTACCATTATTGATATGATGTTACTAAATAAATAATTTGTATATAAAAATATATTTTTATTAATATTACAGATAAACATGTGTTGTTCATATATTTTTTTTATTATAAATATTCATATATAACAAATTAGGTATTTTTGATATAATATTAATCATATATAGATATTAATATAACTATACAAAAATTAATCATTTTAAATATATACACAAATTAAATATATGAAATATATAAATTAAGATAGAATATATCAATTTGTTCTATTACAATTATATGTGTTAATAAATATATAAATGATATAGGTTCGTGAATCCGAGGCCAACCCTATACTTGTTCAATGTCGTTCTATGTATTTTTACTACAAAATACATTAGGTGAGTTTCATTATTCCCTTTTTAAATGCTTTCGCAATATATATTTTTGGGACTGAGAATACATGCGCTGTTTTTATAACTGTTTTACGAAATAGACACAAGTAATTGAAACTACATTATATGGTTGAATGATCGAAATCGAATATGCCCCTTTTTATTAAGTCTGGTAATCTAAGAATTAGGGAACAGAAACCCTAATTGACGCGAACTCTAAAGATAGATCTATCGAGCCCAACAAGCCCCATCCAAAGTACCGGATGCTTTAGTACTTCAAAATTTATATCATGTCCGAAGGAGGATCCCGGAATGATGGGGATATTCTTATATGCATATTGTGAATGTCGGTTACCAGGTGTTCAATCCATATGAATGATATTTTTGTCTCTATGCATGGGACGTAGGTTTACGAAAAATAGAAATATGAAATCTTGTGGTTTATTAAAAGTTATGAAATGATTATTTATGATAAACTAATGAACTCACCAACCTTTTGGTTGACACTTGAAAGTATGTTTATTCTCAGGTATGAAAGAAATCTTCCGCTGTGCATTTACTCATTTTAAAGATATTACTGGGAGTCATTCATGACATATTTCAAAAGATGTTGCATTCGAGTCATTGAGTTCATCAAGATTATTATTAAGTCAATTATATTTGGATATATTATGAAATGGTATGCATGTCTGCCAACTGTCGATGTAAATGAAAGTTTGTCTTTTAAAAACGAATGCAATGTTTGTAAAATGTATCATATAGAGGTCAAGTACCTCGCGATGTAATCAACTGTTGGGAATCGTTTATAATCGATATGGACTTTGTCCGGATGGATTAGGACGGGTCTTCACATGAATCACTGGTCAACTTGGGTGGTCAATTGTCTATATGAAATCTATTTCACTTAATCAAGTCTTAACAAGTTTGATTGCTTAACATGTTGGAAACACATAATCATGTAAATATAAATTTCATTTAATATATGTAAACATGGAAAAGTTCGGGTCACTACAGTACCTACCCGTTAAATAAAAATTTTTAAGAAGTTGGAGGTGTTGACGTATCTTCTGGAAATAAGTGTGGGTATTTCTTCTTCATCTGATCTTCTCGTTCCCAGGTGAACTCAGGTCCTCTATGAGCATTCCATTGAACCTTAACAATTGGTATCTTGTTTTGCTTAATTCTTTTATCCTCACGATCCATTATTTCGACGGGTTCTTCGATGAATTGAAGTTTTTCGTTGATTTAGATTTCGTCTAACGGAATAGTGAGATCTTCTTTAGCAAAACATTTCTTCAAATTTGAGACGTGGAAAGTGTTATGTACAGCCGCGAATTGTTGAGGTAATTCAAGTCGGTAAGCAACTGGTCCGACACGATCAATAATCTTGAATGGTCCAATATACCTTGGATTTAATTTCCCCTGTTTACCAAATCGAACAACGCCTTTCCAAGGTTCAACTTTAAGCATGACCATCTCTCCAATTTCAAATTCTATATCTTTTCTTTTTAAGTCAGCGTAGCTCTTTTATCGACTTTGGGTTGTTTTCAATCGTTGTTGAATTTGGATGATATTCTTGGTAGTTTCTTGTATTATCTCCGGATCCGTAATCTGTCTACCCCCCACTTCACTCCAACAAATCGGAGACCTGCACTTTTTACCATAAAGTGCTTCAAACGGCGCCATCTCAATGCTTGAATGGTAGCTGTTGTTGTAGGAAAATTCTGCTAACGGAAGGTGTCGATCCCAACTGTTTCCGAAATCAATAACACATACACTTAGCATGTCTTCAAGCGTTTGTATCGTCCTTTCGCTCTGCCCATCAGTTTGTGGATGATAAGCAGTACTCATGTCTAGACGAGTTCCTAATGCCTACTGTAATGTCTGCCAGAATCTTGAAATAAATCTTCCATCCCTATCAGAGATAATAGAGATTGGTATTCCAGGTCTGGAGACGACTTTCTTCAAATACAGTCGTGCTAACTTCTCCATCTTGTCATCTTCTCTTATTGACAGAAAGTGTGCTGATTTGGTGAGACGATCAACTATTACCCAAATAGTATCAAAACCACTTGCAGTCCTTAGCAAGTTAGTGATGAAATCCATGGTAATGTTTTCCCATTTCCATTCCGGGATTTCGGGTTGTTGAAGTAGACCTGATAGTTTCTGATGCTCCGCTTTGACCTTAGAACACGCCAAACATTCCCCTACGTATTTAGCAACATCAGCTTTCATACCTGGCCACCAAAAATGTTTCTTGAGATCCTTGTACCTCTTTCCCGTTCCAGGATGTATTGAGTATCTGGTTTTATGAGCTTCTCTAAGTACCATTTCTCTCATATCTCCAAATTTTGGTACCCAAATTCTTTCAGCCCTATACCGAGTTCCGTCTTCCTGAATATTAAGATGCTTCTCCGATCCTTTGGGTATTTCATTCTTTAAATTTCCCTCTTTTAAAACTACTTGTTGCGCCTCCTTTATTTTAGTAGTAAGGTTATTGTGAATCATTATATTCATAGCTTTTACTCGAATGGGTTCTCTGTCCTTTCTGTTCAAGGCGTCGGCTACCACATTTGCCTTCCCCGGGTGTTAACGAATCTCAAAGTCGTAATCATTCAACAATTCAATCCACCTGCGCTACCTCATGTTCAGTTGTTTTTGATTAAATATGTGTTGAAGACTTTTGTGGTCGGTATATATAATACTTTTGACCCCATATAAGTAGTGCCTCAAAGTATTTAATGAAAAAATAACCGCGCCTAATTTCAAATCATGCGTCATATAATTCTGCTCGTGAATCTTCAACTGTCTTGTGACAACCCGGAAATTTCCAACCAAATTTAAACTTTAAATATTTATATATTCCCGACACGATAAGCAAAGTTTGTAAGTTGAATCTCAAGAATTGTAAACTGTGTTCATACATTCATTTAACCTCGACCAAATTCCAAAGATTCACGAACCATTATAGGAACGGATATGATTATATATGTATATATGTATATATTATAACTTGAAAACATTAATAAAGTATTAGACGTATAATACTTTACATAAACTTATTTGTTTCGAAATATATATATTCAAATAGTTATCGATGGGATTAGAAGATGTTATCAAATGATTGACTTAACAGATACATTGAATTAGGATTACGAGTCTCTGTTAAGAGGTCCACTTTGATTTAAAAAACCTTTCCTTTTTAACGATATCCGGAATATTTGATAAAAGTGATTTACAAAAGTGTCATTAACGTGTGTTAGTCAAAAGTTAGTAATCATTTTCGTTTAAATTTCAAAAATATACTTTACTTGATTAACTCGTGTCCCTAGATAAAGCAACCCTTTAGTTTCCACATTAAAAACATTATTTGGTGAAATAACTACTATTATTTAAAAACGAGTTAAAATGAACTTTGAAATCTATTTGGTTTTGAAAGGCTAAATATTATATCATTAGTTAAAATATTTCAAATATATTTATTAGGTACAAATTTACAATTTTAAATAAATAAATATATATATATATATATATATATATATATATATATATATATATATATATATATATATATATATATATATATTTTCAACTTAGTCATAAAAAGGTCCCAATTTAGAATAATATAGCTTGGAAAACAATGAGTCACTAATTTATAGAAGCAAATGACCACAACACTCAAATTTTATAAGATACATTTTTACAAGGTAATTTATTGTTTAATAAATCAAACTATTATTAAAGGTACACGTCGCATAACGTAAAAGTCAAGTTTTCTAAACGTACGAAAGTGCGCCTGAAAAACCGAAAGTGGTACATGGGTCGTGAGACCACGTCTGAAACGTCCGCGACTAATCCTCCCGGACAGAATCTTCAACAGTTGGTCCCATTGCGATGATCGAATTCAAGTAATGTCCTTAATATGGGCTTATGCACAGCGGAAGACTTAATTCGTACCTGAGAATAACATGCTTTAAAATGTCAACATAAAGTTGGTGAGATATATAGGTTTGATGCTAGCAGCGTTATAACTATGGACCACAAGATTTCATAATTATAAACATAATACACTCAAAAGTGTATAAAATCATTCTGCTTATGTTGAGGCCTCAGTAACCAACCTTAACAATAATATAATAAGTCATCTTCGCAAAGATGGATATGTACACTCGCAAGTGTATAAATAATCCTCGAAGTACTAAACATCCGCCCACTAGTTCTTATGTCTAGTGCAGCCTACTGGATGGGGGTGTTAAACCCGATAGATCTATCTTTAGGATTCGCGCTTACATGCTATTATAACATATAACTAAATTACCTAGCACATCAATCCGCAGAATATCATTTTTAATCACTTGTGTCCATAACATAAATCATTTATAAAAAAAAAACAGCGCATGTATTCTCATCCCAAAAATATTTAAAGTTCAAAAAGGGACTATATACTCACCTAATGTATTTTGTAGTAAAAATACATATAACACCATTGAACACGTATAAGGTTGGCCTCGGATTCACGAACCTATATCATTTGTATATATTTTATTACATATAATCGTAACTAGACAAATTTATTTATTATATCTTAATTTATAAATTATATGTATTTAATTTGTATATATTTTCAAAATAGTTTATTTTATTATAGTTATATATAGATATATCTGTCTAGTGTTATAGTAAAAATGCCTAATTTGTTATCTATAGGTATTTTTAAAATAATTTGTCAATATAGTTAATATATACTTATAATAATATTTTTAAAACCTTTATTTTTATATACATAATACTTTTAATAATAATGGAGTTGTTATTACTAATAATAGTAATACTTTTTGTTTTAAAATAATAATAATAATTAGTATCAACAATAATAAAACTAACATAATAATAATGAATAATATAAATAATAAAAGAATCATACCTTCAATAAGCTTTTTATAAAAAGATTTTGCCTCAAGCGAGGCTTGAACCCACGACCTCCCGCTCACCACTAACACTCATAACCATTCAGGCCATGGCCTGTTTTCTATTCTATATCCCTTCTTTAATTGTTATAAACCGTATTATTACAGTTCCATTTAAAGCCCAAGAAACAAATAGTCCCGTTCTAAAAGCCCAGTATCCTTATTAAATCGATCCATCAGGAATCAAGAAGGGTTTCGGTGTCCAGATATACACAAGAAAGAGGTGTCGACAAGAAATAGAATTGGTAGGGTTCGTCAGATACAACAAACACTTTCGGTGCAAAACATCATTATCATTATATTTTTTTTTTCCACGATTAGTTTTATATTACGATATCACTATCATTCCACCGAATTGTTTTATCACATTCATCAAGTATTACAGTCGCATATACTCTTTCTTCACAGGTTCTTTATCAATTTTTTTTTCCTTTCTTACATCTTCGTTCATAAATTAGTAATAAGGAGTCGTCGCTGCAATAATAATTGTTGATGGTCGTATGCGGCTTGTAAAATCAGAAAACAGGAAGACGGAAACAGCCTGGTTTGCTGGTTTGGACGAATTGGAGTAGACAGAAGAATAAGAGTAATAAACTTATTTGTAACCCATTAACATATAAAGGTAATTGGAGTGGTGTATATATTTGTCTACATAAAGCATGGATTTGATAGATTTTTGGGTTGGTTTTTGGGTCGTAGTATTTAGGTTCACGAAGAGAGAAGAAGATTGGATAAAGGTGGTGATTGGTGATGAATCGTTATGAAGGTGGTGGTGTTTTCTACGGCTGTAACAGTAAGTAGATGCAGATGGTGTCAACCAAACAGGAAAAGAAAAATAGATGATATTTATGAACAAAAGTCTGGCTAGGTGGTGATGAAGTTAAGATGGTGATTTTCGAACGAGATTAGAGAGATAAGAGAGATTGATGGTTTTGAAAAGTGGAAGAGATGCTCGATTAAAACATGATATGTATATATGTGTATCTATATCTTTGAACATGTATATGTGAATTTATTTATTTTCAGACGTAGGTGGCGATGGTTTGCAGTTTTGGGTGGTGATGGAATTCGATGATGAAGGGGGTGGTGATTGTAAACAGTGGTGATAATTGTTCAGTGATCGTGCTCACGATGGTGATGGGATGTGATGGTATTTAAAAGAGATAAAATTGGTGGAGTCTATGTATGTGATCATGCATATCCGTTGATATGAAAATGGATAAAGAAACTGTATTTCAATTGGGTTCATAGTAACAAAGTAGTCGAGGAGATGGTTGCTTTGGTGGTGATGCTAAATGTTTGTTTACGAAGAAGAATTTGAGAGAGAAAAGAGGATAAAAGATTGGTGATAGATGGTTTGGCTAGACAGTGGTGGTCTTTCATGATGGAAATCAGAAGATGAGTGATATATGTGTTAGTATGTATGTATGAAGTTATTAATGTAGATAGAATATAGACAGTTGTGAAATATATTTAAAACAGAAACAAGTAATTGACTAATCACTCAATCAGTATTCCATTAATAACAGTGTAATATTTGTTTTGTTCAATGGTAATCGACTCTATCTGTCTATCTAGCAGACAAATCAAAAAGAACGGATAGTGAGTTGAAACTGATTTTGTAGTCTTCTGTATTTAATTTATATTTAATAAATATTAACAATAAATGTATAATATTAATAATAATACAAATACTAATTATATTAATAAAAATTATAATAATAATAATAATGATATAAATTATAAAATGATAATAATAATATTATTAATGATAATGATAATAAAAATAATGATTTTTAATGATAGAGATAATAATAATAGTATCTAATAATAATTCTAGTAATCATTAAGATACAATAAGTTACATGTATCAAATTTCACATTTATACATATATTAAAAAAATAATAATATTAGTAATATTGATGTTAATACTATTATTAATATAATTGTTAATATTACAAATGAAAGTAATAATAATAACAACTTATATTATAACCTGTAATTAAATTTAATAATTTAATATTACACATAAATGTTCGTGAATCGTTGGGCATGGTCAAAAGGGTAACTAATTATAGATTTCAAACTTTCTAGACTCAAAATTACAGATTTTGCTTATCGTGTCGGAAACATATAAAGATTAAGGTTTAAATTTGGTCGGAAATTTACGGGTCGTTACAACGTCCGTGTCATTTTAGTAAAAATTATATTTTTACCATGAGTGTAAATATAATATAATATATAATTAATTATATAGATTAAATAATAATTTATAATTAATATATATAATAATATATAGAGTGTCGGCAAACGAGATTGGCTAATTGTGTTGTGCACTTTGTGAGCATGCGACCGCATGGATAAACCAAGCAAACCCCATGCGATCGCATGGGGTGTTTGGTGAGTTTCCATTTGCTTTAAAAACGCGTTTTGATTCGATGGAATTCATTCTATCTATCTCTCTTTCTCACACATATACAGAGTATATATTATCTATTATTATTATTATTATTATTAAAAATTAAGATTATTATTATTCATCTTATTATTATTATTGTTATTGTTATTATGAGCGATATTATTATTAGTATTATACATAAAATACTACAACGAGGTTCTGCTCGCGTGATTTCAAAATTAGTTTTCTGAGTAGGATAGGGCTAAGGAAATTATGGGTTATAGCTATGGAGGTGATGGGCATAGTTCATGGGTATGCTCGAGAGCTCAATCTAGTATTTATCGTCTCCGTTGCATCTATGTACCTTTCCTGCAATATTGAATCTCAATATTGATACGTGAGCACTCATAACTTAACTTTTATATACTAATAGTGTATCCCTGACTAGTGCTCGAGTATATAGGATTATGCATGCTTGTACTTTTGATATTGCCATTAGATAGGATATGTTGAATCTTGAATTAGTTACATATGCGGTTGAGATAAGGTATAAGATATGCATGTCGTTGGAAAGATAGAGAAAAATTAAGAACTTTTCATTTAGAACTCGAATGATTTCGATGAACAGATTAGAAGTTATAGTCAATTGAATTTTAGTATTATTGTTAAAATGATTATTATTACTATCGTCGTTATTATCGTCGTCATTTTTTTATCTATTAATTATTATTATTATACCATTATCATTTTTAACACAAGTATAATTATTAAAAGAATTGTTATTGTTATTATTATTATTATTATTATTATTATTATTATTATTATTATTATTATTATTATTATTATTATTATTATTATTATTATTATTATTATCATTATTAATAATATCATCATGATTAATATTTTTATTATTATTATCATTAAAATAGTTATTAGTATTATCATTAATGTTATTATAATAATAATTATTATTAGTATGATTATCATTAAAAATTGATATTAGTATCATCTAACTATTATGACTAATATTATCATCATTTTTATGAAATGCGATATAAAGACGACTAAAAGATATTTTATAAATTGATTAGGAAATAATGAGTATGAGTATCATGATGAAATTAAAATATTAGAAAATATTGATTTAGATAAAATTATCGTTCTTATTATTTTTATTATTACTATTATTATTAAAAGTATCGTTAGTATTAAAACTATCATTTTAACAAAAATTATTATTTTAATAGAAATGTCATTGTTACTATAAAATATCATTATTATTATTATCATTTTAAATAGAATTATTATTTTAAAAATAATATTAAAAAGTATTGTAAATATTAAAGTTATCAAAATTAGAATTATTGTTTTACCATAATGTCATCTTAGTAATTATAAATATTGATATTTTATGATAATAATTATTATTACAAAATAATACAACTTTTACTTACTATTATTATAGATATTATTTTATCAAATAAATATGTAATACAAATAATATAATTACCTTAATAAGATTTATCAAAATATTTTTATGAACTTTATAAATTTTATTACTTAAGATATATAAAAGTATATTTTTTTATATAAAGTTTTATTTATTAATAAATGAATTATATTATTTACTTTAGTAGATCTTTTAAAAAATATTTAAAAATATAAAATGACGATATAATAATCATGTATAAATTTTGGAAATCATTTTTGAGTCAAATTGATTTTTGTTGACTTTTACACATTAGTCTCGAGCATTAGGATTGTGGTACACTATGACTTGACCTAATTTGTTAGACAAATATTGACCAACACATATATATATATATAATTAATTTAGGTTCGTGAATCCGAGGCCAACCTTGCACTTGTTCAATGATGTTATATGTATTTTTACTATGAAATACAATAGGTGAGTTTCATATGCCTTTTTACCCTTTATATTTTTGGGCTGAGAATACATGCGCAATTTTTATAAATGTTTTACGAAATAGACACAAGTAATCGAAACTACATTATATGGTTGAATAATCGAAGCCGAATATGCCCCTTTTTACTTGGTAACCTAAGAATTAGTAAACCAGTTTACTAATTGATGCGAATTCTAAAGATAGATCTATTGGACCTAACGAACCCCATCCGTTGGAGCGGATGCTTTAGTACTTCGATGTTGTTTTATATCATGTCCGAAGGATTTCCCGGAATGATAGGGCATATTCTTATATGCATCTTGTTAATGTCGGTTACCAGGTGTTCAATCCAAATGAATGATATTTTTGTCTCTATGCATGGGACGTATATTTATGAGAAATGAAAATGGAAATCTTGTGGTCTATTAAAATGATGAAAATGAATGATTATGATAAACTAATGAACTCACCAACCTTTTGGTTGACACTTTAAAGCATGTTTATTCTCAGGTGTTAAAGAAATCTTTCACTGTGAAATTGCTCATTTTAAAGATATTATTTGGAGTCATTCATGACATATTTCAAAAGATGTTGCATTCAAGTCATTGAGTTCAGTAGAGATTATTATTAAGTAAATGACAGAGTAGGTCATTTATAGTTAGACATTATGAAATGGTATGCATGCCTGTTAATTTTCGATGTAAAGAGAGTTTATCTTTTAAAAACGAATGAAATGTCTGAAAAATGTATCATATAGAGGTCAAATATCTCGCGATGTAATCAACTATTGAGAATCGTTTATAATGTATATGATGTAGTGACCCGAACTTTTCCATGTTTATATATATATTAAATGAAATTGTTATTTACATGATTAAGTGTTTCCAACATGTTAAGCAATCAAACTTGTTAAGACTTGATTAATTGAAATAGGTTTCATATAGACAATTGACCACCCAAGTTGACGGGTGATTCACGAATGTTAAAACTTGTAAAAACTATATGATGACATATATATGGTTATATATATAGTTAACATGATATTATGATAAGTAAACATATCATTAAGTATATTAACAATGAACTACATATGTAAAAACAAGACTACTAACTTAATGATTTTGAAACGAGACATATATGTAACGATTATCGTTGTAACGACATTTAATGTATATATATCATATTAAGAGATATTCGTAGATTATAATATCATGATAATATAATAATTTAAAATCTCTTTTGATATAATAAACAATGGGTTAACAACATTTAACAAGATCGTTAACCTAAAGGTTTCAAAACAACATTTACATGTAACGACTAACGATGACTTAACGACTCAGTTAAAATGTATATACATGTAGTGTTTTAATATGTATTCATACACTTTTGAAAGACTTCAAGACACTTATCAAAATACATCTACTTAACAAAAATGCTTACAATTACATCCTCGTTCAGTTTCATCAACAATTCTACTCGTATGCACCCGTATTCGTACTCGTACAATACACAGCTTTTAGATGTATGTACTATTGGTATATACACTCTAATGATCAGCTCTTAGCAGCCCATGTGAGTCACCTAACACATGTGGGAACCATCATTTGGCAACTAGCATGAAATATCTCATAAAATTACAAAAATATGAGTAATCATTCATGACTTATTTACATGAAAACAAAATTACATATCCTTTATATCTAATCCATACACCAACGACCAAAAACAAATACAAACACTTTCATTCTTCAATTTTCTTCATCTAATTGATCTCTCTCAAGTTCTATCTTCAAGTTCTAAGTGTTCTTCATAAATTCCAAAAGTTCTAGTTTCATAAAATCAAGAATACTTCCAAGATTGCAAGTTTACTTCCAAGTTTTATAAATCCATTCCAAGTAATCATCCAAGATCAAGAAACCTTTGTTACTTACAGTAGGTTATCTTTCTAATACAAGGTATTAATCATATTCAAACTTTAATTCAATTTCTATAACTATAACAATCTTATTTCGAGTGAAAATCTTACTTGAACTGTTTTCGTGTCATGATTCTGCTTCAAGAACTTTCAAGCCATCCAAGGATCCTTCGAAGCTAGATCTATTTTTCTCATTTCTAGTAGGTTTATCCAAGGAACTTGAGGTAGTAATGATGTTCATAACATCATTCGATTCATACATATAAAGCTATCTTATTCGAAGGTTTAAACTTGTAATTACTAGAACATAGTTTAGTTAATTCTAAACTTGTTCGCAAATAAAAGTTAATCCTTCTAACTTGACTTTTAAAATCAACTAAACACATGTTCTATATCTATATGATATGCTAACTTAATGATTTAAAACCTGGAAACACGAAAAACACCGTAAAACCGGATTTACGCCGTAGTAGTAACACCGCGGGCTGTTTTGGGTTAGTTAATTAAAAACTTTGATAAACTTTGATTTAAAAGTTGTTATTCTGGGAAAATGATTTTTATTATGAACATGAAACTATATCCAAAAATCATGGTTAAACTCAAAGTGGAAGTATGTTTTCTAAAATGGTCATCTAGACGTCGTTCTTTCGACTGAAATGACTACCTTTACAAAAAGGACTTGTAACTTATTTTTACGACTATAAACCTATACTTTTTCTGTTTAGATTCATAAAATAGAGTTCAATATGAAACCATAGCAATTTGATTCACTCAAAACGGATTTAAAATGAAGAAGTCATGGGTAAAACAAGATTGGATAATTTTTCTCATTTTAGCTACGTGAAAATTGGTAACAAATCTATTCCAACCATAACTTAATCAACTTGTATTGTATATTATGTAATCTTGAGATACTATAGACACGTATACAATGTTTCGACCTATCATGTCGACACATCTATATATATTTCGGAACAACCATAGACACTCTATATGTGAATGTTGGAGTTAGCTATACAGGGTTGAGGTTGATTCCAAAATATATATAGTTTGAGTTGTGATCAATACTGAGATACGTATACACTGGGTCATGGATTGATTCAAGATAATATTTATCAATTTATTTCTGTACATCTAACTGTGGACAACTAGTTGTAGGTTACTAACGAGGACAGCTGACTTAATAAACTTAAAACATCAAAATGTATTAAAAGTGTTGTAAATATATTTTGAACATACTTTGATATATATTTATATATTGTTATAGGTTCGTGAATCAACCAGTGGCCAAGTCTTACTTCCCGACGAAGTAAAAATCTGTGAAAGTGAGTTTTAGTCCCACTTTTAAAATCTAATATTTTTGGGATGAGAATACATGCAGGTTTTATAAATGATTTACAAAATAGACACAAGTACGTGAAACTACATTCTATGGTTGAATTATTGAAATCAAATATGCCCCTTTTTATTAAGTCTGGTAATCTAATAATTAGGGAACAGACACCCTAATTGACGCGAATCCTAAAGATAGATCTATTGGGCCTAACAAACCCTATCCAAAGTACCGGATGCTTTAGTACTTCGAAATTTATATCATGTCCGAAGGAGGATCCCGGAATGATGGGGATATTCTTATATATGCATCTTGTTAATTTCGGTTACCAGGTGTTCACCATATGAATGATTTTTATCTCTATGTATGGGATGTGTATTGAAATATGAAATCTTGTGGTCTATTGTTACGATTTGATATATATAGGTTAAACCTATAACTCACTAACATTTTTGTTGACGTTTAAAGCATGTTTATTCTCAGGTGAATACTAAGAGCTTCCGCTATTGCATACTAAAATAAGGACAAGATTTGGAGTCCATGTTTGTATGATATTGTGTAAAAACTGCATTCAAGAAACTGATTTCGATGTAACATATTTGTATTGTAAACCATTATGTAATGGTCGTGTGTAAACAGGATATTTTAGATTATCATTATTTGATAATCTACGTAAAGCTTTTTAAACCTTTATTTATGAAATAAAGGTTATGGTTTGTTTTAAAAATGAATGCAGTCTTTGAAAAACGTCTCATATAGAGGTTAAAACCTCGCAACGAAATTAATTAATATGGAACGTTTTTAATCAATAAGAACGGGACATTTCAGTTGGTATCAGAGCGTTGGTCTTAGAGAACCAGAAATTTGCATTAGTGTGTCTTATCGAGTTTGTTAGGATGCATTAGTGAGTCTGGACTTCGACCGTGTTTTCTTTAAAAATGATTGCTTAATATTTTTGTTGGAAACTATATATTATTAACATGTATATATTATGTGATATATTAATCTCTTAACATGTTTGATATTGTGTGATAGATGTCTACCTCTAGCACAAATCCCATTGACTCACCTAATAATAACGAAGAGTTGAATATATATTGGAGTGATTCACAAGTTCCCGAAGAAGAACCGGAAGAAGAATCAGAACCGGAAGAAGAATCAGAACCGGAAGAGGAGGAACCGGAGGAGGAAATAGAACCGGTGGGGGAAATAATAAAACGGTTAAGTAAAAGAAAATTCTCAACCAACCGACCAAGGTTAATTATGGTCAATGGTGTTTCCGCCAAGGAAGCAAAATATTGGTAGGATTACAAATTCTCCGATGAATCGGATTCCGATGAGAATTCCGATGATGTTATAGAAATTACCCCAACTGAATTTAAAAAGGCAAAAGAAAATAATAAGGGAAAGGGTATAAAATAGAGAAATCTAATTCCAACCCCGATGAACTTTATATGTATCGTCAACCCCCGAAGCCCTTAAGTTGTAACAATGACCCGGGAACCTCTAAACCACCAGGTTTTTCTAAACCGTTGTGGAAAACGACAGCTCGTATTAGGGGAACATCATATATCCCTAGAAACTTGGCAAAACGAACCAAAACCGAAGAAGAAGAAACGAGCGAGTCGGAATAAGATAGTTGTATTCATGTGGTGTAATATATGTAATATAGTGTGCTTATGCTTTATGATATATGTAAAAATTGCTTCTATTAATAAGTAATTTTTTTTATGAATCTAACTCTTGTCTATTTTACAGTATAAAAACACAAAATGGATAGACAACCCAATATTTTAAGAGACCTACCCGGAGACATGATTGATGAAATCTTGTCTAGAGTCGGTCAGAATTCTTCGGCACAACTATTTACGGCGAAATCAGTTTGTAAGACATTCGAAGAATGTTCCAAGAATGTCTTGGTTTATAAGAGACTTTCGTTTGAAAGATGGGGGATATTGTGATGACCCGGAAATTTCCGAACAAATTTAAACTTTAATCTTTATATATATCCGACACGATAAGCAAAATCTGTAATGTTGAGTCCCAAAAGTTTTGAAACTATATTCATTTAATCAAATACCCTTTGACCATGCCTAACGATTCACGAACAATTATGTGTAAATAAATATATATGCATATACATGTGAGCTTATTAAATTGAGATATATTAATAAAACATTGAACGGTTTAGTTAATATGAATATAAGCTATGAGATCTAATTTTTTTTTTTTTTTTTTTTTGAACTTGGAAATGCTATCAAGGTTTTGAATGAATAATATGTTACATAAACATATTTGTTCGGTGTAAGTTTATCGACGAGATTAAAAGATAATATCAAATGATTGAATTATTGGATACATTGAATTATGATTAAGAGTATCTGTTGGGAGGTCCACTTTGAATTAGGTAACCCTTATTATTAACCGTATTCGGAAAATGGTAAAGTGAGTTATAAGTAAAGACAAATGTGTCAATTAACGGGAACTAGCCAAATGTTAGTGGAGTTTTCTGTTCGACTTTCTATAAAAACGTTAACTAGTTAACCTTCCTATTATTTAGAGTGAAAGTGAAACTTTGGGTATATAGTTATATTATTTAGAAAGTTTAAGGAAAACAAACTAAACGTTGACGCATAAGGAAATTATATTTTTTTTAAAGTATAAACGTTATAGGATATAATATTATAAACGATCTTCAAATATACTTTGAAATATAATTAAAATCTAAATATTTTATTAAAGTATTTCAAACCTATATATTATAAATATATTTTAATTTAGTCAAAAGACGTTTTGTTTTAAGTTAATGTTATTAAATATACTTCGATAACTAACGAGGGTATGAATTATAAAAGTAAATGACCAAAACACTCAAAAGATTAAGTTACACTCTGAGTGGGTTAGTTTTTAATTAATTTAAGTGTAGTTATTAATAAAGGTGCATGTCACAAAACGTTTAATTTAAAATAAAATATTTTGACAAACAACGAGACTTGGATTTATAGAAGGAAATGACCACAACGCTCAACTTTATAAGTTATATTTTTATAAAGGTAATTTATTGTTATGTAAGTCTAATTTTTGTAAAAGGTACACGTCACGTAATATAAAAGGCTAGTTTTCTAAACGTACGAAAGTGCGCCCGAAAAACGGAAAGTGGTACATGAGTCGTGAGACAGCGACCGTGTCGTTTTTGTAAAAATTACATTTTTACTACGCACGTAAATATAATATAATATTTAATTAATTCTAAAGATTAAATATATTATATATTAAATAATATTTAAACTTATGTATCATATTAGTGTCGGTGGAACTTTGATCATATTGTGAGCTGTAAATTGCATGTGGGGTAGGTAGAGTTTACATCTTATAAATTGGACGAACTTTGGTTCAATTGATTCACTTTCATTTCAGTACTCGCATAAATATACATATAGATAAATTATTAATATTAAGATTATTAATATTAATTTTATTATTATTATTAGTATTATTTAGTAGTATTATTATTAGTATTATTATACATAAAATATTACGACGAGGTCATGAGCGGGTCATTTCAAGACAAGTTTTATGAGTAGGATAGGGCTAAGGAAATTATGGGTTATGGCTATGGAGGTGATGGGTATGGTTCATGGGTATGCCCTTGAGGTCAAATTGGTAGTTATCGTCTCCGTCACGTCTACGTACCTTTCCTACAGTATTGAATCTCAATATTGATACGTGAGCACTCATAACTTAACTTTTATTTACCAATAGTGTATCCCTGACTAGTGCTCGAGAATATAGGATTATGCATGCTTGTATATTTGATATTGCCCTTAGATAGGTTATGTTGAATCTTAAAGGTTGTTATACTAGGGATGAAATAAGGTATAAGATATGCATGTCATTGGAAAGCTAGCGAAAAATTAAGAACTTTTCATTTAGATATCGAATGAATTCGATGAACGGATAGAAAGTTATGAATTGTATAATTAATTTCGTAATTAAAATTGCTGATAATAATTAGTGAACTGATTTTCTGGGTAATAAAAAGTGGTTATTTGGATTCTACTCGTCGAGTAGATGAATTTTCATATAAAGCACGTCTCGTTTCGTTGAACGGTTGTCAAGTTATGGACAAAAGAAGTTTTGCAAATTTTGAAAAAATGTCGAAAAGATAACTGAAATTCTCGCTGATCTGCGTTGTTTCAGATTTAAGAAAAAATACCACTGAATTCTTTGCTGTAAGGTCTAGCAAACGACTCGGGCCATTTGTCAATTTGAGTCTCGACGATTTTTCTAAAAATCGTCAAAGTTGACAGTTTGGTCACATTTTAAAATTCTGAAAAGAGCTGAAACTTTTTATTAAAAATGTCAGTTTTGTATCAGTTGTCAGGGTCGGCCTGATGTGTGTTTACTTTTGCCAAAAATCATGTTATATCTTTGTGGTAACTAGAATTTGCAGGCTTTGACCGTTTGTCAATCCGAGTTTCGAGGAATTTTCTAAAAATCTCCAAAGTAGGCTACTCGGTCACTTTTGTAAATTTATTAAAGATGAAAAATTAACTTTGAAACGCCGAAACCGCGTTGGCAACTACGAGTTGTCTAGGTTTAGTTTACTTCTGTAAAATGTATACTTAATCTTTTTGGTAATGTATAACTTTTATCTTTGGCCGTTTATCAATCGGAGTTCCGATAATTTTTCTAAAAATCGTTGAAGGGGCCGTTTAGTCATGTTTGACCGAAAAATCATTTTGTTGTACAAGTTATTGTATTTTTGCATGCGACCTCGTTTTTACTTTAACCTTTGACTTTTGCACATTAGTCTCGAGCATTGGGATCGTGGTACACTATGACTTGGCCTAGTTTATTAGACAAATTTTGACAAATACATAAATATATATAATTACTATAGGTTCGTGAATCCGAGGCCAACCCTACACTTGTTCAATGATGTTATATGTATTTTTACTACAAAATACAGTATGGTGAGTTTCATTTGCCTTTTTACCCTATATATTTTTGGGCTGAGAATACATGCGCAATTTTTATAAATGATTTACAAAATAGACACAAGTACGTGAAACTACATTCTATGGTTGAATTATCGAAATCGAATATGCCCCTTTTTATTTAGTCTGGTAATCTAAGAATTAGGGAACAGACACCCTAATTGACGCGAATCCTAAAGATAGATCTATCGGGCCCAACAAGCCCCATCCAAAGTACCGGATGCTTTAGTACTTCGAAATTTATATCATGTCCGAAGGAGGATCCCGGAATGATGGGGATATTCTATATGCATATTGTTAATGTCGGTTACCAGGTGTTCAATCCATATGAATGATATTTTTGTCTCTATGCATGGGACGTTTATTTATGAGAATTGGAAATATGAAATCTTGTGGTCTATTAAAATGATGAAAATGAAATGATTACTATAAACTGATGAACTCACCAACCTTTTGGTTGACACTTGAAAGCATGTTTATTCTCAGGTTTGAAAGAGATCTTCCGATGTGCATTAGCTCATTTTAAAGATATTACTTGGAGTCATTCATGACATATTTCAAAAGACGTTGCATTATAGTCGTTGAAGTTCATTAAAGATTATTATTAAGTAAATGACAGATTAGGTCATTTATAGTTTGGATATTATGAAATGGTATGCATACATGTCAACTTTCGATGTAATGAAAGATTGTCTTTTAAAAATGAATGCAATGTTTGTAAAATGTATCATTTAGAGGTCAAGTACCTCGCGATGTAATCATATGTTATTGTATTCGTCCCTATGGATTGGGTCGGGTCGTCTCATGTGGTATCAGAGCGGTGGTCTTAGCGAACCAGGTCTGCATTAGTGTGTCTAACTGATAAGTCGTTAGGATGCATTAGTGAGTCTGGACTTCGACCGTGTCTGCATGTCAAAAGTTTTGCTTATCATTTTGTGTCGAAAATCATCTACTTACCATCCTTAAGAAATTACCTGATTATTACTCTTTAGTCTAAACGCGTTTTCTTGCATTTATTGCATAATAGTGTATAGACGAAATCTTATCCTGGCATATCTGTTACTGTGAACTTTGAATGACATTTTTCAAAGATTCTTCCGTAATTTATGGGATTTTGGTAATATATATACATATGTAAATTATGTATTGAAGGATACCAAATCTAACCCCTATAATCTATCTCATATTAAAAATTCATTCCCTTGATCATACGAGATGGATCCCTCAACCAGTTCAAATTCCTCAGAGTACGATAGCTTTTCCGATATGGAGTATCATTCGAGCTCTGACAACAGTGTGACCGGAATGGATCAACCAATCAGCCATCATCTATTCTGGATGAAATGGGGATGGGTTCGTAGCCTCCTCAATTATTGGAGACAAGAAGAAGGTGATCCTTTCCATCCACCAAATTGCCCTATTGGCGATGAACCTGAAGCACTTACCGGCGAACCTGTTCGTGAAACCATTTTCTCTCTCATTTCCAGAGTATCTCGTCACGATTATATCCTACATCAAATCCTAGATTTTATTTATCCGCTCATCCCAATCGACAATCATCCCGGTGTACTAGCAGAAGTTAACGAACTTCGCGCACGCGTGACGGCTTTGGAGCTTATGGTGCAAGGATTACAAACACCATCAGCAGCACCAGCAGCATAATCAGTACCTCCAGTAACATCAACATCGCAAACCTCAATACTCTAGACATCAGCAGCATCACCGGCATCAACGGTATCATCATCATTAACACCAACAGTACCATTACCATCATCAACAATCACATTCGCATCACACGCCTCAACATCATAATCTATACCTCGGATATCAACATCACACGCATCATAGATACCACGGAGTACCAACAACAACAAACGATGAAGTATTGATTCATAACTTCATCGGAGGAATATTCTACGGCGATTATGTAATCTCTAAAGTCTTAGAGATTATCTATTTCCACCCTAACCCTAAATCAGATGAGTGAACCAAAATGAGTCAAGGAAGAATCGAAACCCTAACAAGGATGGTGCGCGATTTACTTGTTATACAAGCATCACTAGCAATTACCGGAAGTATCATCAGTAGCAACAGTACCGTTAGCATCACCAGTATAGTCAGTAACGTCAGCATCGTCAGAATCAGCAACACCTATGACATCACAAATCCCATCAGTTCAAGAATCAATGTGGAAATCGTTACCAATCAACAACGAATATGTTGTATCAACGAGTTATATAGTATTAACTCATTCCTTCTGAAGAATTATTATATATTTTATATATATGAATTCTGGAATTATAATAAATCTTTTTGTATTAAGCTATTAAGTATGAATTGAAAAAGAGTAGATACTACTCGTTTAAATTCATATTACTAATATCCTATGATGTACATCCTTCATTAACGACTTAATCATCGTTAACCACAATCTCTGTTTCAATCTAATGAACTCCGGTTCATAATAAATCAAGTGTATCATTAAATAACATGTTTGATTATACACTTTCATCTTCGATATACCCGAAATTTACGGGAAAACAATATTCGTATCTTGCGAAGTTAGCAAGAGTTCTATGAGCATCAGCATGATTCACTATGGAAATACATATAAATATTGAAGCATTGATTACATTAGTGAAATACTTCGCATAGATTATGTAATCTCTAATGTTTTAGAGAAAATTCATTTCTAATTCAATCCGAAAATCAAATGAGCTTAGTATGATATTAACTCATTGAATCTGTACTACATCTGAAGAAAATATACCCACATATATTTTCATAAAGATTGTAATGAGAATTCTTGTTCAAAATATTATTTGTGAAGTTTTTTTTTAACGGGTAGGTAATACCCGAGAGATATATAAAATCACAATTAATATGTTACATTCTTCAATTCTAATTCAATAATCATCAACTAAACCAATATAAATTCTTCTATAGAAATCAAAACAACCATACTCATTCGAATCTAATTACATATTCTGATTTTGGGAATTTCAGAATTCAACTCGAGATACAACCGAAATCATTATTCTTAGATCCTTATTTTTTTTTTTCAAAGCTATACTTTGACTTCAAAACTGTGATAGAACATCACTTTTAATCGTAACACTCAGATGAATATGAAAATCATTCGGGAGTCAGGACGAATTCATCATTTGGATATTGACTATGACAATCTGCATTTAAAACCCTTCGAAATTCCTGAAGACACTTCAAATAATGAACAATCGAGATGATGATCCAACCACACATTACCTGAAGTTTTGTACCTGAAAAACTCTCGAAACCAAAGTCATAATCTAACATGTGCCTGCGTCGAATTCTTCTAGCAAGAACAACATTTCGATTCCTTTTCAAAGTAGCCAATTTTGTCACAGCTCCAGCAAGTCAACTTCGATTTTTCAGTCGGACCAGTCTTATTATAACCCTGTTAGATACGTTGCCTTTCGTCATTATTACTGGGGAACCTTTCATATTCCACCATATTACCACCAGCGTTTAATCATCTAAAACACGATTCTTATGAACCCACCTCGGATTGCTAACCAGAGATTCAGATATTAGCACTAAATGCAGAGGAAACATAAAAATGGTAGATGGTTTGAACGGTCAAAAGTTTGATGATAAAAGATAGTGAGTTGGTAAAGCTCAGAAAAAGAAAGGATTTGGTACTGAAAAACGGATTGAGCAAAGTATGAAGGAAGCAGTGGACAAATCACAAGGACTAAATCTACCTTCAAAGAATCCAAATAAATCAGTGCCCGCTGAACTCGTTAGCAAACACCTTACTTCTTATTCTAAACCTTCACAGACAGATATTCTTCATCATCATCATATCTTAAATATTATGAGATATCTTCGTATCTTCCATTATACATATTCTCCATATCTTTGGAGATATTTTCACAACTATTCTTATCAAGTATCATTTATCTCTCCGTAATATCTGCAACATAAAAGAAACTGTGTTAGTTCCTAAATTCTGAAAAATTTGAATATGAATGTTTTTGAAGTGGTGTTGGGAACTGATGCATGGGCTAGTATAATATAATGACACTTGATCAACGTCATTATATTACGGTAATTCATGCTAAGTTTCTAATGGACGTGATGATTCACAGAATATACCGTCATCATGTACCATTTACACGACTCTTACATTCTACTTAATCTCTAAACATATCAAGGAACTATTTCTTGATGATTCGGTCTTTTTCGGGGTATTCTGGTAATTTAACAAATCAGGATTTACCATTACCCTTACCTTCTTAGAACAATTACTATGTTCATTCTGAAATCTATACCTACGAATTTCGGACCATTACAAGAGATGTTAAATCGCAAGAAGAAGAAACGAAAGGACAAAGCTCCGAAATAGAAATTCGGGGTATAAACCACAGCAAATAGAAGAGAGCATTAACTATGGATGACGATGACTATAGAACACAGAAGCAGGGACATCAAAATATAAGGGAAGGTGTAAAATTTAACAACAACTCGGAAATTACAACCCGTATATATCGATGCATATAGCAATGTAAAGACATGGGAGAACTAGAAACACTATAAACCCAAGAGTATAGTAGAAGTAAATAGATTCTTCTGGTGGCAGATTAAAAAGAAGAATGACAGATATGCAAGTTAAGAGGATATCAAGGATCAGGATGGGATGGAGCATATTAACGAATACTTTAAAGTAGGAATTGAGAAAGAAAGAATAGAAGGTGTGAGTTGTAAGGAAATGGAGAGGGTGGATTTATAGGAAAATTTTCGGCAGAGCAATCGAAGCAGATTATTGCGTTTAATCAAAGAAGATCTGAATCTCCTTAATTACCGAAGAATCAAATCTTAATATGAAGATTTCTTCTAAATTCCTTAAATTTCGGAAATCAATCTTGACTACGCCGCTGGGTTAAGTCAAACCTGCATTTATTCATTTTCACTCCTTTGCGATAGCTTCACTTATACTCTTCGCATAATCAAATTGGGTTATCTATATTACTCGATGATGATAAAACTCTATGTACCAGTTTACATTCGTCATAATAACATTCTTACTGTTAGCCATGACAATCTCTATCAAATTTCGGGACGAAATTTCTTTTAACAGGTAGGTAATGTGATGACCCGGAAATTTCCGAACAAATTTAAACTTTAATCTTTATATATATCCGACACGATAAGCAAAATCTGTAATGTTGAGTCCCAAAAGTTTTGAAACTATATTCATTTAATCAAATACCCTTTGACCATGCCTAACGATTCACGAACAATTATGTGTAAATAAATATATATGCATATACATGTGAGCTTATTAAATTGAGATATATTAATAAAACATTGAACGGTTTAGTTAATATGAATATAAGCTATGAGATCTATTTTTTTTTTTTTTTTTTTTTTTTTGAACTTGGAAATGCTATCAAGGTTTTGAATGAATAATATGTTACATAAACATATTTGTTCGGTGTAAGTTTATCGACGAGATTAAAAGATAATATCAAATGATTGAATTATTGGATACATTGAATTATGATTAAGAGTATCTGTTGGGAGGTCCACTTTGAATTAGGTAACCCTTATTATTAACCGTATTCGGAAAATGGTAAAGTGAGTTATAAGTAAAGACAAATGTGTCAATTAACGGGAACTAGTCAAATGTTAGTGGAGTTTTCTGTTCGACTTTCTATAAAAACGTTAACTAGTTAACCTTCCTATTATTTAGAGTGAAAGTGAAACTTTGGGTATATAGTTATATTATTTAGAAAGTTTAAGGAAAACAAACTAAACGTTGACGCATAAGGAAATTATATTTTTTTTAAAGTATAAACGTTATAGGATATAATATTATAAACGATCTTCAAATATACTTTGAAATATAATTAAAATCTAAATATTTTATTAAAGTATTTCAAACCTATATATTATAAATATATTTTAATTTAGTCAAAAGACGTTTTGGTTTAAGTTAATGTTATTAAATATACTTCGATAACTAACGAGGGTATGAATTATAAAAGTAAATGACCAAAACACTCAAAAGATTAAGTTACACTCTGAGTGGGTTAGTTTTTAATTAATTTAAGTGTAGTTATTAATAAAGGTGCATGTCACAAAACGTTTAATTTAAAATAAAATATTTTGACAAACAACGAGACTTGGATTTATAGAAGGAAATGACCACAACGCTCAACTTTATAAGTTATATTTTTATAAAGGTAATTTATTGTTATGTAAGTCTAATTTTTGTAAAAGGTACACGTCACGTAATATAAAAGGCTAGTTTTCTAAACGTACGAAAGTGCGCCCGAAAAACGGAAAGTGGTACATGAGTCGTGAGACAGCGACCGTGTCGTTTTTGTAAAAATTACATTTTTACTACGCACGTAAATATAATATAATATTTAATTAATTCTAAAGATTAAATATATTATATATTAAATAATATTTAAACTTATGTATCATATTAGTGTCGGTGGAACTTTGATCATATTGTGAGCTGTAAATTGCATGTGGGGTAGGTAGAGTTTACATCTTATAAATTGGACGAACTTTGGTTCAATTGATTCACTTTCATTTCAGTACTCGCATAAATATACATATAGATAAATTATTAATATTAAGATTATTAATATTAATTTTATTATTATTATTAGTATTATTTAGTAGTATTATTATTAGTATTATTATACATAAAATATTACGACGAGGTCATGAGCGGGTCATTTCAAGACAAGTTTTATGAGTAGGATAGGGCTAAGGAAATTATGGGTTATGGCTATGGAGGTGATGGGTATGGTTCATGGGTATGCCCTTGAGGTCAAATTGGTAGTTATCGTCTCCGTCACGTCTACGTACCTTTCCTACAGTATTGAATCTCAATATTGATACGTGAGCACTCATAACTTAACTTTTATTTACTAATAGTGTATCCCTGACTAGTGCTCGAGAATATAGGATTATGCATGCTTGTATATTTGATATTGCCCTTAGATAGGTTATGTTGAATCTTAAAGGTTGTTATACTAGGGATGAAATAAGGTATAAGATATGCATGTCATTGGAAAGCTAGCGAAAAATTAAGAACTTTTCATTTAGATATCGAATGAATTCGATGAACGGATAGAAAGTTATGAATTGTATAATTAATTTCGTAATTAAAATTGCTGATAATAATTAGTGAACTGATTTTCTGGGTAATAAAAAGTGGTTATTTGGATTCTACTCGTCGAGTAGATGAATTTTCATATAAAGCACGTCTCGTTTCGTTGAACGGTTGTCAAGTTATGGACAAAAGAAGTTTTGCAAATTTTGAAAAAATGTCGAAAAGATAACTGAAATTCTCGCTGATCTGCGTTGTTTCAGATTTAAGAAAAAATACCACTGAATTCTTTGCTGTAAGGTCTAGCAAACGACTCGGGCCATTTGTCAATTTGAGTCTCGACGATTTTTCTAAAAATCGTCAAAGTTGACAGTTTGGTCACATTTTAAAATTCTGAAAAGAGCTGAAACTTTTTATTAAAAATGTCAGTTTTGTATCAGTTGTCAGGGTCGTCCTGATGTGTGTTTACTTTTGCCAAAAATCATGTTATATCTTTGTGGTAACTAGAATTTGCAGGCTTTGACCGTTTGTCAATCCGAGTTTCGAGGAATTTTCTAAAAATCTCCAAAGTAGGCTACTCGGTCACTTTTGTAAATTTATTAAAGATGAAAAATTAACTTTGAAACGCCGAAACCGCGTTGGCAACTACGAGTTGTCTAGGTTTAGTTTACTTCTGTAAAATGTATACTTAATCTTTTTGGTAATGTATAACTTTTATCTTTGGCCGTTTATCAATCGGAGTTCCGATAATTTTTCTAAAAATCGTTGAAGGGGCCGTTTAGTCATGTTTGACCGAAAAATCATTTTGTTGTACAAGTTATTGTATTTTTGCATGCGACCTCGTTTTTACTTTAACCTTTGACTTTTGCACATTAGTCTCGAGCATTGGGATCGTGGTACACTATGACTTGGCCTAGTTTATTAGACAAATTTTGACAAATACATAATTATATATAATTACTATAGGTTCGTGAATCCGAGGCCAACCCTACACTTGTTCAATGATGTTATATGTATTTTTACTACAAAATACAGTATGGTGAGTTTCATTTGCCTTTTTACCCTATATATTTTTGGGCTGAGAATACATGCGCAATTTTTATAAATGATTTACAAAATAGACACAAGTACGTGAAACTACATTCTATGGTTGAATTATCGAAATCGAATATGCCCCTTTTTATTTAGTCTGGTAATCTAAGAATTAGGGAACAGACACCCTAATTGACGCGAATCCTAAAGATAGATCTATCGGGCCCAACAAGCCCCATCCAAAGTACCGGATGCTTTAGTACTTCGAAATTTATATCATGTCCGAAGGAGGATCCCGGAATGATGGGGATATTCTATATGCATATTGTTAATGTCGGTTACCAGGTGTTCAATCCATATGAATGATATTTTTGTCTCTATGCATGGGACGTTTATTTATGAGAATTGGAAATATGAAATCTTGTGGTCTATTAAAATGATGAAAATGAAATGATTACTATAAACTGATGAACTCACCAACCTTTTGGTTGACACTTGAAAGCATGTTTATTCTCAGGTTTGAAAGAGATCTTCCGATGTGCATTAGCTCATTTTAAAGATATTACTTGGAGTCATTCATGACATATTTCAAAAGACGTTGCATTATAGTCGTTGAAGTTCATTAAAGATTATTATTAAGTAAATGACAGATTAGGTCATTTATAGTTTGGATATTATGAAATGGTATGCATACATGTCAACTTTCGATGTAATGAAAGATTGTCTTTTAAAAATGAATGCAATGTTTGTAAAATGTATCATTTAGAGGTCAAGTACCTCGCGATGTAATCATATGTTATTGTATTCGTCCCTATGGATTGGGTCGGGTCGTCTCAGATATCACATTGGGAAACCCATAAGTTACAATGTGTTTACTTTGACGCATATATTGCGGGGAACCCAAATGCTATTTTAGGCAACGGGTTAAGAAATTATGTTGACTCAATGTATCCGAATATAGGACTTCATGATTTAGAAAAAGCGGCTAACATGCAACATAAAGAAGCATGCTATGCTTACGGGTTAGTAACGTTCGCTTCTCACCAAAGTGAGAAAAAGAACATCGGGCTACAACTATTAAACAAAACGTTCCCACAAGTGACGGAGTCAGTAATTGGGGTAAGAAATGAGGTTTTTAGGTTATTACGAGACTGTTGGTCATTACGTAACCCTCGTCCCTTTGACGACGTTACAACACGCTGTCTTATCAACGGCCATAACGGTTATGTTCCACAAGACTAAGGATGGGAAGTAGTCCTAGTAAAACCAGAATGCATGACTTGTTTCTGGACGTATGAATTACGTGTCTTTATTGCCTTTGCTGAACGACTTGTGTACTAGCTAGAATTATCTTCACAACTATCTTGTATCAAAGTTATTGTGTGCTATATTTCATGCTTTATGTAAAATAAGCGGTATTGTAAGTTTGTAAAATATTGTATAAAAGTTTGAACAAGAAATATTATTATAATCAGTTTTTCATATAGAATTATAGTAGTTGAATTGTATATTAGCTACTAAGTATGAACTTAACGGGTAGATACTACCCGAATTTAAACTTATAAAACGCTAATATGAAGAAAAAGCTTTTATAAATGAGTTCATATTATGCTACGAAATACTATTAACTACTCTTAATATTCTGTATGATTAACTTGTTCCATTTGACTATTTTGAAGGAAATGGCACCGACTACTCGACACACCGTGAATATGAATGAAGAGGAATTCCGTACTTTTCTAGCTTCAAACATAGCCGCAGTACAGGCTGTGCTACATACCAATAATAACCTTGGATCTAGCAGTACAGGAAATCGTGTAGGATGCACCTACAAAGAATTCACTGCCTGCAAACCTTCGGAATTTGATGGAACCGAAAGACCGATCGGATTGAAATGGTGGACCGAGAAGGTCGAATCGGTGTTTGCCATAAGTAAGTGTACTGAAGAGGACAAAGTGAAGTACGCTACGCATACCTTCACAGGTTCTGCGTTAACATGGTGGAATACCTATCTAGAGCAAGTGGGACAAGATGATGCGTACGCACTACCGTGGCCAGCATTCAAGCACTTGATGAACGAGAAGTACCGTCCCAGAACCAAGGTCAATAAGCTCAAGACAGAACTTAGAGGGTTACGAACCCAAGGATTTGATATTACCACGTACGAAAGACGATTCACAGAATTGTGCCTATTGTGTCCGGGAGCGTTTGAAAATGAGGAAGAGAAGATCGACGCGTTTGTGAAACGATTACCGGAAAGAATCCAAGAAGATATAAGTTCACACGAGCCCGCCTCCATACAACAGGCACGTAGAATGGCTCACAAACTAGTGAACCAGATTGAGGAAAGAATTAAAGAACATACGGCTGAAGAGGCCAATGTGAAGCAAGTCAAAAGAAAGTGGGAGGAAAACGGTGATAAGAATCACCAATACAACAACAACAGCAATTACAATAATAATCGCAACAATTATCCCAACAATCGCAACATCAATCGCAACTACAACACACGGCCCAACAACAACAACAACAACAACAACAACAACAACAACAACAACAACAACAACAACAGTAACTACAACAATCATCCCAACAACAATAACAACCGCAACAACAACAACAATCAGAAACAGCTATGCCAAAGGTGTGAAAAGTATCACTCGGGGTTCTGCACCAAATTTTGCAACAAGTGTAAAAGAAATGGTCATAGCGCGGTGAAGTGTGAGGTCTACGGACCAGGGGTTAACAGAACGAAAGGAACAAATGGTGTCGGAACGAGTAATGGCGGAGCAAGTAGTGTCGGAGCAAGTTATGCCAATGTAGTTTGTTATAAATGTGGAAAACCGGGCCACATTATTAGAAATTGCCCGAACCAGGAGAACACGAATGGACAAGGCCGCAGAAGAGTTTTCAATATTAATGCGGCAGAGGCACAGGAAGACTCGGAGCTTGTTACGAGTACGTTTCTTATTGACAATAAATTTGCTTACGTTTTATTTGATTCGGGTGCGGATAGAAGCTACATGAGTAGAGATTTTTGTGCTAAATTAAGTTGTCCATTGACGCCGTTGGATAGTAAATTTTTACTCGAATTAGCAAACGGTAAATTAATTTCAGCAGATAATATATGCCGGAATCGAGAAATTAAACTGGGTAGCAAAATATTTAAGATTGATTTGATACCAGTAGAGTTAGGGAGTTTTGATGTAATCGTTGGCATGGACTGGCTGAAGAAGGTGAAAGCAGAGATAGTATGTTATAAAAATGCAATTCGCATTGTACGAGAAGAAGGAGAACCCTTAATGGTGTACGGAGAAAAGGGCAACATGAAGCTACATCTTATTAGTAATTTGAAGGCACAAAAACTAATAAGAAAAGGTTGCTATGCTGTTCTAGCACACATCGAGAAAGTACAAACTGAAGAAAATAGCATCAATGATGTTTCCGTCGCAAAAGAATTTCCCGATGTATTTCTGATGTGCGAGCGGAGGGGTACGAAATACTATTATTTTTACAACGAAAAACGTTACAAATTACACAAGTTTTAATTATTTATTTATAGAATGGATATACCTAAACCTTGCTACAACACTATAGGCAGTGTACCTAATCGTAGAGTAGTATAGTTTTTAGTAAGTCCGGTTCGTTCCACAGGGAGCGGGCTTATTGCACGCTATATTTTTAAACAATTATATTTGTACAAAATATATTATATTAATAATATATAAAAGGGGGTTTACCGTTTAATGACTGGTTTGTCGATTTTATATTTTAAGTTACAATTAAAACCTAATGCAAAATATAAATGACGATAATTAAAGTAGCGAAAAATAAATGACAATAAATAAATGACGTTAAATAAAATAGCGAATAAATAAAAGTACGATGAAAAATACAATAAAACAATTATGCTTATTTAAACTTCCGTAATCATGATGTTTGACGTGTTGATTTTGGTTTTATGCCCATGGGTTAATTGTCCTTTGTCCTGGATTATTTAATATGCCCGTCTGGTTTTTGTCCATAACAGTCCATCAGTCATAAATATAAAGTGCGAGTGTCCTCGTCAAATTATCCTTATACCCGAAGTCAAATATTCCAACAAATTGGGGACTTAAACTGTAACAAGGTTTTAATACTTTGTTTAATAATTACACCAGGATATCAACTGCGTGTAACCCAAGGTTTTAATACTTTGTTAACAATTACACCAAGTGTCCTTGTATATAATTTCACCCCTGTTTTAATAATTCTAGTGACTATTAATCCATTCCCGCGTCCGGTTAAATGAACGATTATTTGTACATATAAATACCCCACCCATCGTGTCCGATCGAGTGTATATGGTTATTTATAGGGACGTCCAATTGTAACTCTTTATATTAAAATTAACAAACTATCATTTAGTTAAACAAATATAAAGCCCATTAATAGCCCATAGTCTAATTTCCACAAGTGTCGTTCTTTTGTCCAAACCCCAATTATGGTACAAAGCCCAATTATCCAATTTTAGTATTTTAGCCCAACATCATGATTACTTCGTCTTAAATAAGCATAATAATAACTTAAGTACGAGACATTAATTTAAAAAGGAGAACATAGCTTACATTGATTATTTATCGCGTAGTGGTACACGGACAGAATTTCGACTTCAAAACCCGTAAAATAACCTTTACATAACCCGAACTAATCTAATATAAAACTACCCTATACTATATATATATATATATATATATATATATATATATATATATATATATATATATATATATATATATATATTATATATTTATTTATTATTTTGTATTATTATTATTATTTATATTTTTTATTCTGCAGAATGCATGGCCTTTTATAGGCGTTTTGATTTCTGACAGCTCCGCGAGTCGTGGAGTTTTATGCCTGTAAACTCCGCGAGTCGTGGAGTTTGAAAATCCAGCTCACAAACTTTTGGCTCCTAGCTTGTCGACATAATATATATATATATATATATATATATATATATATATATATATATATATATATATATATATATATATATATAAATATAAATAATTAATATAATTATTTATATATTATATTATATTCTTGTGCATAGTTGACTTGTATTTTTGGTCCGTTGCGTCGAGCGTTGAGAGTTGACTCATGTCCCGGTTCGGGATTTTCGAACATCCTTGCGTATAATTTAATATCTTGTACTTTGCATTTTGTAACTTGTACTCTTGTCATTTTTAGACGTTTTTCATCCATAAATTGAACCTTTTGAATTGTATCTTGTACATTTGAGCTTTTTGGATGTTTGTGTCTTCAAATCTTCGTTTTCGCCTTTTGTCTTCGCACTTATTTATTTAAACAATTACAATGAAAATATAATACAATTACATATGAAAACCTATTATTTAGGAGGGATATTGCTATGAAATATATGTTCCTTTTTAGCCTTATCAAATATCCCCACACTTGAGCGTTGCTTGTCCTCAAGCAATACAGAACTTGAAATAAAAACATACATGAATCACTTTTTTATTCATCACACTTTGTACATTAGTGATTTTGATATGGTGGTATAAACAATGATAGTAACGATAGAACCATGGTTAAAGGTGGGTGTGTCATCCACAGTTTGCCTCGGGCTTAGGTCAACAACACTTACAATCAAATAGCCGATTTACTTTAGGTTTCCAAAGCAAAGTGCACATTTGAAAGGCGGTTTACAGTCCCACATGACTATGAAAATTTAGATCCGTTAGAAAATTGGATCTTTATGAAAACATTTGATCTTTTGAAAATTCAATCTAGCTTTTACCCTAGACAAGTTTTCTAGAATAACCCTTCACCGGTGTTTGCAAAATATTTTTGTGGGTTGTGTGGGTTTCAGATTTGAAAATTTTAGCTCAAAATTTATGGTTTTGTGTCACCCACTTGCTAACCTTGTATTAGGAAAGCAACACATCCAGTTTACTTGTCCCGTATATTACCTTTCGGCAAACTACAGTCCGGTTGTAAAGGAAAGCGATGAACAAGCAACTGTTAAGGCAATGTCCCGTGACATGCTTTTAATTATGGTCTATAAACGTGTCGAATGCTAGTACTATCCTTTGTAGGAGCAATAGTAAAGATCATCCTATGATTTTTTGGTCTGACACAAGGTCCTGTCTCTGACCATGCTATGCAACCACCGTTCTTACGGTTGACACCCGATTTGGTTCAGGTGACCTAATGAATTCTAGGTGAATTCCTAGGATTTTATGTTCAATGGTAATGAACGCATTGAAAATAGGTTTTCAGAAAAAAAAATCGGTTTGTAATTTTGATCAAAATATTTTCTCGTTCAAGCTCGAGTTTAGATATCATTGCATTTCATGAGTTTGAATTCTCAATCTTTAAGGTCAATCTCAAGGATTGAGTAATATCAGGCTTAAAATCTGATTTTTAATCTTTAAGGAGATTATCCTTTCTGGGGGTCTGATTCATTAGTCTTATCAAGCTAATTTGCACGGCGTCCTCCCCATTTTACAAGACAGATCCTTCTCATGGTTAGGATAAATCTGACCACTTGGCGACCCTGTTTGATGCTGAGGTCCATGGTTTTCCTGCTGATTTTAGTGATGAATTTTCTAGATTTTTCGTCAACCTACAGCTGGTCTGGACGACAACTTCTTGACCTAAATCAAGAAGCGCGTGTCTTTTTCGGAAGACTTTACTTCCTTTTAATGATGGAATTGATTCATCGTGTAGATCCATCTTTTCTTTCAAATATATTACAGTAAATCGGGTAAAACTGATTAAAATCGTACAAAACAAAAGTACCTGCAATAACTTTACAGAAACATGTGATAGATAGTTTTTAATTGAATAACTTGGTACATTCTCCCCACACTTAGTTTCTTTCTTTGCTTTTTTATTCTCCTTTATTCCATTTTAAATGAATTCAATCGTTTTAGGGTGTTTCTCAATTTATGTCCTTTCCGAGGTAACGATAATTTCGGTATTAACACCTAGTTTTCATCGTTCATAAATATGTATAAACATGATTTTGAAATCATTTAGTTGAAAATTTTTCAAATTTTTCACAAAATTTGGCAAATAAAACCAAGTGTAAACCCAAGAGAATTTATAACCCTTCCCCACACTTAACATCATGCAATGCCCTCATTTGCATGAAATCAGACTATAATTATAAATTCATGAGGGTGATTAGCGTAGAATGTAGTTAAAGATACCATAAAATTGCAGGATGATAGATGGTGCACCTCATCGTTCATTCCTTCTTGTTTTATCACACATGTTTTTCTTCAAAAACGGTTGCTTTTCTGAACTGTTTGATAATTTTTGAAAATGCGTCTTTTACCCTAATCGTGCATTTTTATTAACTAGTTATGCACTAACCCGAACCCCGAATTTAACGTTAAGTGGGGTTAGACTTCCCCACACTTAGCTTACGACATGTAAAGTCGGTAGAATAAGTTCCACGAATTAAAATAGTGAGCCAGTTATTTACATCTCGGGTGGTATAAAATATATCAATGTGTTTAAAGTTTAGACCCACCCGAATATCACTACTTAATTCTTTTTTAAGTGTAGCTTTTAGTAAATAGATATGTCTCTTTTCTGGTTCTTGGTCAAATGGATCGATATACATCGACATACATATTATAGGGCGGACAATTCCTAACATTTCCTTCCTTTTATTCTCGAGATCAAAGTTTTCACCTCTATTACCCGATTGGGTGAAATCCGAGGTGTCATTATATATTACAGCTCGTAGTTCATCTTCGGTAGATGACTCGTCTATTGAGAATATTGGGTTGGAAGGTTGTTGAATAGTGAATTTCGGGATCGAAGCAAATTCTTCTTCATTAATGGTACTTATCGGTCCCACCAATTTTAGTCTCGGGGGTAAAATTTTCAACGTTATCGTTTTCCCAAGAGTACCAATTTGTCACCCTTACTTCTTCTTCATTCATTGATTGATCGATGATTTCGTCGGTAGAGGCTAATGTGTCGATATGTTGTGAAATTGGTAAAGCTGAATAAAAAGTATCATCGGGATAGTTGGTGATTTCGGAGCTCTCGAATTCATCAAAATTCGATGATATGAGATTTTCTTGCATAATACTCCTCAGATCAACAGGTGTGTAATCTGATAGAGTTTCAGCTTACCGGTTTACAAACTCTCTCATTTGTTCATTTTGAGCATTGAGTTCTTCGAGTTTGATTTTCATATTGTCTAATAAATTTTCAGACACGTAATTTTCCTCGTCTACTGGTTGTTGAGTTTGGAAATATTCTTGGGAATAATCCCAATTTGAATTGTATTCTTCATAATCATTCCATTCAGGTTCCGTGGGTGCGTAATTTTCCATAGGAACGTATAAATAACATTCCCATGTTGAGTGATAATCTCCACAGATTTCACAACCAGTTATTGTTTCGTCATTCGTGATCCAAGATTGACCGAATGAATTGTCATCAACACCTGTTTGAGAGTATTGATGAAATTGATTTCGGATGTCATAAAGAGTTTCCATAGCCTTGTTTTCAAAAAATTTCCATTTTATTGCGATGGCCAAATTTTAGCTACAATGTGGTGCATTTACTAATTATCCTATTAGTTATAAAAATAGAAAAACTTATATAAGTTGTCCAATTAATAGACTTTTCTGCTTGTGTCCACGTTTCGAATAGCCAAAAGATGCAGCAGGGAGCCAGAACTCTTTAAATCGGAAGCTCACAACTCAGCCACTAACAAATCCAACTATTACTACGAAGCAGAAAATTGTCAACGTCCATTAATTTAACCACTTAAATAATTTTTCTTTCCGTTTGAGATATTAGATAAGAAATAGAGAAAATTTCTAAGTCCTAAAAACTAGCGTGTCGAGAAATAAGAAAGATCAAGATTGCGCGTCGAAAAATGTCGAAAATTAAAAGTGTCGAAAAATAATAGGCGTCGAAAAATAAAAATAAGAAAGTAGCGCGTCGAAACTTAAAAAGGAATTAAAAACTAAGAATTAAAAGTTGCGTCTAAAAATATTAAAGCTTAAAAGAAAAACTATATCCCAAATGGTAATAACTTAAAAAGGTACTAAAATATAAAAACGGCGTCGCAAAATTCTAAAGCACCTAAATCTTAGTCTAAAGAAAAAGCTCTTAAGGGATTTTATGGCAAAGCCTAAAAATCTAGAAATTAAAATAACTACGGCAAAAACTATGACTTAAAACTAAGTACGAGCGATAAAATACAAATATTACGCTAAAACAAATAAAAAGATACAAAATATAAAAATAATCTTAAAGTTGATAAAATTATTTATTTTTATAAAAATATTATTTTTATATTTTTATTTTATAAAAGTATTAATTTTTATATATATTAAACTAATTAAACTTAAAATACAAATTAATTAAAATTTAAATTAAATACTAAATTAATTAAATATTTAACCCTAAATACAAATTAATTAATAATAATAAATAATACTCCGTAATTAATGCAGATTAGGGTTTCTGTCAGGCGCGTCAGGGCTGCTCCGCGAGTCTCCACGAGTTGTGGAGTTTTCATTTTCGGTATTTTTTTTATTTATAATTTTATATTGATTTTCTAAAAATATATATAAATATATTTATACAAAAATAAATTAAAAATATAGTGTTTCGCCGATTCCCCGGCAGCGGCGCCAAAAACTTGATGTGCGAGCGGAGGGGTACGAAATACTATTATTTTTACAACGGAAAACGTTACAAATTACACAAGTTTTAATTATTTATTTATAGAATGGATATACCTAAACCTTGCTACAACACTATAGGCAGTGTACCTAATCGTAGAGTAGTATAGTTTTTAGTAAGTCCGGTTCGTTCCACAGGGAGCGGGCTTATTGCACGCTATATTTTTAAACAATTATATTTGTACAAAATATATTATATTAATAATATATAAAAGGGGGTTTACCGTTTAATGACTGGTTTGTCGATTTTATATTTTAAGTTACAATTAAAACCTAATGCAAAATATAAATGACGATAATTAAAGTAGCGAAAAATAAATGACAATAAATAAATGACGTTAAATAAAATAGCGAGTAAATAAAAGTACGATGAAAAATACAATAAAATAATTATGCTTATTTAAACTTCCGTAATCATGATGTTTGACGTGTTGATTTTGGTTTTATGCCCATGGGTTAATTTTCCTTTGTCCTGGATTATTTAATATGCCCGTCTGGTTTTTGTCCATAACAGTCCATCAGTCATAAATATAAAGTGCGAGTGTCCTCTGTTGGGATTTAACAAGTTTCATAATACTTATAATCATTCAAGAAATAAGATTTGCGGAAGCGTGTAGATTACCGTTTTGAAACTTGTAAATCTTTAACCAATTAAAGTTAAATCCCAATAAGGATCAAGTTGTGAAACATACTTACAAACTAAGAGTGGGTTTAGAGTTTATACCTCCTCAAGCTAGTTGAGGGTTAGTTCAAAAGAAGATGATGAAGATGATGAAGAATGGAGCTTCAAAGTGATGAAACCTCATGGAGAAATACCCCAAGCTTTTGCACCAACACCTAGCCTTTGGTTAGGATTTAATAACACTTGAATTGAGCTTGCAATAACCAAATGAAGAACCCTTTCTTCCTCCCAAAAGGCCACGAAATTCAGCTGGGTTTTAGGAGAGTTTTGTGCAGAATTTTTGATGTACAATTGCATGTATGTATTGCTACTAGTCAAAGGACATGTATATGTGGAATTGTGTTATGGAAAGCAACAAGAATAAGCATGGGATAGACTTTCTTGGGGCTCCAAAATCTACCCACCATCCATTATTTTATAACAAGAATGATTTTATAAAACTTGTACTAATTTTATAAAACTTGTATAAAATAAACATGTATTTGTTACTTGCAATAATTTTATAAAACATTTTATAAAATATAACATAACATAATTATTTAAACCTATAAATAATTAAATCCACATCATATATAAATTATCCAAATAATTTATCTCAAGTGATTATTATTTAGAAAACCGATTTTTCTAAAGTTCAAGTGTCGCGTATTTATTTAACAATCCAACCGTTAAAATAAATACATATAAAGTGTTGGTAAGCTTGTTATTGGGTATGAACTAACTTGGATCATAACACATTAGCCACATTATTTTAATATGTCTCTCGGGTATACGAAATACCTTCAATCTCCCACTTGCACGATGTAACATCCCGCCTTTTTCCATTTTCTTTTCCGTTATACTAATTTAAACTCCGTTATATGTTTATAACATCTCCCGTTAATACGCGTTTTAAAATATTCTGTTTAGGTAATTTTCGCACCCGACTACAAACTCGAGGGACTAAAATTGACACGGGGCAAACTAGTTGACTAGGTCACCTAGTCCACCCCAATCACCACCATTCAATCATCTCCATCTCTCTCTTTTTCTCTCTAGCAACAACACACACACAATTACCAAATTCATTCAATCATCATCTAAATTCGATCTAGGAGGCTTACAACAAAATAAATTACATATTCGTGATCCTCTCTTCATCATCTTCATTTTGGTACCAACTTCATCTCGTTTGGGTAACATTTCTAAAACTCTAGATTTCTATAAATTCGTGTTTTTGACTTGAAATGGTGTTAGTTAGTGTCTATGGCTCATTGTGATGTCGTTTGTGTAATTTATATGCTCGATCTCGTTGTTTTAGTGTAACTAGCATGAACTTGAATTTTAGTGTATTGTTCTTGAATTTTGGACTATCATATGTTGTTAGATGTTAAAAGTTCATGTTCTAATTGTGTTCCTAGTATCACTAGCTTCAATTTGATGTGTAGGTTGCTTTAGAAAAGTTCATGAACTCGATTTATGATTTTGGTGAATTTGGGTTAGGGTTTGATGAACTTGAAATGGACTTTTAATGCATTGAATGCCATGGATTATGGTTGGTAAGTGTTTAGGTAGATTGTATGCTTGATTACCTTCGAAACGGCATATCATTCATGTAAATTGGTTGCCCGAATCATTGAATTGCATTTATGAACTTGTATGCGATTAATGTTGAGCATTAGATGCGGGTTTGGTTGTTATAATAGGTAGATTGATTGATGAAATGTGTTTAGTTGTCTTCCTCGTCAAATTACCTTCCCAACGGTATAAAATACTTGACTTGATTGTTTGCGGATCATAAATTGTGTTTATTTGGTTTTTGGTTCGTGCACTTAGGAGTTCTGCATCAGACTTGAAATCCAACCTGGACGCCGTCCAGATACTTGGACGCCGTCCTAGTATTCAAAGCTGGGCGCCGTCCAGAAAGTCTGGACGCCGTCCCAGCCTTCAAAGCTGGACGCCGTCCAGAAAATCTGGACACCGTCCAGATACTCTGGCAGGCTACTGTCTTCGTTGGTCATTTTACGGAAAATGTTTGCTATGCTATGGACCTCCGATTCACATGTAACTTGTTCTAACATGCTCATATATGATTAAAACCCTCAGAGAAATAGTTCGGGATCCGACCCGAACGTGTTGACTTTTTCGTTGACCTTGACCCGACCAAGTTGACTTTTAATCAAACTTAACCAAATGTTTGTGCAAATCGTTCTAACATGCTTTTATACTCGTATCTTGCATGAAACATGACAATTTGACTCACATGTCATTGTATTCGAGTCGTAACAAGCCATAGGACTAATTGAACATCTTTGACCTATCGTGTTTACCGTTATTGATACAACCTATTGTTTAGGTCAAGACTAGCATTGTTCTTTGCACACGTTTACTCGTTGAAGTACTTTACTACTCGTGCACTCAAGGTGAGATCATAGTCCCACTTTTACTCTTTTTGAACTTACATTTGGGATGAGAAAACATAAACATTTCTTTTACTAAGTGAACACAAGTACAGGAAAACAAACATTCTACATACGAGTTTAGAACAAAATCCTCAATTCGATTATCATTAGTTACACTTGCCGGGTGTAAGCGAGAACTTATGTTGTATGGATCCATATGGGTTTGACAAACCCTCATTCAAACGGTTCGCTACCGTTTACGAATGAAATATATTTTTGAGAAACAGTGTATGTTCTAGCACTAAGTGATGGGGTTCAATGGAAGGAATGTTAAGCATTGATAATTGGGTGCTCGTGAAACAAACTTTTGGAATGTATTACTATTATCTCGTTGTTGCAAATCTTGTGGTTCACTTGTACTTACTTACTTAAACCTATGATTTCACCAACGTTTTCGTTTACAGATTTCTATGTTTTTCTCAGGTCCTTGAACGATACATGATACATGCTTCCGCTCATTATTTTGATACCTGCATTGGATGTCGAGTATTTATGCATACATGGAGCGTCTTTTGGCTACTTTTAAATTGTGTCGCATAAGTTTCATTTGTACTTATAACTTTGTAACGTAACTTGTGGTGGAACTATTCTTGTAGACTTTGAACAATCTTTACATTTGAAATGAATGCGACATATCTTTTGGTCAAACGTTGTTTTAAAGACTTATGACCACGTAACGGGACCTAAGTAGACGGCGCCGTCAAACATGATTTGGTCGGGTCGCTACAGATGGTATCAGAGCGTTGGTTGTAGGGATTTAGAGTTCATTGGTGTCAACCTCGAGTCATAGGGTACATTGGTGAGTCTAGACTACAACCGACATATAGACTTGAAGTAGGAATTACTTGACTACTTGTGCATTTATACTCGAACGCTTCTACTCATATCTACTCTTAGTTCATCTTAATCTCACGTTGTTTAATTTGATTGACACGCCACCTTGACTTTATAGAATAATGTCGAATGCACATATGAATCAGGGGAATATAATTGCCGGGATTATATTACGGTGACTCATATGAACGTTCCGACATTATGGCATAAAGAATTTAAGGCGAGTCGAGGAAAAACTTCTCTTTATCTTTATTCTATATCACGGTTAGTATTATTGAAAATACTAATCAATGATATTCTTGTGTCTTGAAGGAACAATGGCTCCTCGTCGTGTACGCCGCAATGAAACTCCCGAACAAGCTCTCGAACGGATGATAGCTACCGACGTAGATGCGGTCATGGCCGGTCACTCATCCAACAACAACAACAATAATAACAACAACCACAACAACAACAACAACAACAACAATGGAGCCGGTAACTCAAATGAGGGATGCTCCTATAAAGCTTTCATGGGGTGCAAACCTCACACTTTCGATGGAACCGGGGTACCGGTCGTGCTCACCCGATGGTTTGAGCAAATGGAAGCCGTCTTTAGAATAAGCGGTTGTCGGGACCAAGACAAGGTAAAGTATTCCACTCACACTTTCTTCGGCGTCACTCTCACTTGGTGGAACAGCTATGTACAATCGGTGGGTACCGATGAAGTCCACGCTCTCTCTTGGTCCGATTTGAAAGGAAAGATGATCACCGAATACTTTCCGCGCGAGGAGACCCGAAAGCTCGAACAAGAGCTAAGAACTCTAAAAGCGGTCGGAAACGATCTCAAGGCCTATAATCAACGATTTTCTGAACTAGCCTTGATGTGCCCAAACCTTGTGAACCCCGAGTCTTTAAGGGTTGAACTTTACATGGATGGTCTTCCAAAGAGCATCAAACACGGAGTAATGTCATCCAAACCCCCTAATCATCAAGAAGCTTTGAACATGGCCCGCAAATTGATAGAGACGGTGGACGAAATCGTAGTACCGGCACCTAAAGCCGAGGACAAGTCGGGTAACAACAAAAGAAAATGGGAAGCTCCCCAATCAAGCAACAACAACTTTGCCAAGAAATCTTTCACCTCCGACGGCAAGAAGGGTTATGCCGGAAATCTACCTCTTTGCAACAAATGCAACAAACATCACTTTGGCGAATGTAGTAAGCTAATTTTCCATCGGTGCCAAGGAATTGGTCATAAGGCCAACGATTGTAAAAGTGCCACTCCCGTCGCTCGAAAGTGGCCCAATGCACCAAAGACGGGCACTTGTTACGAATGTGGCCAAACAGGTCATTATATAAATGCATGCCCGAAGAAGAAAGATAACCCCAACACGCGCGGCCGATCTTTCAACATCAACACCGAGGAAGCCCGGGATGACACTGAACTAGTCACGGGTACGTTCCTTCTCAACAATTCTTATGTCTCTTGCTTATTCGATTCGGGTGCCGATAAATGCTTTGTATCCAAGACTTTGACTCATTCTTTTAGCACTCCACCTCTTCCATTAGATACCACTTATACCATTGAAGTGGCTAACGGGAAACTATTAAGTGCCGACACATATTACCGGGGGTGTACGTTAAACATTTTGGGTAAGGAATTTGAAATTGACTTGATACCCATGGAACTAGGAAGCTTTGATGTAATAATCGGTATGAATTGGTTAGTCAAAATGAAATCTCACATCCTTTGTGATCTTAACGCAATCCGAATTCCTATCGAGAATGGTGAACCTTTGATTGTTTATGGCGATAAGAGTTGCACCAGACTCAACCTCGTTTCGTGTATTAAAGTTATAAAACTACTCCGTAAGGGTTGTTTTGCGATCCTTGCTCACGTTAAGAAAGTCGAGTCCGATGAGAAGCACATCGATGATGTGCCAATTGTTAGTGACTTTTCCGATGTATTTCCCGACGAATTGCAGGGTCTTCCACCTCATCGATCGGTTGAATTCCAAATCGATCTTATTCCGGGAGCCGCACCCGTAGCACGTGCACCGTATAGACTTGCTCTATCCGAAATGCAAGAATTGCAAAGTCAAATCCAAGAACTACTTGATCGTGGTTTTATCCAACCTAGCCATTCACCTTGGGGCGCTCTGATTTTGTTTGTTAAAAAGAAAGACGGATCCCTACGAATGTGCATTGATTATCGTGAACTAAATAAATTGACGGTTAAGAACCGATATCCTCTTCCTCGCATTGATGACCTCTTTGATCAACTACAAGGGTCTTGTGTATATTCAAAAATCGATCTCCACTAGGGTTATCATCAATTGAGGGTTAAGGGGGAAGATGTCTCCAAAACCGCTTTCCGAACTCGTTATGGTAGTTATGAATTCCTTGTCATGCCATTTGGTCTCACTAACGCACCGGCGGTGTTCATGGATCTTATGAACCGCGTGTGCAAACCGTATCTCGATAAATTCGTTATTGTGTTCATCGATGACATATTGATCAATTCTAAAAATGAAGAAGAGCACGAACAACATCTCCGACTTGTGCTTGAACTCTTGAGACAAGAACGACTTTATGCCAAATTCTCCAAGTGTGAATTTTGGTTGAAGGAAGTTCAATTTCTTGGTCATGTTGTAAGTGATCAAGGTATTAAAGTCGATCCCACGAAAATTGAAGCCATTAGTAAATGGGAGACTCCTACTACTCCTACTCACATTCGTCAATTCTTGGGTCTCGCTGGGTACTATCGTAGATTCATCAAAAACTTCTCTTTGGTTGCACGTCCTCTAACCGCATTGACTCACAAGGGAAAGAAATTCATTTGGGCGACCGAACATGAATCCGCATTCCAAATCTCGAAAACGAAGCTAACCACCGCTCCTATCTTGTCACTTCCCGAAGGCAATGATGACTTTGTTGTATATTGCGATGCCTCGAAACATGGTTTTGGGTGTGTATTGATGCAACGAACGAAAGTCATTGCTTATGCTTCTCGACAACTCAAAATTCATGAACGAAACTATACGACACATGATCTCGAACTTGGAGCCGTTGTCTTTGCACTTAAAATGTGGAGACACTATCTTTATGGAACCAAGAGTACTATCTTCACCGATCACAAAAGCCTTCAACACATCTTCGATCAAAAGAAACTAAACATGAGACAACGAAGGTGGATTGAAACCTTAAACGATTACGATTGCGAGCTTCGTTACCATCCCGGGAAGGCAAATGTAGTAGCCGATGCCTTAAGTCGAAAAGAAAGAAAGGTGCCTCTTCGTGTCCGAGCCTTAAACATCACCATCCACACAAACCTTAATAGCCAAATTCGGGTAGCCCAAGATGAGGCTCTCAAGGATGAAAACCTTTCACACGAGCTCTTGAACATTCTCGTCTCTCGATTCGAAATTAGGGAGACCGGACTCCGATATTACGCCGGAAGGATTTGGGTGCCTAGTTATGGGGACCTACGAAGCCTTATTTTAGACGAAGCCCATAAGTCAAGATACTCGATTCACCCCGGTGCCAATAAGATGTACCACGCCCTTAAACAACTATATTGGTGGCCGAACATCAAAAGGGACGTAGCTACTTATGTTTCCAAGTGTTTGACTTGTTTCAAAGTCAAAGCCGAACACCAAAGACCGTCCGGACTACTTCAACAACCCGAGATCCCGCAATGGAAGTGGGAAAGGATAACGATGGACTTTATCACCAAGCTACCAAAAACGACGGGCGGTTATGATACCATTTGGGTTATTGTTGACCGTCTCACAAAATCCGCACACTTCCTTGCCATGAAAGAAACGGACAAAATGGAGAAACTTGCACAACTTCACATTAAGGAGATCGTAGCCCGACACGGTGTACCTTTATCGATTATCTCCGACCGAGATGGCCGTTTCGTTTCTAGATTTTGGCGTACATTGCAAGAAGCGTTGGGAACGCGTTTAGACATGAGCACCGCATATCATCCTCAAACCGACGGACAAAGCGAACGCACAATTCAAACCTTAGAGGACATATTACGAGCTTGCGTGGTTGATTTCGGAAAAGCTTGGGACAAGCACTTACCTCTCGCCGAGTTCTCTTACAACAATAGTTATCACGCGAGTATTAAAGTCGCACCTTTCGAAGTGCTATATGGCCGAAAATGTCGTTCACCTCTTTGTTGGGCCGAAGTAGGCGACACACAAATCACCGGACCCGAACTCATTCACGAAACCACCGAGAAGATCGTTCAAATCCGAGATAGGCTTCGGACGGCCCGGAGTCGTCAAAAGTGCTATACCGACAAAAGACGCAACGACCTTGAATTTCAAGTCAGTGACCGCATCATGTTAAAAGTCGCACCTTGGAAGGGTGTAATCCGTTTTGGGAAACGCGGGAAGCTAAATTCGTGGTATATTGGTCCTTTCGAAATCTTGGAGCGTGTTGGAACCGTTGCTTATCGTTTAGATCTTCCGCCTCAATTGAGCTCCGTTCATCCTACCTTCCATGTATCTAACTTGAAAAAGTGTCTTGCCGAACCCGATATCGTCATCCCTCTCGAGGAACTTACTATTGATGACAAACTTCATTTTGTGGAGGAACCGGTTGAAATTGTGGACACCTCCGTCAAAACGTTAAAACAAAGCCGAATCCCGATTGTTAAAGTCCGTTGGAACGCCAAAAGGGGACCCGAGTTTACTTGGGAAAGACAAGATCAAATGCAAAGGAAGTATCCTCATCTATTCGTGAATTCGGAAACGCAAGATCTCGAGGAAGAAACAACGACTACTACGCCTACTTAAATTTCGGGACGAAATTTCTTTTAAGGAGTAGGTAATGTAACATCCCGCCTTTTTCCATTTTCTTTTCCGTTATACTAATTTAAACTCCGTTATATGTTTATAACATCTCCCGTTAATACGCGTTTTAAAATATTCCGTTTAGGTAATTTTCGCACCCGACTACAAACTCGAGGGACTAAAATTGACACGGGGCAAACTAGTTGACTAGGTCACCTAGTCCACTCCAATCACCACCATTCAATCATCTCCATCTCTCTCTTTTTCTCTCTAGCAAGAACACACACACAATTACCAAATTCATTCAATCATCATCTAAATTCGATCTAGGAGGCTTACAACAAAATAAATAACATATTCGTGATCCTCTCTTCATCCTCTTCATTTTGGTACCAACTTCATCTCGTTTGGGTAACATTTCTAAAACTCTAGGTTTCTCTAAATTCGTGTTTTTGACTTGAAATGGTGTTAGTTAGTGTCTATGGCTCATTGTGATGTCGTGTGTGTAATTTATATGCTCGATCTCGTTGTTTTAGTGTAACTAGCATGAACTTGAATTTTAGTGTGTTGTTCTTGAATTTTGGATGATCATATGTTGTTAGATGTTAAAAGTTCATGTTCTAATTGTGTTCCTAGTATCACTAGCTTCAATTTGATGTGTAGGTTGCTTTAGAAAAGTTCATGAACTCGATTTATGATTTTGGTGAATTTGGGTTAGGGTTTGATGAACTTGAAATGGACTTTTGATGCATTGAATGCCATGGATTATGGTTGGTAAGTGTTTAGGTAGATTGTATGCTTGATTACCTTCGAAACGGCATATCATTCATGTAAATTGGTTGCCCGAATCATTGAATTGCATTTATGAACTTGTATGCGATTAATGTTGAGCATTAGATGCGGTTTTGGTTGTTATAATAGGTAGATTGATTGATGAAATGTGTTTAGTTGTCTTCCTCGTCAAATTACCTTCCCAATGGTATAAAATACTTGACTTGATTGTTTGCGGATCATAAATTGTGTTTATTTGGTTTTTGGTTCGTGAACTTAGGAGTTCTGCATCAGACTTGAAATCCAACCTGGACGCCGTCCAGATACTTGGACGATGTCCCAGTATTCAAAGCTGGACGCCGTCCAGAAAGTCTGGACGCCGTCCCAGCCTTCAAAGCTGGACGCCGTCCAGAAAATCTGGACGTCGTCCAGATACCCTGGCAGGCTACTGTCTTCGTTGGTCATTTTACGGAAAATGTTTGCTATGCTATGGACCTCCGATTCACATGTAACTTGTTCTAACATGCTCATATATGATTAAAACCCTCAGAGAAATAGTTTGGGACCCGACCCGAACGTGTTGACTTTTTCGTTGACCTTGACCCGACCAAGTTGACTTTTAATCAAACTTAACCAAATGTTTGTGCAAATTGTTCTAACATGCTTTTATACTCGTATCTTGCATGAAACATGACAATTTGACTCACATGTCATAGTATTCGAGTCGTAACGAGCCATAGGACTAATTGAACATCTTTGACCTATCGTGTTTACCGTTATTGATACAACCTATTGTTTAGGTCAAGACTAGCATTGTTCTTTGCACACGTTTACTCGTTGAAGTACTTTACTACTCGTGCACTCAAGGTGAGATCATAGTCCCACTTTTACTCTTTTTGAACTTACATTTGGGATGAGAAAACATAAACATTTCTTTTACTAAGTGAACACAAGTACAGGAAAACAAACATTCTACATACGAGTTTAGAACAAAATCCTCAATTCGATTATCATTAGTTACACTTGCCGGGTGTAAGCGAGAACTTATGTTGTATGGATCCATATGGGTTTGACAAACCCTCATTCAAACGGTTCGCTACCGTTTACGAATGAAATATATTTTCGAGAAACAGTGTATGTTCTAGCACTAAGTGATGGGGTTCAATGGAAGGAATGTTAAGCATTGATAATTGGGTGCTCGTGAAAGAAACTTTTGGAATGTATTACTATTATCTCGTTGTTGCAAATCTTGTGGTTCACTTGTACTTACTTACTTAAACCTATGATTTCACCAACGTTTTCGTTGACAGATTTCTATGTTTTTCTCAGGTCCTTGAACGATACATGATACATGCTTCCGCTCATTATTTTGATACCTGCATTGGATGTCGAGTATTTATGCATACATGGAGCGTCTTTTGGCTACTTTTAAATTGTGTCGCATAAGTTTCATTTGTACTTATAACTTTGTAACGTAACTTGTGGTGGAACTATTCTTGTAGACTTTGAACAATCTTTACATTTGAAATGAATGCGACATATCTTTTGGTCAAACGTTGTTTTAAAGACTTATGACCACGTAACGGGACCTAAGTAGAAGGCGCCGTCAAACATGATTTGGTCGGGTCGCTACACACGAGAAACATAAGAAATTAATGAAAGTGATGGATACCACCTACCGACCGTCCATCACCCCCAATATGTTATGACTTTGTGCCATTCAATAACATCATTCCTTTCGAGTTCCCACCTCGAATATGAATAGGTAAATCTTTTCATTACATCCTTTTGTCCTAGATGTCATGTTAAATCCAAGAGATAAAGAGTGATCACTCTCCTTTAGATTTAACTTTATCAGGCCTTAGACATCTGACTCTCAACGAATAAGAGGGACAAATTCTATCTTGACTACATATGTCCTAAATATATACCTTGCATTATACCTGAGCTCCTCCTTATGAACTACCATATTTCAGAATAGTGAAGGAAAGAATCAAGGCACAATACTTGGCAAATATCTGAACCCAATATGTATCTCAGGTCAGAGGATACAATGATATTCGCCTTTACTCAAGATTACATGTGATCAACCACAAAGGCTCCATTTAGTGAATCTTGAGAGCGGGTCTTCCAATATTTGTATCCCACAAATATCTATGAACCTTGGTAGCAACCTTGCCCCACATTCAGTCCGTGAATGTATACCAATCCAAGTTCATAACAGTCTAAACCTCACACTTGCTCCCACAAATGTGATCGACTACGGAATTTAGAATAATTACTTATTCATGGATAAAATATGCAAAATAGGAACATAACTCAAAATAAATTAATGCCATAATTATATTAATAAGTTTGAAAAATTTCGTTCCGTTACAATACTTAAAACAAATCATGACCAATCACTAGAATATCGAAGCCCTAATGCCCAAACATGTCCAGTATGTTTTGCTCCATGTAAGAGCTTCGTGAGAGGATCCGCTATATTAAGATCTGTGTGAACTTTGCGAATACATATCTTTCCCTTTTCAACTTCATCCCTTATGTAGTTGAATCTCCGCTCAATGTGACGGGTCTTTTGGTGAGCACGAGGTTCTTTGATATGAGCAATCGCACCCTCGTTGTCACAAAAGATCTCAAGAGGGTCCTGAATGGAAGGGACTACTCCTAAGTCGTCGATGAATTTCTTCATCCATGCAGCTTCCTGAGCTGCCAATGATGCGGCGATGTACTCCGACTCTGTAGTGAATAAAGCAACAACATCCTGTTTTGAACTCTTCCAAGAGACCGCACCTCCATTTAATGTGAAGACATACCTGGATTGTGATCGAGAATCATCTCGATCAGTTTGGAAAATCGCATCTACGTAACCTTTTACAGCAAGTTCCTCCTCACCAGACCCATATATCAGAAACATATCCTTAGTCCTCCTAAGGTATTTCAATATACTTTTGACAGCAATCCAATGACTGTTTCCTGGGTTATTCTGGTATCTACTTGTCAGGCTAAGAGCGCATGACACATCCGGTCTAGTGTATATCATTGCATACATGATTGACCCAATGGCAGACGCATATGGGACTTTCTTCATTCTCTCCTGTTCATCTTTCGTGGTAGGGCACTGAGATGAACTGAGAAGTGTTCCCTTTTGAATAGGTACCAAACCTTTCTTAGAGTTCTTCATCTTGAACCTCTTCAAGATCTTTTCAATGTATGCACTTTGATTCAAACCTATCAGTTTCTTGGATCTATCCCTGTAGATCCCAATCCCCAAAACGTATTGTGCTTCTCCAAGATCCTTAATGGAGAAGCATTTACTTAGCCAAGTTTTAACACCTTCCATTGCCGAAATATCATTTCCAAATAACAATATATCATCCACATAGTACAAGGAACATGATAGTGCTCTAACTAGCTTTCTTGTATACACAAGCTTCATCACCATTTTTAATGAAGCCAAATTTATTGGCGTCCTCATTAAAATGATGATTCCACATTCTAGATGCTTGTTTCAATCCGTAGATTGACTTCTTTAACTTGCATACCTTTTTGGGATATTTTGGATCAACAAAACCTTCAGGCTGAACCATATAGACATCTTCCTCAAGATGTCCATTTAGGAAAATGGTCTTGACATCCATTTGCCATATTTCATAATCATAATGAGAAGCAATGGCAAGTAATATCCTAATAGACTTTAGCATTGCCACAGGCGAAAAAGTTTCATCATAGTCAACCCCTTGAGTTTGAGTGAAACCTTTTGCTACAAGTCTAGCTTTATATGTATCCAAGTTTCTATGTATGTCGGTTTTCATTTTGAAAAGCCATTTACAATCAACTAGCCTTGAGCTAGTAGGTTGTTCAACAAGTTCCCAAACTTGGTTGTCATACATGGATTGCATCTCAGCGTTCATGGCTTCCTGCCTTTTATCCTTATCAATCCTTGATAAGGCATCTTGGTAGTTTGTTGGTTCATCCAAATCAACCACATAGCAACCATCCATGAGAAACCCATATCTCTCAGGAGGATTACTAATCCTACTAGATCTGTGAACGTCTTGTATACTTTTATCATCCATCTGATCATTCTCAACATTTTCATGTTGAGTGCTAGTGTCAGCCAATTGTGTATCATCTACTTGATCTTGAACCTCTTCAAGATCTATCTTCCTTTCACTATTTCCTTCCATTAGGAACTTAGTTTCAAGGAATTCCGCCTTCCGAGCAAGAAATATATTTTGCTCGGATGGATCATAGAAATAGTATCCCATATCATCCTTGGGATATCCTATGAAGATACACTTCGTGGATCGAGCATTCAACTTATTAGGGACGTAACGCTTAGGATAAGCTTCACATCCCCATACCTTTAAGTATGATAGAGATGGAGGTTTTCCAAACCACATCTCATGAGGAGTTCGTTCCACTTTCTTGGTTGGGGTCATATTTAGAATACGAGCCGCGGAGCATAGACAATAACCCCAAAATGATAGAGGTAACGAGCTTCTAGCCATTATAGATCGAACCATATCCATTAGGGTTCGGTTCCTCCTTTCGGAAACTCCATTAAGTTGGGGTGTTCCAGGAGGAGTGAGTTGCGAGATAATCCCACAACTTTTAAGATGATTTTGGAAAGCATCGCTTAGGTATTCACCTCCTCTATCGGTACGAAGTACCTTGATTGTCTTATTGAGTTGATTTTGTACTTCGTTTTGATATTCCTTGAATGCTTCAAAAGTTTCGTCCTTGTGTCTTAATAAGTAGACATATCCGAAATGACTAAAGTCATCAATGAAAGTAACGAAGTATCTTTCATCATTCCTAGTTATGGGCTTAAAGGGTCCACATACATCCGAATGTATTAATCCCAATAAGTCTTTTTCCCTTTCATAGGTCCCTTTGAAAGGTGCTTTAGTCATTTTGCCTTGTAAACAAGATTCACATACATCAAACGAGTCTAGTTCATTTGATTTCAAAAGGCCATTCTTTTGAAGTGTATGCATTCGATTCTTGTTTATGTGACCAAGGCGGCAATGCTATAAGTAGGAATCACTCAAATCCCTTTTGAGTTTCTTGGTGTTTGCATGGAACATTGAGCTATTGTATGATGTGTCATCATGAACCAATTCATAAATACCATTTGAAGGTGAAGCTTTAAAACAGAACACATTATCTAAAAAAACGTGGATATCATCATTAATGAAATTAAGATTAAAACCATATTGTTTCAAACGGGATACAGAAATAATGTTTCACGATAAATCGGGTGCATACAAAACATTTTTCAAAATAAGTTCCAAACTACTTGGAAGCTTTAGAATAAAGTCTCCTTGAGCTACTACGTGCACCTTAGCTCCATTACCCATGTAGAGACTTGATGTTCCCGCTTCTTGTTTACTTCTTTTGAACCCCTGCATAGAATTGCAAATGTGAGTTCCACATCCTGTGTCTAATACCCATGTATTAGAAGAAGTAATACTAAGCTCAATGTATACCATATATACATTACCTGAGATTTGCCCTGCATCCCTCTTTTCTTTCAACTCCTTTAGGTAGACCGGGCAGTTGCGTTTCCAGTGACCCATTTCACCGCAACCAAAGCACGGATCTTCCTTGGGGTTAGCCTTTCCGACAACCTTTTGCTTCTTGTTGTTGTTGGTTGAGGTAACCATCTTCCCCTTTCCCTTGCCCTTGCCTTGGTAGGTGGGTCCTTTCCTCTTAGCCGCCTTTGGCTTAGAAGTGTTATTGTTTTTGGACCCACCTTCATTGATCATAAACACGGGTGAAGCCCTTTTACCCATGTTTGCTTCGGCCGTCTTAAGCATGGCATGTAATTCGCCAATGCTCTTATCCCATCCATTCATGTTGTAATTCATTACAAATGTGTCAAACCTCTTTGACAAGGAATTAAGGATAAGGTCCGTGACTAATTCATTAGACATGTTGCAGTTTAGACGGTTCGCTCGATCAATTAGGCTTTTCATCTTAAGGACATAAGATGAAACGGATTGGGAGTCGTCCATCCGACATGCATGAAGCGCTCGGACCATTTCAAAGCACTTGACACGAGCTTGTTGAAGGAACATCTCCTTCAACTGTATGATCATGTCATATGCACTATGATGCTCGAAATCCTTTTGGAGTTCTGGTCATAGTCTCAAGCATGAGGCAAGAAACTTGCACCGAATCGGTGCAATATTTCTCCCAATAAGCCATGCCTTCTGTATCATCCTCGTTCGGTTGATCGGGAATGGGGTCTTCCAACACAAATGCCCTATCCTCTAGTTTGAGGACAATTCTTAGATTGCGTAACCAATCCATGAAGTTCGTATGGTTGAGTTTTTCCTTTTCGAGGATTGACCTCAACGATAGGTTGTTAAAGTTGATTGGTGCGTTGGGAATGTTGTTGTTATTGGAGGCCATCTACAAAATTTAACAAAGTTGTTTAAGTATCAATTTTAATTTAACAATCAATACCCTTTAAATCCAATTGATATTTATTAAATTTTAGAATCCAACGGTAAACCAAATTTCGGTTAGGTGACCTTTATCCCGTCATTTGATTTAGCTAGGTAGTCATTATATGACAATTGCAATCCTTTTGCAATTTCTAAGTTATAGGATCATGCAATCCTTTTGCCTGGCATATTTATCCCATCAACGCCTATTTGTTCCTCATGCTTCGGTGACCCTAAGTTCATGATTTCCAAATCAAGTCGTCCTACTTGTGCCAACGTGTAAATTCAACACACAAGTGGTTAGGTGACCTTTATCCCACAAGTGTGCGAGATTCACCTCAATCATATTAGTTTGCTCATAACGGTTAGGTGACCTTTATCCCATTATGAGTTCCCTAATATTTTTAAGTGTTGCACAAAAGGATGGCGTTTTAACTTGTTTGCCTTGTTTGTTAAAGGGATTTTAAGTTTTCATTATTTCTAGTTTGAGAAAACTTTTATGCCATACACCAACATGCATTTAGTGTATGGTTCATTTGAAATCCATTTTCAAGACTTGTAATTTTAGCCAATTACTTGATATAAACCATTTTATATATGCGTGATCCTTTTAGTGTTCTTAATAACCATTTATTAATGTCCTTTTGCCTATAACTCACCAACATTTTTGTTGACGTTTAAAGCATGTTTATTCTCAGGTGAATACTAAGAGCTTCCGCTGTTGCATACTAAAATAAGGACAAGATTTGGAGTCCATGTTTGTATGATATTGTGTAAAAACTGCATTCAAGAAACTGATTTCGATGTAACATATTTGTATTATAAACCATTATGTAATGGTCGTGTGTAAACAGGATATTTTAGATTATCATTATTTGATAATCTACGTAAAGCTTTTTAAACCTTTATTTATGAAATAAAGGTTATGGTTTGTTTTAAAAATGCATGCAGTCTTTGAAAAACGTCTCATATAGAGGTCAAAACCTCGCAACGAACTCAATTAATATGGAACGTTTTTAATCAATAAGAACGGGACATTTCATATGAAGGGTCCTTTCAGTTGGTATCAGAGCGGTTGTCTTAGCGAACCAGGTCTGCATTAGTGTGTCTAACTGATAAGTTGTTAGGATCCATTAGTGAGTCTGGACTTCGACCGTGTCTACATGTCAAAAGTTTTGCTTATCATTTCTAGTCGGAAATCATCTGCTTATCATCCTTAGGAAATTACCTGCTTATCATTGTTAGTCTAGACACGTCTTGCTATA